>NC_067137.1:124328137-124680875 GCF_903995435.1 Acomys russatus
AGCCTAAGCTTTTTTGATAATGCTGTGGCAAAAGCCAGGATGCCTTTCCCTGTAGTTAAAGTCTTTTTGGAGAACACTAAGTCCCTTGATAAGAAAACTCTTACATAGATAGCTACAGGCATGTTTAACCTGGCACCTTTTCCATCAATGCAAAACTATTTCTCACACTCAAGATCCATACACGGTATTTAATGCAGGTTTCAGAGACATTATAGCAAGCACATTTACCTGGATAGTGTGAGCATTCTAGCACAGAGACGAGAAAGAGTGATTCTAGAGGTTCAGTAGACTGCTTACTAACTTGCTTGTTACTCTAGACTGTGAAAACAAGGACAATCTCTATGGTGTATCCGTTACTTTTCTGTTGCTGTGACAATGTACCATAAGTAACACAACTTATAAAGATAAAAGCTTTATTTGGGTTAGGACTCCATCATGTTGAGGAGGCAAGTTGCAGGCATGACAGCAAGAGCAGGAAGCTGAGAGCTCTCATCCTCAACTACAAGCGTGAAGTTATAAGCAGCCGAAGCTTTATAACCGCCCTCCCCCCAACAATGCTACCTATTGAGGACCAATTGTTCAACTATCTGAACCCGCGGGGGTCAGCCTCACTCAAACAACTACACATAGAAACTATAAGAAATTTCTGTTTTATCACTCAACAACTTAAATATCCAAGATATCCTCAAAATAGAGATAATTTAGGGTTAGTAAAAGAGAGCTATGCTATTCTAATAATTGCTTTTAAATCAGTTTATTCTGGTAGTCACCTCGAGGAATGTGCCTTCCCCCAGATGTCTAGAAGTGATGCTGTCAGATGCATTTAGTCTTTCCTGTTTTGCTGTAACCTGCCTGCCTGATGTAACCACTTACATGTTTGAAAAGTGTATGATTTTTATGAACTTTTCTATTTGGTTATTATAAAATGTTCATAAAATTGCTGCTGAGTGGGAGCATGGTATTTGGGGCAACCTGAGTCTGTGTCCCCAAGCCATAGTCACTCATACTTGGCTTGAGAATTAAACCTTCTCTCTTATGCCTTTGAGGTAAAAACTTTTGTCAGGATTTCCATGGATGATGGTGGGGTGAGGGAAATACAATACCCTCTGATATAATTAGGTGAAACTTCATCAATTAATGGTACAAGCCTCTATATATACTATTTTCACTTCAAACATGAGTTACAAGTTCATGAGATGCCAGGCACTCCAATTTCTGACCAGAGGTGTTCACTAATTCTCAGGTGTGTTCGAACAACTCAAGAGAGCACTATGTTTATGACTGTGATTTTTTATAGTAACAGAGGACACATTAAAATCAGCCAATGGGAAAGGTGCATTGTGTAGAGTGTGGCTGGGAGGTGGTGGCATTTGTTAGGAGTCTTCACACTTTAGAACAGCACAGTGGTGTGTGGCAGTGGCTGTTGCTAACCAGGGGAGACTTTAAAGATGTGTTGTATGGACTTGTAGTGTGGCTTCATACCACATTGGCTTGAGTGGTTGATTTATTGTCTATATAGTTGAACTCAAAGTTTAGCTCCTTTTCCCCAGAAATTGTGCTCTCTCCAAGCTCAAAGTCATAACTCTCTAATCACGTGGCTGGTCTTTTTGTCTGAGCAGCAAGACTCCCACTACCCCCAACCATCAAACTGAATCAATCAATCATTTTCTTAGTAAGGCTTTCAAAGAATGCTCACTGAGTCATCTCATAGCCATGAATTCAGGGCTAAGCCCAGGATTCACTGCCAATAACATAGGCATCATATCATTCTAGAAATTTCTAAGGCCAGTCAAAATCTTTGGTACATAAAAGGGAGCCAAAAAAAGATCTATATTCTATTGAAAGGCATCCAGAAATTAGTATTTTAACCATATTATTAAGACAGTGACGTTTAGATATAGTTATGAAGTCTTAAATTAAATTTGTATAAGAGTCTTTCCCACTCTCCTCTTTCTTTCCTTTCCTTGCCTCTCTCCTCTTTTATTTTCCTTTGTCTCAGCTCTGTGTGTGGTAACAAAATTCTGTCTGCAGACAGATTTTTCTCTTCCTGCTTGATAGTCACACTTATTTACAAAGATGTTGCTCTTATGCTCAGAGTCATCTTGTTTTGCTGAGTTCCAGGACATTTTGGAAAAAAAACATTTAACAGATGATTTTACTAGGCCAGACCACTGAAGGTCTTTGTACATGAATGAGCGTGAATGCTAAGTCCCAGAAGTTTGGAAATGCTTCATAACCCATGCGTGCAGGGATCAAGTCCAGAGTCTTCTACTCTTCACATCCTATCTATGCAGCTCTGGGCAATTTAGGAAAAGTGGGTACTGGGCCAAACTCCCGGCCAAAGTCTTACTCGACTCATGTCTTGTCATCAAGTGCAGTGTGAGTAGCAGGCAGATCAAGCCCTGGGAAAGGGCCAGCTAGATAAATGGGGAGGTCACTTGAGGTCAGAGCCTTGCCTAATCTTCAGTGCCCACAGAGGACACTTTATTACAGTCATGCTCTTTATCTCCTGATGTAGTGTTGTCGTCACTGAATATCCTTCCAAAGAGATCTGATGAGTGAGTTTGCGCTAAAAAGCTAAGGACGACCAATAAAGCCAAGAATGCGCTTATCACTCCCCAAGAAGGATATTGAGGTGATAGTTTGGTTCGAAGAAATAAATGCTTAATGATAGGGTTTTTACAAAGGCTGAAGGAATAAACATTTTTGAAGATGGTTCAATCATTGTATAGTCAGCACCAGAAAAGAAAAACACAGAGTCCAAAAAATATAAATTGGTTATAATAAGAAATTATAAAAGTGTTATTTTCTTAAATTTCTTAAAAGTATAAATTCATTTAACACATTTCACACATCAGTAAGAATTTTGGTTTTTTCAAAACCCATTTATGTTATGGAGTGAGTGTGTGTGTGTGTGTGTGTGTGTGTGTGTGTGTGTGTGTGTGTGTGTGTGTGTGTGTGTGTGTTTTGTACCTGTTATGCAATAAACGTCTGCAATCCCAGATGGGCTTCTCTGCTCATGCACATGTGGAGGGCAGGCACATTCCTCTGTTGCTCTCTGTTTGATTTTGTCTTGAGCTAGGTAGCTCACCATTCCTGTGAGCCTCCAGGATCTGCCTGTCTCTACCTCCCTGCCCTGGGATTCCAGACATTCACTGGCTAACAGGCTTTTTGCCTGAGTGTTGGGGGATCTGAACTCAGGACCCTGTACTTGCACAGCAAGCACTTTTGTACATTGAGCTGCCTTCCCAGCCCTGGAATAAGTCTGTAGACTGGTTACACAAGTCCGAGTTGCACCTTAAAGAATGACGGCAAGTAAACACATTTTCGGTAGAAATGAAAAGAGATTTGTCCTCAAATGCTTAACTACCATGATTGAAATGCTGTTGTTGCGTGAGAGTAGGGAGGTCACTGACAGAGGGACAGGTCAGAATGTCCCCTGGAGGGGACAACAGAGAAATCACCCCAGCTAGAGTTGACATTTCACACACATGAATTTGACTCATTCCGAAGACTCATAACCCAGCAGCTGGCTCATGTATTTCCCAGGGCATTTTCTTTCACCATCTAGAATAGAAACTTTCAATTCCCATACAACCCTGCTGCCCACTGTTGCAGTAGGTACCTACTGCCTTGGTTCTCCCTAAAGGGAATTCTTCCCTAAAGTCTCTGTCTTCCTCCTCTTTGTGAACAGCTGTGAGTCAGGTCCACAATTTGAGAGCTCCAGGCAGGCAGGAGCCCCAGGTTTTTCCTTTTTTAGTATAAAAACCTAATGTTGTTGTTAACATATACAAAATAAAAGATTAGTTTTGGGGAGGAAAAATGTTTTCAGAAGTTTTGACAAAGGAGCATAAACAATATTAATATTTGGACCTCACAGACATTATTATGAACTCATTGAATTATGATCTGAAATTATTCTTTAGATTTTCTTAGGGAAAGAATCAATTATTAATGTTAAGTCTTCATATATATATATATATATAAGGTTGCTTGAAATATTAAATGAGATTGTATAGATAAAGTGCATTGGAGAATGTTTGAAGTGTAGAAAGATTTCACAGCATCTAACTTAAGGTATTATTATTTTAAATACTGACTCAGGCTAGAGTTCTTACATGTAATGTGTGGTTTTTTTTTTTTTTAACATCATTACTTATTTTGTTTTAGATTTACTTATAAGGCGTGTATGAGTGTGTTGCCTGCCTGTTTGTATAGGCATCATGCGCATGCCAGATGCTTAGGGAGGTCAGAAGAGGGAGCGGGAATGCCTGGAAACGGACTTACACTTGGTTGTGAACTACCACGTAGGCTCTGCAAGCTAAGCCTGGGTCCTCTATAAGAGCAACAAGTGCTCTTAATTACAGAACCATCTCTTTAATTTCAGCATCATTACTTTTTACATATCATAGATAAAATATTTTAAAAAATCTTGAATAAGGTCCAAGTGAGGAGAGGCAAACAATTAAGTGCCAGACGTTTAGTCTTGGTACCTCATATACAACTGTAATGTTAAATATTTCAATCAATAAATCAATTTATACATATATATCTTATTTTAATTTTTATGTGATGAGGAAACTTATGAACAGAGAGATTAAGGGGTTTTATAATCACACTGCTAATACTGTACTATTTATCAAGGAGTTAGAGTGAGCATCAAAAAGTATATTTTAAAATTACTTTGAATAGTACTAAACATCAAAAGCTTTGAACTACTTTTACGATTACTTTACATTAATAATAAAATATTAAATTGTTTTTGGTATAAAGTGATGAATTTTTTCATGCTTACTAGATTTAGTATATAAATTAACTTTGGTCTCTGTATCAAACCATTCTGTTTTATCTAATTTCTGTGTTATCAAGAAGCCACAAACAAATGACATTGATGAAGATATGTAATTTTGCTACTATTATGACTTGTAATGTAGATACCAGGTATGCAGGGTATCCAATATGTGACTCTGTGAAAAGGTTGTTCATCCCCCAAAGGGCTCGGGAACCACAGCCAGAGAAGTGCTGTTGTGTGCCTTCTGCTCATGTCTTACATGTCCACAACGTAAAGAAAAAAAAAAAAAAAAAAACCCAACCCTATACAACCAGCCTGCATATGATTTTAATTTTCTCTTTTTCCCAGCAAATGAAAATATTTTCTCAACTGATGTTTATTTAGCAAATTAAGTATTCCAAAAACACTTGCTTTCTGTAGCTCTCCTTTGTTGAGTTCATGCATTACTACTTGTATCCAACAGGGGCTCAAGAGATGGCTCAGTGGTTAAGAGCACTGCCTGGTCTTCCAAAGGACCCGGGTTCAATTCCCAGCACCTACATGGCAACTCACTACTTGTATCCAACAAGTGACATTGACTGAAATATAGAGCAAAAATAATTATTCATTTCTTGTCATATGACTTCATTATATAGCTAACAAGGCAATTCTGTTAATAGTTTCATGACTGTAAAACAAGCAAAAAAAAAAAAAAAGAAACCAAATAATCACGAATAAACAAGATAATATAGAAGACTCACAATCAAAGAGCACCAAAACATGGGGGTATTATGCAAAGAAAAAAATGGGCTTCTTCATATACAGCGGGAGGAGGTCCCCCTCAGTCACAGTCATAGGGGAGGAGAGTAAGGGGAAAATAGGAAGGAGGGAGGAATGGGAGGATACATGGGATGGGATAACAATTTAGATGTAATATGAATAAATTAATAAAATATATTTTAAAAAGTGGGCTCCTCATTAAAAAACCCTCATGTCTGTGGAGGTACTTTGTGGTTTGGTTTTTGAGAGAATGAGTGAGTGAGTGAGTGAGTGGGCTCAAGCGTGTAACATTTGGTACCACTATCTGTTTTGCAGGAATCCGCAGGCATCTGTCATTGCTCTGCTCCTTCAAGGGCAGCAAAACTGAGTGGACACTTGGGAAGTGTAGGGCCAACACAGGGAATCGGTGGCCTCCGAGTGGACAATCAGGGAGCTCTCCCTGAGGCTGCAGAGCAAAACAGTGCAGAGAGAGTAAGCTAAAATCATTCAAGTGCATTGAGTCAGTGTGAAATTGAGTGAGATCAAGAAGAAGGCAGAAGGCGGATTAAGACAGGACGGAGGGTTAGAAAGACCACACGACGAGAGTTCTATTGAATAATGTTTCTAGGACTTTTTTTTTTCTCTTTCTGACTTTTAGCTGTGTCCGTTGTCTGTATGATTACAAAGTGTGAACTGAAGATGACCAAGGAACTCAAAATCAGGAAGGGATCAGAACCAATAGGCCTTGGGGTTTTGGAAGAAACCCAGGTCCAGGCTGCAGTCTCCCTGTTAGCTTTCCGAAGCGCTGTGGATTCCATCTGTGGATGTCACCTTCAGTGGAAGCAACCTAACACCCTCCCAACTTACTCAGCATCTCAGGAATATTTCCTTAGATGTCTCATGGCTCAGTAACATGTAGCAGGGTGTTTTTATGTCTTTTACACTGTTCATCCTTATCTTTGCATAACATTTATGTGCGACATATCTCACGGGCTACTAGATTCTATCTGTGCTTAACCCTGGTTTCTCCTGTGTCTCACCGGGCACTCCGTACTTACTGTATATACTCGATGACTTTCACAAGTGTTTGTATGATGGCAACGGAATCCTCTCAGATAACGTAGCCAGCACACCTCAGGAAGAGGAAGACACGAACAAGGACCACACAGAGGCTAGACTTCTGTGTGTGTGATGGAGATTGCTTCTAGAGTGTGCTAAGCAAGGGAGCCTGGCGAGAGGTGGCAAGGCAACCCTTTCCTGTAGGGTCCTTCCCACAGACATGCAGTCATCTTCAATGCTTGTGAATTGTCCCTCCTGCTTTTTAAGGATGATTTATAAGTGGTTACTGAAAGAAGCCCCCAGCACAGCTGTGTGCTTTAAAAGCTTCCCTGTTGTAAACTACATTACACTGTTTATTCTCCTACTGCCCCATCTTCTCCAGGACTGATAAATTATTTACTTAATGTTTACAAGGCTAAACTAGGAAAAACATGCCAAAAATCAGATACTCAGAGGGCCAAGGATAAGAGATTACACAGTTTTCTTCCAGGCTCCAGAATCTTTCAAGGTAGAAGTAAGACTCACAAAAAACTTGATTAAAGCAGTATAAATTGGGTTCGTAATGCATCATATCCTACAATCCCTACACTTGATTCTGGGTGTCCAATGTTGTTAAATTCCAGCTGAACGCGACTTAGCTGAGTTCTGTAACAAGAGAGAAAACCCCCCACTCTTACTTACAGTACAAGACTATTCTTTGTTTTTCATCTCGGATCATGGAAATCACCAAAGTTTTACCACTGTGACTCGAGATGCTGATTGGAAGGTTGAAATAGCTCTGACCCAACATTGAGCAAGTTCTGCTTTCCCAGGCAGCCACTCTAGCATGTCTACACACTACAACAAACACATTTAGAAAGGAGCTACCCAGAGATTTGAAGTTCTATATGTAGGTAATTTAATAATCATCTGGAGACTATTATTAAGGCAAAAGCTCAGAAACATAGGTGGCAGGACACTTGGTAAGTGCTTACCCCACAGTGCCAAAGTTGTCCTTTCAGGATTGCACATTGTTTTAATTTTCAAAGCTTGCTTGATCAAGGTGCTTTTTATATTTTACATTTAAGGAAAACCAGTTTGCTGTGCTTTACAGGGATCTTCTCGACAGTCAGGAGGAGAAAATGTGCAAAATGGCTTTTTAACAAATCATGTGTTACATTTCTCTATTAAAAAAGAAATTGGTTGTGTAAAACAATGCTAAATTACTATGACTGTATTTTTGTGACCAGTCATTTTCACTCCTTGACTGAATGGAACTTTTCCATGCATAGAAGGGATGAGAGTGGCTGCAAAGGAGTAGACTCAACAGAAAATATAAAAGCATTCATTTGGGGCACTGTAAATAACTGAAATTCAGAGATAACAAATAGATATTTATTTTACATCTTGCTTATGCTTAGTAAAGAGTCCTATGCGAGATGCTGCAGAATATTTTTAATAGATAAATGTAACATTTTGCCTTATTCTCAAATACATATTTTTAAAAAAGGATTTTTGAAGGGACAGGAGATTGTTTTTATTTTCAAAGTTCAACGGAAAGAAAAGAAATGATGACAGTGTTCCGGAATTGTCCCTAAAACAGGAAGGGTGGGTGGAGGCTCATCCATGATTATAAATAACGTGACTGGAATCTCCACACAACTGTAGAAAGCTGTCCCTGAGAAAATGCCCACTGTGGCCCCAAATAGTCCATTCTGCCTCGCTAGTCCCTCTGGCAATTTCCCCTTCATGATAGGGTTTCTTGCAACTAAAAAGTATATTAGAAGATCATTTATGTTCAAAATATTGGCCTATGGAAATGAGAGAAGATCCATAGAGGAAATGGAAGTAAAATTGAGCCTCAAAAGGACAGATTCCCTAGGAAATTAATGAAAAAGAGCCTTGCAGGTCAGAGGACAAACTTCAGATAGAGGAATAGAACAGAAGGTGGTTTGTGGTACCTCCTCCCAAATATGGCTAAAAATGGAAAGTGAAATTCTGCTATGGAGGAGCTCCAAAATAGGTGGGTGGGTATAGAGTAAAACAAACAAAAAACAATAAATGCAAGTAACCACATCAAAAGCCCCAAATACACCCAGGATACTATCCAGTGATTCCACTCAGTAAAGGAATTTAACAACATTGAGTGTTTATCCTCAAAGGGTTCTTAGTAAACTAGGAACTGAAGGGAATTTCCTCAGCTCACCATAGGAAATTTGTAAAGAGTCTACAACTAGTAACTTAATGGTCAAAGTCTGATGCCTTCCTTCCGATGGTGACAGTGAGATGTTTGCTTGTACGGTTTCACTTCACCACTGTCCTGGCTACGTTGGCCACAGATGATGTTCATTTACACGCCCAAAACAAAACAACAACAACGTGGGAGCAGGAGATCAAGAGCTAGACAAAGAAAAGGAAAGTCGTACTTTTGAGTCGGAACTCAGAAAACCAGTCATGCTTAGCAGTGAATACTCACAAGCAGCTGCACTTATTCCTTGGAGGTGTAAGTATCCCCTCATTATGGAGAGAATTTACTCCTACCTCCTTAGCCTGTCTTCAGGTGAGTTGAGACTCCTGTGGGATGGTTTCCTGGATAGGTGTCTGACAGGTCCATTTGCATTAACTCTTAAGGGAGGGAACAATAGTATCTAACATTCTAATTTTTGAAGCATTTGAATGAAAATGGTCCACACAGGCTCATAGGGAGTGGCACTATTGGGAGGTGTGGCCTTGTTGGATGAAGTGTGTCACTGGAATTAGAAGCTTAAGGCATACCCAGTGTCACCTTCTCTTCCTAGTGCCCTTAGATCCAGACACAGAACTCTCAGCTACCTCTCCAGCACCGTGTCTGTCTGTATGCCCCCATGTTTCCCACCATGATGATGATTAACTCCAGTTAAATATTTTTCATTATAAGAATTGTGGTCATGGTGTCTCTTTACAGCAATAGAAGCCCTAACAAAGGCAGAGCAGACCAGACCAGAACGTTCGGTCTCTACCTACGGCCAGAGATAAAGCTCAGATTCTGGAAGAAAGCTCCTTTTTCTTAATGGACCTCCACCAAGCTCCAGTACCTTCCCTTCTTCATAAGATATTTTAAGTCCTAAGAAGGGTGAATTCTGATGCTTCCTCTTCTAGGGGAGACAGAAGGTGGAATCTAAAGGCAAATATGAGGCAGGGGTCCACCCTCAGTGGCCTCTAAAGCTCTTAGTCGGTCTTGCAACCCAACAAAAATACATGACAAAAACAACTTAGGAAGGAAGAGTTTATTCAGCTCCTGATTCCAGTCTGTTGTGATGAGGAGAGTGTTGGTGGGAGGAGCTAGTCAGCTACTCACATGGACCCTGGTCAGGAAGCACAAGCATGTGCTGCTCTAGAGCTTGCCCTGGCCTCGTATTCAGCTTGGGGCCCCATTACATGGGGTGCTGTTGTGCATACTTGATGGAGGTCTTCCCTCCTCAGTTAAATCTTCCTGGGAACATCCTCACAGACACACCCAGAAGTTTGTTTCTATAGTGATTCTACACCCAGCCACATTGTCAATGAAGATTTAATTGAGAGCTTTTAGAGAAGTACATACACAATGTATTGTCTATTATTGCACAGTACTCTAACCATAAAAGTTGGTGGCACAGAATAGCTGTGGTTACAAGCGCACTTACCATCTAACAGTATTCACAGCTCAGGACTCAGAAGTAGCTAGGCTGAATCGCCCTTCTTTCCTGGTTGAAGATGTAGTCAAGATTTTGGCCAAGGCTGAAGACTCTGAACTGTTAGCTGGCACTGAGGATTTGCTTTCCAATCGTTCACTCACATGCCTGGACAAGCCAGTATTGACCATTGTCAGGAGGCCTGCATTCTTCGTCTTGAGGCTCTCCCTATCGGGTTTTGGGAATGTCTTCATCACATGGCAGCTGCTTTTCATCAAAACGAGCAAGCCAAGAGAGATTAAGGAGACAACAGTAATGGTTTGATGACTTAATCTCAGAGATTTTCTTTGGTGTCCTAATAGTTACAATTTAGCAGAGAATCACACAGGGATGTGAACATCGCTATCTTGGGATCATTTGGGGTTTATCTTGGAGGCTAGCCACAGACATATCAGAAAATACATAAAAAAGACCCCAATGTCTTAGTTAGATTTTTTTTCCCTGTGTACACAGAAGTCAGGTGTTTTCCTTAGTTCCTATTCACTTTTTTTTTTTTTTTTTGAGGCAGGGTCTCTCACTGAACCTGAAGTTTACTGATCTGGCTAGATTTTCTGGCCAGAAAGCCCCAGCGGTCTTCCTGATCCTGCCTCCATACAACTGGCATCATAGGTGCACTGTAACATGTCTGACTTTTGACAAGGGTGCTGGGGACCCACATAACTCATGTCCTTGTTTGGCATGACAAGTGCTTTCCTGACTGGGCCACTCCCACAGCTGTAGAATAACTCTTAAAACCCCGACACTATAATGACTTATTAACGATGCCAAGCATCTGGGACACTCATATTTTGCTGCTGAAAATGGAAAATGGCACGGCCATTTGCAATGCAGTTTGGACATGTCTCACATAATGATGTTCGTGCTTACCATTTGCCCTTTGACCCTACTCCTAGGCACTTAAACGAGAGACATAGAAACACAGCTCTGTACAAAGAGCTCTTTATGAATCTGGATGGCATTTTCACTCATAATCACCCAGGCAGAAATTCATCAAACTTACTACGCAGGGTCAGTGAGATAACTCAGTTGCTAAGCCTAATGACCTGAGTTTAAGCCCTGAGATCCACGCAGTAGAAAGAGAAAACCGGACTTTCCAAGTTGTTCTCTCTCTCCCTGTTCCACTAAATCAGAGATATGAGTGCTGTGACCCTAACAGGTTGTTAACTGATTAACCATCACATGAAAGGATTGATTGACTGAGAAAGGGGTTAAGGATCTTCTCAAATATCAGAAACATTTAGAATCTGAGTTACGATGTTGGTGTCTTGGGTGCAAATTGCCAATGTTTCTCCAAACTCATTTTGCAGTAAATGTCACATCTGCATGCTGTACAGACACTCACCTAACATACAGAGGGTGCATGTGTGCATTAATGTACATGTGCCTGTGTGTGCACGCATGTGTGTATGTAGCTGTGAGTGTGTATATATGTGTATGCATGTGTGTATATATATGTGTCTGTATAGTGATGGTACTAAGAGCTGATGATTTTGCTTGTGACATTTTTTCCGCTTGTCTCTCCTCTATGCCTGAGCCACCCACACCAATGTTGAACACTTGAGGCCACCTTTACTCATCACCACTTTTAAGAATCCATTTTATTTTCTGCAGCTCTTTAGAAGTATGTGGGTTTTTCTATTCTGCTCTCCTTTCCAAATGATCACTAATTAGACCATCACCACTTCTTTTACCAAAATAGAGACAGAGTATATGATCAGCCTTACTAAATGACTGAAGAGGTAGGAAGAAGTTTAAATGGGATCTTTATCTTTTATGAAAGGAGGAATAGAGAGGAAAGGCATGTACAGTTTTTATTTTAGTCATCTCATTTTACTTAGAGTTCTGCATAATTTTTCCAAGTGGAATTCATGTCATTAGGGGACAAAGTAATAGCATCTTTAAGCTTGCTAACAGTCTTTTCAGAGTTGACCCAAGGACAAATACATAGCATCATGCTATTTTAAATAAGGAAAGCATTGAATTTATCTTAATATATTAAAATGAATAGCTTAATAAAAAATAATCTAGGGAATTGTCAAGTGAGAAGTAACAGGTATTTGAAGAACCAATTTGTAAATCAAGGCAGATAGTTTTGTGTGCAAAATGATCTCATTAAATTGAAATGTGTAAAAATATACATTCTAATGAAATAGAAAGAATAAGTAATTTTACTAATTTTTTTGTAATTTTTTTTGTAATGTAATAGAGGGTCCAAATTACTCCTGAGAAGATTATGATCATTGTTTCAAATTACATAGCAAGCCGTACAATGTGCGGAGATGTGTAATCGGATCAGGAGAACATACTTGACTTTGTCCCATTTTGTTTCCTGGGAGGAAACAGGATGCAGGCTGTATTTGCCCTTATGTTATTAGAGCGACTCTGTAGCTGAGACTTCTGGTGTGAATCAGGCATAGGACTTCTTTGTATCCTAAATGTCAGGAATTCACTAATAATCCATTCTGAGCTTGAGCTTGGTGGGGATAGCGCCTACTTTACCCACAGAGAGCAACAGAAGAGGAGCTCTGAAAGTAAGTAAGCAAATAAGTGAAAGAATGAATGAGCAAAATAAATAAATAATAACAAATCTGTCCTCTCTCTCTCTCTCTTTCTCTCTCTCTCTCTCCCTCTCTCCTCCCCAACCTCCCTTCTCTCCTCAAAGGGAGGAAGTTGGGATTTAATACCTTTTATTCTGAAAGTCTGCGTGTGGCAGGTGAAGCGCTTCTTATCCTGGCACCTTCATAAATATGAGTAATGCCCAGGTCAGGCTGACAGCTGGGCGCGGATGCCTACATCCCATGTCCTCGCTTATCTGTCTGGCTCCTGATTCACTCAGAGACACAGGGTGAATTTTTATGACAACCTTCTATTGTTCTAAACCTTTCCTGAGGCATTAAATATGAATATGAATCAAGAATAATTAAGGTACATTTTCTCTCAGCCGTTAAAGGCTAGGCTCACAACCATAAACATTTTCTCAAAAAAAAAAAAAAAAAAAAAAAAGAGAGAGAGAGAGAGAGAGAGAAATTCTTGTTCCTTGAGAACTCATAGTTTAAGGAAAGCAAATTACCGAACAATGAACAATGCATTATTGAAATAGCAAGGGAGGAACTCTGGTTTACCATGAGTGTTAATCCATTACACTTGGTTAAGCCCAATAATCATTAGAAAGGGCTTCTCTGTGACAAGCTGAAGACCTACTACAGGGTTGCTCCTGGTAGGATAGGAGGGTGACTCTAGCTGAGATTTCTAATAGCTGGGGCCATGGGGACTGAAGAGGCCACCCACCCTCTATCTAGTCAGTACTACTAGTGGAAAGAGGGGACACCAACCCACCCACAAGCACTTTGGCCCAAAACTTACCCTGCCTACAAGATGTGCAGGGGCAAAAGTAAAGCAGAGATTCAGGAAATGTCCAACCAATGCGGGGCCCAACCTGAGACCCACACCAAGGGAGAAAGCCAACCCCTGACACTATCAACAATACTCTGCTATGCTTGCAAATGGGGACCTAGCGTAGCTACCCTCTAAGTTGCTCCACCCAGCAGCTGATGAAAACAGATGCAGAGACCCATAGCCAAACATTGTGTGGCGCACAGGGAGTCTTGCAGGGTTGGGGTGGGGGGATGGGGATGGAGATGGGACAGATAGAAAGACTCAGGACAGGAACTCCAGAAGAAGACCAACAAAGCCAACTAACTAGGGTCCAGGGGGCTCACGGAGACTGAAACACACAATAAAGGACCATGCGTGGACTGGTCCTATGCATCTCTACATGGATATAGGCAATGGGAAACTTGCTCCTTATTTGGGTCCCCTAGTAAGGGGAATAGGGGCTGACTCTGACGTGGACTCTGTTGCCTGCCTTTTGATCACTTCCCCCTGGCGGATCTTCCTAGCCAGGCCACAGGGGAAGAGGATGCGCTCAGTCCTGAAGTGACTTGATGTGTTAGGGTGGTGGGTGGTTGGGCACCCCTTCTTTGAGGAGTAGGGGAGGGGAGATAAGAGAAACAAGGAGGGAGGGTGGAGCCAGAAGGAGAAGAGGGAGGGCCTATGACCAGCATAAAAAGTAAACAATTAGCAAAAGAAAGGGCAGATAGTATCTGTAATGGTTTGAATGAAAATGGCCCCGGTAGGCTCATAGAGAGTGGCATTGCTGGAGTGAGTAGGTTAGAGGGAGTGCGTCACTGGAGGTGGACTTTAAGGTTTCAAGGGCCTATGTTAGGTTCAGTGTCTCTCTTCTTGCCGCTTGCAGATTCAGAGGTAGAGCCTCTCCAGCACCAAGTCCACCTGTGTGTCACCATGCTTCCTACCATGATGATAGCAGACCCAGAAGCCTGTCCCAACGAAGTGTTTTCTTTTATAAGTGTTGCTGTGGTCAAGGTGTCTCTCGACAGCAATAGAAACCCTGATCTAACACAGCATCTAATGTGTGCCAATCTGGGACTTTTAATTGGTAATGTGTAGAGTGACACTTTCTTTCTTTCTTTTTTTTTTTTCTTTCTTTTTTTTTTTTTTTTTAAATATGGAACGCTTCACGAATTTGCATGTCATCCTTGCACAGGGGCCATGCTAATCTTCTCTGTATTGTCCCAATTTTTAGTATATGTGCTGCCAAAGCGAGCACTAGAGTGACACTTTCATGCTGCTGAGTTTTTCCCCCCTGGTAATATTCTCTGGGCTCAAGTTATTTTTGTGGCACCTCTTCTAATAGGTCTGCCTAGAGTCTTGTCTTAACACGAGGGTCCTCTCCACTCTAGCTAATTGGTAAGCACTTTAAGAGAAGGCAGGTGGGTGTTTTTTCCTTCTCTCAAACAATGAATATACAAAATACACCATGGCCAGCAAACGCCTAGCAGGTAGGTGCTTCCATTTCCATCACAGAGCTATAGTACCATGGGAAATTAACTTGGGAAGGTTTATTTTTCCATTTATATTTCCAATCAGCTCACCCCACCCCTTTTTTGTTCCCCTAGTACACATTTCCTCCAGAGAACGTCTTTCTATCAAGCCTATGATAAAGTAGAAATAGTACCAAGCTTCACAGAATAGAAACAAAGCTGAGCAGATGTTTGTAGCACAGCTCTGCTCTTGCCAAAATCAGGAAGAAACGCTCATATCTTAGGGTCTGCTTGTGCCCATTCCCAGCCCTTTTGAGTGACTCTTAAATATTGACTGTCATTGAAACTACATAGAGAGTTCTTGAATGCACATTGTTAGACCCCATTTATAAAGTTTCTAACTTAGAAAAATTGGGTTAGTATGGTGGTTTAAGTAAGAATAGCCCTCATAGGCTCATATATTTGAATGTTTGGTCATTAGGGAGTGGCTCTACTTGACAGGGACTAGGAAGTGTGGCCTTGTTGGAGGTGGGCCAACAAAAGGGTAGGCTAATCTCTCTCTCTCTCTCTCTCTCTCTCTCTCTCTCTCTCTCTCTCTCTCTCTCTCTCTCTCTCTCTCCCTCTCCTTGGTATCTGCCAATCTACCTTTTTGGCACCTTGTCAGCCTATTTGCCACCATGCTTTCTACCATGATGGTAATGGACTAAACTTCAGGAACTGTAAGCCAGGCCCGATTAAATGTTTTCCTTTGTAAGAGTTGCCATGGTTGATGGATGGTAGTGGTGAATGCCTTTAAATTCCAGCACTGGTCTACAGAGCGAGTTTCAGGACAGCCAGTGCTATACAGAAAAAAACCCCATCTGCAAAACAAAACAAAACAAAAAACCCACAAAAGTCATGGCCATGGTATCTCTTCATAGCAGTAGAACATTAACACAGCTAGATACCAAAAACTTTGCATTGTCAACAAGTATTCTTCCAGGGATGCTACTGCCGGCCCAGGGGCTCCTCTGTGAAAGTCAGGGGCTCATAGACTACAATGCACTTAACATGGAAAAAGTATAGGCAAATAGAGAGTTTCTCTTAAGTTAGTTATTTTCCTTATTTTAGTTGTGGTCACAGTGAATTTTATAATCATAATAACAATGTGGCACAGTCTGGTCTGAGGGCTTGTCTGGTTAAGGCCAGAAGTCCAAACAGCGCTGGCCCCAGCGCAGCAACCCAGGGTGCTTCACGGTGTACAGTGTGGTACACGTGGGCCGTTTGTTCTTCTCACACGGTGTGCCTGTAAGTCTGACCACAATATCTGCACCAAAACCACATATTGCCGACGTTTCGAATATTTTACAAATCATCGAAAGTGTGATCATTGGTGTACTTAAAACTTTTCCTGCTTTAGTTTTGTCTGGCCAAGTATTTTGATAATGTGAGAATTTAGTCTACAAGTCATGGATTGGCAAGAACACTGTGGTTTGTGATACCGGTCTGGGAGTTCGATTCAGTTTGGACAGTTACCAGGAGCGACTATTAAAACTGGCATTAGCCTTCTCTTGGAGTAACTGACTCCTTTATTGCCTAGATCAGCTCTGTTTCCAAGCCTCCTGGAAATTCTCTTTAGGCAGGGCCAATATTCCCTCTCTTTGTACTTTTAGATCTTTACTTTCTCTTGGGAAAAAAATGTGCTCTTTTTATGGCCTCTACTTTGTCACAGTTTGAAAGGGCTTCCCTCATGTCATGTCTCCAGTTCACCCAAACCTTCACAACATAAATGTTTCCCTCTACTCTGGTTTCTTTCATTGATGTTAAAAATGGACAAGTCCTTCCCATTAAAAGCAACTGATTTTCTCTTTTGCTGGGCACTGAGGGTAACTGCGCTGGGTATTTGACATCTTCTACTGTTCTTTTCTCAACGAGCACGACTGTGCTAAACTTGTGGGTAGAGCACTTTACCCTTTAGCATTTGCTACTTCCTAGTCAGTAAAACATGGCCTGCCTGTCCTTGACACCGAGTTCTTCATAACCTGGTACTGGCAGCTCACTGCCTTTCATTGTCCTCTTACCACTCTCTCTGCCCTGTGAGTCATGCTTTGCCATTTTCTACGTCCCCCTTGAGTCTCCCTTTCTCCATGTCTACTTACTTTTCCTGTGAGGCTAATGCCATTTTCTGTGGGTCTTCTGTTCTGTCTTATTTATGGCATCTTGGTATACTTAGCATTTCAATTGCTGCCCCCCCCCCCTTCATGTAGCACACATACCAGCTCTTCTACTTTATTCATTGCACATGTCTTCTGGGGTGCAGGGACAAAGGAGCCTCTGGTAGCTGAGCTGGTTTAATTGTCCTCAAAATGCATGTGGTTAGTCACCTGTGAAAAGGGAAGTAGACCTGAGTGTGGCGGACGCTAGCCTAGCCATTTATTGGCTTAATTGGCTTAATTCATTGTTTTTAATAAGTCCCGACTCTCCCGGTAACTCATTTTTTTCTCCTTTGAACATTTAGAGAAAATGGTATTTATGTCAGTGAAGGCTCTCAGTGATACAACTATACAATGAATCAATTACTGGGCTACAAGTTATCTACTGTTACACCAACTGGTATAAGTACACTGTTGGCCTGCCAGGGATGAGTGAGGTGAGCAGCACTAGACAAAGCAGAAGCTATCTACAGTCTCAGGACATGGTTTCCTCGTCAAGGCAGTAATCCCGGGTTGGCAAAGTGGATAAGAGAAAGTGAAACCAGATTTGCACACATCATTTCCTCTTTGCTTTCACTGCGTCTGCTTTTGGCTGTAAAGGAATCTGGAAGTTTCAGGGTAGTCAATTGAAACTCAGGAGGAAGATTATGTGACTAAAACAGAGTGGGAAGAGCTCTGACTCCCAAAGACTAGGTGTAGTCCAAACACAGCTCTCAATGAATTCTCAAAAATTAAGGCCGGTGAGACTGGCTTTCTAGTAGCTTCTCTCTGAACTTGACTGATTAATACCTACATTAACACCAGCAAGTGTCTTCTAGCTAATGGTACATTATATACACTCTTCAAATTATTAGGAGCTCCTTAAGGATAAAATCTCTGTCATGTTTAGTGCTTAATACAACCTGCACTGTTCTGTTTTATTCTTTCCCTTGGGTTAAAGGAAAGAAAGATATAACATTTTTTTTTTTAATTTCAATTGCTTATTGATGACGTTCTAGAATGAACAATTAAATATTGGCAGTATGATGTTTGTGTCGAATGTGTTCTATATCTGATAGTAGAACTGTCTTGAAGGTATGTTTTAAAATGGACTGTTTTTGAGACAGGCTTTCTCTGTGTAGCCTTGGCTGTCCTGGACTTTCCTTATAGACCAGGCTGGCCTCAAACTCACAGAGATCTGCCTGATTCTGTTTCTCTGAGTGCTGGAATTAAAGGCATGCGCTACTATGCATCAGCTTTGGCTAATTTTTAAAAATACTTTGTCATTAGAATATTCTTTCTGTTTACATTATTAGGTATTACCTGAAGGTGCAAGTGCAATTTAGGATGTCACAACTCTTCCTGGGTGGTCTTCATAGCCTAAAAACAGTAGCTTTTAAAAGTTATTCAGTGTCCTTTGTTAGTGACAGCATGTGACTACTGCCACATTTTCTCCTGTGTCAGTATTGTTTCCCAAGGCTTGAAGGGTCACGATGCATATGGAAAATGAAGAACAGGCTTACATATTGTTTATGCTTTTATTAGATCACTAAAGTTTTATTTTAAAACATAAAATTTTATATTGATTAACACCTACATTTAAACAGACTGGTATATCAATTAAATGCCTTGTTACAGCTGTTATAAGCTCTGTTAGAAAAATAAACATTTCACAACAATCTACAGTGTCAGCTTTTAATAAATACATAAAAGAGAAGTTAGTAGTCAACCAGTTTTGCAAAGAGATTCATAGTACAGTACGTGACATTGTCATATTTATTAATCCGTATTATTTAAGGCAATTTCACCTTTTAAATAATTCAAAGCCAGAAACTACACAAAATGTCTTCATGAAGAATTTGTTTTTCTTTGAGCTATTTTATATTCAAATATTTTGTTTTAAAAATACATTCTGTATTAAATTTCTTTTTACAAAGGCAGTATTTTGTTAAGGGAAAGAAAGATTATGTTACTGTTAATTTAAAAACATGTCTAATTGTTTTTTCAGAAATTTATAAACCTTAATAAAGCGGCTAGTTCATGTAAAGTAGCTTTAAAGGCATGTTGAGTGTACATGGAAATTAATGTCTATGTTAATATGTGCAAATTTATACTTTCTTATAATTTAGAAGGAAAATAAGTTTACTTGCATATTTCAATAAAAATCTACGTACCATACTTGTCATTGTGCAGACATGTTTTCAGCATCACATTTGTATGTCTAAAGTCAGTAAAAGGTCCTTTACATAAATCACGTGATTTCCATTTTTGATGATTGCAGTGTTTTTTCATTTATGCTGATGTGATTGACAGCTGTACTGAAATGGGTGGTGAAGAATTCCACCTGGTTGGAAGCGTTAGGTTACAGGGTCCATCCGAGGCAGGAAGGAACTTCAGGTAGACACAGGGTAGTGTTATTACTCTCACGTATCGATCAAAAGCTGCCCAGAGAGTTGAACAATTGTTTTTATATAAGTACTATATCTTAACTATGCATTTTTTAAAACAGTCATCACATGGGAGAGAGAGGAAGGTTACTTGAGCCAAAGGAAACATCAAAAGTACATAAAGGATAAGAAAAAAAAAATGAGAAAGTTGAGTGATCTAAGAGGAAATCTTTCCCACAAAAACAACTTGTTACATCTTTTTATTCTGTTGTAACTGACATCAAGCATACAAAGTGCCGTAAAATCTATGATGTTTCATGTAATCTTTTTCCAGTTAACTTATTGAAAAGTGAGATGACAGTTCCAAACAATCCCTTCAAAAAGGATGGGAAGACCAAAGATCCTTAAAGGAAAGCTCAAGAAACCTCCGCATATCATCAGTGACGGAGGTTTGCTTAAAGCATTGCGGTTAGCAGAAAGTATAAATGGAAGTCTGAAAGAACTTTTGCAACTTGAAGATTCAAAGGATCTGAACTGATGCCAGTTAGGTCTGTACTGAGGTGTATGTGGCTCAGCTGTATCAAAAACCGCCTTACAGCCTGGCAAGGTGGCTCAAGCAGGCCTGTATTCCCAGCACTCTGGCAGGGCAGAGCAGGCGGATCTCTGTGAATTCGAGGCCAGCCTGGTCTACAAAATGCGTCCAGGACAGCCCAGGCTACACAGAGAAACCCTGTCTCTAAAACAAAGCAACCCAACCCAACCCAAACAAACAAACAAGAACAATAACGAAACCTTGCTTTACATATTATCACAAACAAATTCATAAGGAAAGGACTGCACTCACAGATATTTAATTAAGTTGAAGAAGTGTAGTGTTTATCTTAACACAACTTTAAACACTGCACTGCGGAAGACAATTTCAAGAGACAACACAATTTTGGAGATGTTAAATTGAAAGTGTGTCCTAGAATCAGCAAGACACATAGTATGTGTGTCTAAACAGTTATGCATATCTAATTTTCCCACATAGGAATTATGGGAGATGAAAAGGAGAGAATTTGAAGGAATAATTCTACTCCTTTGAAAATGTTTGCAATACACGAAGTGATGTTTTTAAGGTCATAAGGACATGAATATAGCTGTAAACTAAGTATTAAGCGTAAACAGAGAATGCAATATGCATACCACTGAACTTCCTAGGGAGTTGCTACCTCAGTGAAAACATAAATCACAAAGTTGTGAAAATTCAAAATTATTTGTCTTTAATGAGGCTGTCTTTGTCCAAAGGAGTGTTAAAATCAGTAAGAGATCTTTGGAAATGAAGAGCTTAATTACATTATTAAATTGTGATTTTTTTTCACAATTAGGATTATTGGCTTGAATCTTATGGGAAATTTCTAGAGAAATGTGGATGGGAAGACTAGGAGTCAGGAGAGAAAGAAAAAGTCATTGAGCATAATATACTCTACCAAGTATCAAAAGAAAGACCATTCTACAGAGAGAAATATTCATCTTCTATCAAGAATAAATGAGTCCAGTGTCCCATGTATTTTGTTGATATATACAAGAATATCTTCACTGGAGATTTAGTAAATATCAAAAATATTTGAAATTTAATCTTTGGTGAACTTTTGCATCTGATGTATACACAATTTTATTTTTTCAATTTTGAAAAATTTTCCTCCGGAGATATCTAAATTTTTTTGTTATTTTTATGAATTAAGTTAAGCTCAACATGTGGGACATAATTAAAATTTTGATGAACTTTTAAGTATTTTAGAGAATGTTTATGGCTTAATAAATAGTAGAAAATATCTAAAAATTATATCAACTGTCTAAATACACGTGTATTGCAGTGTAAAAATGTCTTAGAAGAAATAGCTTGCATGTAGTTGCTTATGTAGTGGATATATGGGACATTTTTGAATAATTACACACCAGGGCACAAAATGCTGCCATGCCAAAAAAACATCATTCAAGTTATTAATTTTGCTAACAATTTAAAATTTAATAAATTGCATTTACTATCAACAACTCTCAAAAGACTCGTGTGGTCATAGCATTTGAAATACTCTTTAAGTACATAAATTATTTAATCTAAGAATACCCTGTTTCCCCTTATCTGTTAATAAATTCTACCTAGTCAAATATTAATTCTCTTCTCAAAAACTATTAAACAGAAGAACATCAATTATTCAAGTAAAATGTAAGCCCTACAATCTTTAAGAATTAGCTCTTTACGTTAACAAAAAGGAAGAGAAAAAGAAACCACAAGACATCCCACATGTAAGTACATATTATCAACTGGCACTGAGTTCCTGGCAAGGAAATTTGTCTTTCCTGTGACAACAGCATTGGTCCATCTTAAAATTAGTGCAAAATAGTGAGGGCCTAAGAGAGTACAAATCTTTGCTTTTCAAATATTCTCTTTAATTATGCTCTTTTTATGTGGAAATTAATCGGTTGTTCATAAACACTATGTACTTTTAAGTTGTCAGCATTTAATTAATGGATATCTTCCTTATTAGGGGGAAGAATGCCAACTATCCATTAATGTATGTATTTATAAAAGTATCCTGTATAGTCTGAGCAGCAAAATAGGATTTTCACATCAGCTTTAGTGAACCACAGCTTTCCTAGGCACAGTCACAATATTTTGACAATGCCCATCTCCCACTGAAGAAGAAGAAGAAGCACTTCAAGTCAGCAGCATCACCACTGCTCTGCTAAAGGGACTTGTCATGTTTCTGGCTAGAAAATTACTTACAGGCTTTCCAGGCCCCTCTCCCCCCTGCAGGGTGTAATACCTAGTAGAATTTAGTCTTTACCAACATGCAAATATCTATGACTTTCAAGTGCTGGAAAGTAACAAATCTGGGAGAGACATTTCTTTAGATCTCTCTGTTATCATGGGTGCGACATGTACTACACACAGGACAGTTGGCAGTTAGGACTCAAGCACCAAGCTTCTGCACTAAGGCTTTAAGCTGAGCCATGCCTAGCTCCAGGAGGCTTGTCCTTGTAGCCCCTGTGGAGTGAAGGGCTGCACCAAAGCCTTACAGAAGATGGCTAATGGGAAAAAACAGATTCATTTAGAGTTCCCTTTCTACTTTGCTTTGAAATATTCTCATGAAAAATGCTGAGAGTTCAATAAATCATATTTTAAGATTTTCCATGGAGGTAGTGTGCTATTGTACAACACTGGCCTGTAATTACAAGGCATCTCTTCTCTAATACTGTGCTGTCATTGCTCTGTGTTTCTGTGAAATCATTTAGATTTTCTGAGCCTCCATTCCCTCAATAACAAAAGGGAGGGGTTTTAGCTTGTTTCCAAGAAATTACCCACAGTTCTCCAATTTTATACCTTTGTGAATTCTCATGAGTTAGGGTTGGGATGATTCAAAGAATGACCTTAGGCTGCACAGGCGGGGACAATAATATAGTTTTCTATTTGAATAATGTTGACATTAACTTGGAGCAAAAGTCAAGAGAATATACTTAGGGGGAAAGGGCAGTCCTCTTGAAGCAAGTTTTAGACACCTTGTGGATCAGGCTACAGTCAGATCAATGAGAGCGTGAGACAGTTCATCCAGTTTGACAGGTAAGAAAATATAAACTCTCTATCTTCAAAGACGCTAAGGACCGAGACGACACTTTACAGTGACCCTTACAAACGTTCAGCTCTGAAAACCAGTCTTCTAGTAAAGTGTCATTGTCATATGGGTTTCTATGGCAGTAGTAACTTAGCACTTATTTAATCCAGTCCTCTGTGACATTATAAACTTATTCCAGAAGAAAACAAAACAGAATTAAAATGCAAAAAAAAAAAAAAAAGACAAGATGTTCGGTCAATATCCATTCTGCAAAACAGAAGAGAACAGACTGGCACATGCAGCAAACCACACAGTTCCAAAAGCAACGTCACTTAGGGTTAAGGTTTTATCTATTCACCACCAACTGAAATGAAATACTAACCCTTATTCAGCTGGTTGTGAACGTCTAGACAAGGCCAGTTGTTGGTTCAATGACCCCCAGATGTTTTCTGTCAGCAGGTTGTGTGCAAAGATCACTGCACTGTGGCGGTGACCCCGTGCCAACCGGTTTCATAGCATTGTGTCTGTCTGGGAAGTGCAGGGATGACAGGTACCTGTAAAGTGTAATCAGTGCTTTCCAGATGATCTACATTCTATGTTGATCTAAATAAGTTATATATTACAGTAAAGTGCTACAACACTAGTCTCCAACAGTAGTAAGACACATAGTTCTCTGAAAACTTCAGCAGCTGAGTGAGTCACACGGTTGTGAAGACACTTGCCAATCTTCATGGCATAGTATTCAATAATTTGTCTCCTCCTGTGACTTTTTGTATTATACTTTTTAGAAGCAGTTGTGTAAAAAAAAAAATCCAGTTTCCAACAGTTTTCATTTGTTTGTTTTAAATCTTTCTTTAGAAGTTGCATCTGAAAGCGTCATGAGCATTTAGCTTGTTGATATCCATTTTTATTTCCTCAGGCTTTTCTCGTCGGTAGGTGACAGCCCTTGTGCAAACACTCTGCAGAATCAGTTTATCCTTGATGAAGAAGAAATATTATCATTAGTAAGGGAGCCGAGTGCTAGAACTGGACAGTAACATATAGATAGCTATCCTCTGAGTTCACCAACCTTTTTGGAAGCAGACATTCTGTAATCTGATGAGGACTTTATCTTGTTACTATTCCACTGTAGAATCACCTGTCTAATGATAAGGACTTTAAGTAACCCAATCAAGAAAGTGACTATGAATATGATAAAAAATATTCGCAGATAGCTTGGGCCAGATAAACATTCTGCAAGAAAGGAAACAAGTCGAGGAGTTAAAAAAAGTTTTAAAAAGTAAATCAATTTTTTTCTGTCAAATAAATGATGTTTACATTCCTATAAAAGAAATAGAGTTATTTACAAATCTATGTTTTTGAAACAGGAGCCTGACATTACTGATTACTCAAAAGAGCAAACCCTTCTTTGGAAAATATTCACAATGAAAGTATTTGATATATTTTTATTGCTTGCTATGTAAAAAATATCTTACCTACATGTAAGCTTGTTTACAACAGTGCCAGAGAGAGCTTTAGTGGTGTGTACTGTTCAGCACTATTTGGAAAGCACGATTTAAAAACTATTGAGCAGCCCTAAGCATTTAGCATGTATTTTTCTTTTTATTCTTTCTCCTCCTTTGTTGCTGAGCAGTAATGGAAAATAAACATCTGCAGAAGCTAACTCAGTACTACTCTAATAGGGAGATAAATATTTCCTCTAAACCTTGGTGTAAGATTTCATTAATATTTCACATCGTGACTCTGAGAAGCAGGAGTGTCGAATCTTGGACAATACCCAAATTTCTTGTCTCACTTGTTACTAATTAACTTAAGTAATCTGGTCTGTTTGCTTCCACAAATTCATTGCGAGTTCCTCAAAAAAAACAAATAATCACTGGCTGAAGAAAGAAAAGCTGTGTTAGGAGAAGGGACATGCTAGGCCTTTGGCAAACTCTCACTGGAAAATTTGCAGACTCTGTGCTTGCCCGAGGTCTACTCTAGTCTCTGAGGAACATGGTTGCACAACAGTGGGTATTCCACAGAGCTCACAAGCCGCCCCAGATTCATAAAATCACTTCCTGGACTGAAACATGTGTTTCTCCACCCATTCTGCGTGCTTCAGAGACCTAGTCTGACTGCTGTAGTTGCCTTTAAAATAGCCTCAAGGGAGAGGATATGCCAAGGCCACGAGCATAGTAGCATTCAGTCATCGCTGGTTCTGGCCTGAGTGTTCAATGATAACCCAGCATGCCTCTTAAACAAGGCAAGGTTTCAGGAATCGGGGGTTGGGTGGTGGAGGCTCTTTTCCAACTAGGTATACTTAATAGAGACCCTTTCTTGTGATTGGTGACAAAAGACCTTGAGGAGATCAAAGCACATCCAACCCCACTCAGTGGAGTGGAAGCAACAGACACACATACAGTACGGTGCCTCCTTGTTAAAGATGTCATGGGGATAGGGTACAAAACGTGTCTCCAAAGGTGGTGCTCTTTTCCGGCTAACTGCCTTCAGGCTAGTGACTCTCATGACTTAGGTCTTGACAGATGGTGATGTCCCTTGGCTGACTTAGTCTGCTCTGCCAGCTAAGCTGATCCTCAGAGGGTCACATGGCTTGATCCCACTCCTGGCTTTTTGCCTGATGGGAGCTTAGCCAAAGAGACTGAAAGAAGACCCTTTAAGTGTGATTGAGTGGAAACATAATTGAGGTGCCTAACAAATGCCCTTTTCCTTTCTTTGCACAATAGTTGTCAAAGCGGGGGGGTGGGGGTGGAGCCCTGTAGCTACTGATATATTTAAGAAATATTACTAATGTGTTAGCCAGAGGACCCCTTGAGGGCTCAAATCTGCATGAATGTTCCTCATGTTGTTATGGATGGTCTAACATTTGCCCCTGGTCATGCTTTTCTTAGCTGAGGTCAGACTAGGCCTTTTTCTAAGGAGCTTTAAGGGAATAGTGTTTGCAACAACACTTAAGTCAGAGTAGTATTTACTTAACATAATTAATGATATGTAGGGGCCCTCTTTATTAGAAGGGCACTTGGCTTTCTGGAGAGATTGCTGCAATCTCAGCTGGCAACACATGGGACTTTTTTTCTGAGCCAAATTGACTGTGGGCTAAGGGAATGAAATATCGGAAACGAAGATGTACAGGACATTTCCACTCTGCGACTTCTAGGGCTGCCCTTTCTGTTTCTTGAAATACTGGAAGCAACAGGAACATTTCCAAAGACATGGCTGCAAATACAGTTTCTATTTCATAGGTGTTTCTATACCTTGGACCTGTGCAAAGTGGGCTAGATTTTTGGGGTGGGGAGAGCACTCCAATAACCTTTTGTTTAAAAGCAGTTTTTGAACTTAGCTCTCACATCTTTCACCTTTATTCACAGCCTTTGAATTGAGGCCTTTCTTTATGTTCATTAGTTTATTTAGTATCATATAACCTTGCAGCGTACCTCTTATCCTCTATTTTCTAGTGAGGTAGGGCCTCAGAGAAGTTTTGCCGAAGGACTTATATTTCTTTTTTTTTTTTTTTCTGGCATTTTTTTCAAAATAATTTTTTTATTAATTTATTCTTGTTACATCTCAATGGTTATCCCATCCCTTGTATCTTCCCATTCTTCCCTCCCCCCCCCCCATTTTCCCCTTACTCCCCTCCCCTATGACTGTGCCTGAGGGGGACTTCCTCCTCCTTTATATGCTCATAGGGTATCAAGTCTCTTCTTGGTAGCCTGCTATCCTTCCTCTGAGTGCCACCAGGTCTCCCCCTCCAGGGAACATGGTCAAATATGAGGCACCAGAGTATGTGTGCAGTTGAGCAGAGAGTGGGATATGACATATTTCTTAACTTACTATATTTTAGGACAAGGTCTTCAGCCTGAAAGTAACGCATTCTTTCCATTGTATCAAATTTAGAATTATTCACCTCAAAGTAATTTCCTTTTTCTTTTCCCCTTTTTAATTTAATGGGCAGAATTTATATAGTTCAGGATGGCCTTGAACTCCCTATGTATCTGAGGCTGAATTTCAACTTATGATCTCTGGATACCACCTCCCAAGTTCTGTTATATCCCATGATGCCTAGTTTTATGTGGTGCTGGAGACTGAACACAGGCTTTACCCACGCCAGGCAAAGCTTCAGCCTCAGTGTCATAACCTTAGGTATATGACAACTGTAGATGGTCACTTAAAATGTTAGTGGTTCATCTGAAACAGGAAAATAAAGTTTTGATAGAAATGAGGAGGGTCAGAAGGAGAAGAAAAATTAGGCTATAATGGAAAATCAGGCTCCTCTGATCTCTTAGAGTGATAATTCTATACAGAAAAGCCTATATTTTGGCTCAAGGACGTCCTTCTAGATAATTCATTTGTATGGCCCTTGGTAAAGACAAGCAGCACAGGAACTGGGAGGATGAGAAAGGAAGTCTGGCCACTTAAGTGCCCATCTTTGGGAGATCAAAAAAATGGATGACCTACTCAATTCAATCTTGTATGTACATGTTACTACAGTTAATACAGTAATCACATAATACTTTGGCACAGTGATAAAGTCATTCAAAAATGAATCCAGTAATTTACATGGACTCAATATGAAGTAGGTGCTCCTTCCTTCAGCCCCAGGAGCCTCCACACACTTACCTGATGCTTGGTCTACACGGTGCTGTTCCATGGCAGCACAGGAGGCTTTACACTGATCAAGCACAGCCTGAGACAGATTGTGAGGGTGAAGGCACTGCAGACAGTTCCTGTGCAGAGAACATGAAAAGATTGCTACTTTAAAAAGGCAACAGACAGACATTTCAGGTGGGAAAACAAAGCAACAACTAACAGACAAGTTTTGGTTAGGTCCATTAGAAAGTAACTCCATCAGCAAAGTCTGGTGGCCCAAGCCAGTAATCCCAGATACATGAAAGGCTGAGGCAGGAGGATTATATGTTCTAGTGCTGCCTCGGCTCCAGAGTAAATTCAAGGCCGGGCTAAGCAAAACACTGCTTTGGAAAAAAGAAAAAAGGAGGATAGAGAACCTGTCTAATATGTTCGAGTCCAGAATTCAATCCTCAGTTGCAAATAAATAAACTCAACCGTTATAATTAAAATGCTACACTTCTAAATGATTTAAATAACATACTATGCATATTTCTAAGATTCTTACTTGTGTTACTGTTCTGAGAAAGTATGTTTTTTTTTAAATAATTTATTTAATTTTACGTGCATTAGTGTGAGGTCAGATCACCTGGAACTGAGGTTACAGATAGTTGTGAGCTGCCATGTAGGTGCTGGGAATTGAACCCCGGTCCTTTAGAAGAGCAGAAAGTGCTTCTAACCACTAAAACATCTCTCCAGCCTGAAAGTATGTTTAAAAAACATGAACAAGCAAACTTGAACCACAGTAAGATTTACACATGTGCTCTTTGAGCAAGTCTCAGATGGCTATTAAAAATAGTTTTAAGGTGAAATAATAAAGCCACTGTCATGTAACACATGGATTTCCATTTATGCACCCCCTGAGTGCTTCATAGCAACTGCAATTTTTTTTTAAAATATATTTTTAAAATTTATTCATATTACATCTCCATTGTTATCCCATCCCTTGTATCCTCCCATTCCTCCCTCCCTCCCATTTTTCCCCTTACTCCCCTCCCCTACGACTGTGACTGAGGAGGACCTCCTCCCCCTGTATATGCTCATAGGGTATCAAGTCTCTTCTTGGTAGCCTGCTATCCTTCCTCTGAGTGCCCCCAGGCCTCCCCATCGAGGGGATGTGGTCAAATATGGGGCATCAGAGTTCATGTGAAAGTCAGACCCCACTTTCCACTCAACTGTGAAGAATGTTCTGTCAATTGGCTAGACCTGGGTAGGGGTTCGAAGTTTATTGCACGTATTGTCCTTGGTTGGTGCCATAGTTTGAGCAGGACCCCTGGGCCCAGATCTGCCCATCATAATGTTCTTCTGGTAGGTTTCTAGGACCCTCTGGATCCTTCTATTTCCCCATTCTCCCATGCTTCTCTCACCTAGAGTCCCAATAGGATGTCCTCCCCTCTGCCCCACTTTCCTGATATGTGAAGACATTCATGGGACATGCCCCTTGGGCTAGTGTCCAGATATAAGTGAGTATATACCATTTGACTCTTTCTGCTTCTGGGTTAACTCACTCATTATGATCATTTCTAGTTCAACCCATTTGTCTACAAATTTCAGAAATTCCTTGTTTTTAATAGCTGAGTAGTATTCCATAGTGTAAATGTACCACAGTTTCTTTATCCATTCTTCTACTGAGGGACACTTAGGCTGTTTCCATGTTCTGGCTATTATGAATAAGGCTGCTATGAACATGGTTGAGCAATTTTTCTTGTTGTGTGCTGGAGCATCTTCTGGGTATATTCCAAGGAGTGGAATAGCTGGGTCTTGAGGAAGCCCTATTCCCAATTTTCTGAGATAGCACCAGATAGATTTCCAAAGTGGCTGTACTAGCCACTGCAATTCTTTATGCTAATATTAAGATAGTCAATCCCGTTGTAGTGGGTCATATTTAATCACTGACTGCCATATGCCAGGTGCTAAAGGTTTGTTTAATTTACCTTTACAATATCAGTTCATTCCTTTGCAAGCCATAATAAGGTATTACTAGTCTTACTTTTAACCAGAGATACAGAGAGTTTCAATAATTTATCGAACATCACATAGCTAAATAGTAATCAGTGTGTTAGCTGACAGTCTCTGTTTTCAGAAAATTATTTTTAAAAACTAATCAAAGTAGTGATTTTATGTAGCCATGTTCTGATTCTTCCAAAGCAGCTTATTAGGCAAAGATGGAAATTTTAGTACCTTAACTCTTAAAATTTCCCACTCAGTTCTACCCACCACCATCATCCTTATATGATAGTAACTAAGAACTCAGTAATTAAGATTTTAAAAGGCAGAATAAAGAACAGAAATGTCTGTCAGCAAGGACTGCTTTGCCCTCGCTGGAGACGGGGACATACCAGTTTTCACTACAGGATAGATGGCAGGCTGGGCAGTGCTCGCAGAGGCGGCCAATACTCCTGGGATCGGTGCACTCACACCTGCCACACACACAGGTGCCTCTTCCGCTGCAGACTTGGCCCTTGGAGTTGACACAGCGCTGTGCTGCGGCTGATGGGCACTGGCACCTATCGCCTTCCCAGCCATGAAAGCACTGGCATTTGCCACCTTCACACTCCCCGTGACCTGCAACACAGACACACCAGGGTAAGGTCACCAGGCCCACTAGCTTGGTAAGAGCTCTCCCATTTTCATGAAAATGTGCAACAGCCCCATGGGTAGAAACAGCATCAGGTTCTACTTTTTTTTCTTTTTTCTTTTTTTTTTTTTTTTTGGACAAAGCAGTGGCAGGATTTAGGAGTTTCTGTTTTTAAAACTGTTCTATTGTAGATAATTTCCCCGTACTAATATGTTATACTAACATATATGAAAAAAAAAAAAAGGTCCAACTTTGATAGTTTGCCCGACTGCCTAAATGCCATTGCGCTTTCAAGTTTTAAATTAGGAACACATAAATATAGTGAAGCCACAAGGGCTGACTTGAAATCAGCAATGTAGGAGTGTATGAGCAATGGATCCCACCGTCTTCCCGCTTCATTGTTGCTAGGGGCCCAGGAAAACTTCGCCGGGTGTTGAAGCAACCTTTTTAGAGCTTCTGTGTGTTCAGGCATGATTAAAGATAGGTCTTGTGGGAAGCAGACATAATTTCCCTGATCCTCAGAACGCCGCGCAGGAGGTTAGCAGGGCAGGCTTAATCTGTGCTCTGAGCTGTTACTAGGTGGAACAATGGGAAAGAGAAAGAAATATGTGTGTGTGGGAGGGGGCATTTATGCAGACAATTATCTTGAGAAAATCACGCTACACACCATTAAATGGGTTTTAGACTATAAAAAGTGTCTAAAACCTCATATGTCAACGTGAAGTAGGAAGTCTTCAGAAAGAGGCACGTTATGTATTTTATTATTTTCAGGCTTCTATGACTATAGATCAAACACCCTTCTTTTTCTTGCTTCCCTCCTTCTCTCCTTCTTTATCTCCCCGCATTCCTCTCTTCTCTCCCTCCTTCCTTACCTCCTCTGTTTTCCTTTCCTCCTCCTCCCCTCTCCCTCCCTCTCCCTCCTTTTTCTTGTTGCTGGATCAGCTGAATTTGCTAAGTGTAAAGCTGATGAGGTCCAGGCCAGCAAACACCCTGGTGCTGACTCCCAGCCAGATGACTTGTGACCATGAGCTATCATCCCCGAGGGAAAGTAGTAGGGAAAATGCATGTCGGCCTTGCAGCCTCCACTCTGACGACGCAAAGCAGATTGTCAGTTGCCTCTGTGTGTGTGAGGTGTGTAGCCACAATCAAATAGACACTGTCAGGATGTCAATTTCTTTCTTTCTTTCTTTCTTTCTTTTTTTTTTTTTTTTTTTTTTGAGATTACGCAGCAGAACCTGATTCTTAAGTATGTGAAACTGCTTCTAGAGACAGTATCTATTGGCTGATGACAGAAACTTCCTTGTCTTCTGCCCTGTAAAATATTTCCTTTTCCTATAAAATATACTGGACACCTGCTGGCCAACTCGGAAGTCATGTTCCCTCCTATCTACAAGTCTAGTTACAGTTGAATAATGTGCTGAACACAGAGCGTTTTGTGTGTATAATAAAATAAAGGAGACTTAAAATAGTGTTTTTCTGTAATCTAAGACAAGCTTTCTGCCTATACAAGGATAGAGGGTTAACTTTTATAGTTTTTGACTTCCACACAGTTATAACAATGATATAGTTTCATTTTCCAATAATTTAACGGATGTTTCATTACTAGCATACACATACAAGAAAGGGGTCTTTATGGTAAGCAAGCTTACCCTTTCATGGAGAAACAATCAAGGAATTCAAACAGTGAGTAGTTTATTTTATTTTAAATATATATTAAATTTATATTCTATTAATATAATATTATACTAATATTATGGCAATGCTAATATAATGATATAAATATAATATAATATAAAATATACTTATATATTGAAGTTATATTTATTATATTTAAATATAATATATATTTAAAATTATATATATTTAAAAGTTATATTTTGTTTTAATTTTTAAAAGCTGCACAAGTTTTTTTATTTCCTGGATAATAACCAGTAGATGGCCCTGAATTGAATTAACCAAAATTAATCTTGAAATTTTTATCTTATCCTATTTCATTAAAAAATATGTTCTGTGTGTGGCCAGAGGGATTAGTCTTCTGGATTACTTAGCAATTCAGTACTTTCTGAAGAATGCTGCCCTCTGTCCATTCTGTTACTGGCGGTTTTTCAGAAATAAATTGGTGAGGTTTGAATGACTTCAAACTTACAATAGCATCTACAGCGATGCTTTAAGAATTTTCCAGTGACTGGAATTATGTTTTTATAGCTTACTTCCTCTCGTCCAAACAGAAATAAAACCCTCGGAGCAAGCAGAAGGGGAACCATTTGCCAAAGCGAATCAGACCCTTACAGAATACCCCCCATTCTTCTAGAAAACTTGTCAGCCTTCACCAGTAGCTTCTTTTTCTGGTATAAATCTTTCCAACATCAAGGGATACATGAGATTCCTATTTAATTTTAGGTTTTAATTTTTAAAAATAGCAACTGCACTAAAGCTAAAAATATAAACATGATTTTGCCATGACCCAATTTCATAGGCTGTGTGGGGTTTTGAACTTTGATTTTGGGTTAAGTGGCAGAATTTCATGACATCAGGTTTAATACACCAGTGTAAATGCCAATATCACTATGATGAATTCAAACTGCCTGTGTACATCAACTTACCAGCACACACAGACCCATGATGATACGGACAAGAAAAGTCATCCTTTTCACAGTATTTGCCATATACTCTTCCAAGCTTGGTTTTATGACACAAACATTTCCCACAGATACAAACGCCTCGGCCACTGCAGACAGGTTGATCCTCCTGTGACTTGCATGTCTCAGAAGGAAACTGGTCTTCATCAAAATGACACTTGCTGTCATCACAGTGCGGACACTTGGGATCCAGGACAGCTTCCACACACTGTCCTTTATGTTCTTTGAGATCCTCACACTGGCAACTGCAGCTTCTGTGTATGTAGACTTTCGTGGTTTCATTGAAACCGATAGGTTTGATTATTGCATAGTTTTTTCCTCCTATGATATCACATGTTTTCATCACAGCTGTTACATTGAAAATAACCTAAATTTGAAAGCAAGAGGAAAACATGTTTATATCCTTTGATACAATAATACTATATCCAGTAATAAATTCAACAGTGAACATTCTAGAAGCACTAACAGTATTTATAAAACATACATGCAATCTTTTTATATGCAGGTACATAATCCCCCTTTAATTCCACCTTGCCTAACTAATTAATTGGAATTAAAGGAAGCAACAATTGCTAATGGCATGTAAACCTCCATGTGTCCATTTGTCCTCAAGTGTCTGTGTCACCTTAGGTAACTGATTGGATAGACAACTGATGAAACAATGTTTTATTTTCTAAATTGCAAATAAGGGGTTAGTGAACATACGGCATTAGGAACCATTAAAGTAACAACCTTCTGGTTCAGAGCCCTCGGGTATTCATATGGACAGTTTTATCTATTTATAGTCTACTTTCTAGATGTCCAAGGTAAAGGCCCAGAGTTGACCTTTAGCACAGACAGCTTGTCAGTGGAGAAAATTCTACATGGTCTCTGATGTTATTCAAAGGAAAGAGGCTTAGGACTCATTATCAAGTTCAAGACCTCAGCACAGAGCTGCTCTGTTGTTACAGTGAAGAAGCCACTCTAAAACTAAAGGATGGACTTGCAAGAATTAGTCTCACCCCCAGAACTACAGTTTATTTGCCTGACAAGCATTTCCTTGTTTCTTATCTTTTTCCGTAATACGGTTGATTTACTGTCTATATTTTCTGACTCTCCATCCCCAGGTGCTTTGACAAATCAGAATGCTCATGCACATATACACCAGTTATGTATGTGTATACACTTTGAATTGAAATTCACTACAATAATTAAATTCCAACATTAAAATAATGTGTGCTGGAATTTTTAATTGGAAATGAATTAGCATGAAACTAAAAAATCTTACATTTAGGCTTCCATGTGCAAGGCATTTGAGTTGGATTTATCACATTAAAATCAGTGTGGTTGGTGTCAGTTTGTACTTAAACTGTTTTTACCTCTAAGAATTTTAAGGACTCACACTGCTATTATAACCAGTATAAAAAAATCTAGGACTTCCATAAATAATAGGCTCGTTTACTGCTCCCAGGGGTCAAACTGTTTATAGTGCTTAGCTGAAAGGAGATAAAGTCAAAAAAAAAAAAAAAAAAAAAAAAAGAATATAAGAAGGAAGGTAAATCACTGTTATAAATCAGAAAGTCTTGAAAGACTTGCTTTGTTTTTTAGAACTTAGCTTAGTGCTATCTTTCTTGCTACAAAAAAACTTCTCTGTAGCAGAAGTCAAATGAGTATATGAGTATTATATAAATGAGTATATGATTTTTTGAACAATATCCAAGGAATAATTGTAGCTGGAACTACAGAATTAGAAGCTTGAGGTAATTAATTAAAGATACATGGCTTGTGAGCACAGTCGCACTACCCACACGAGGAAAAATTATTTTCCAACTAAAGAGGAAGAAGTGTTCTCTCTCTGAGTTAATCTTAGAATGTTAAAAACTTTCTATCTCTTTGAAAACTCCTTTCTCCCAACACAGAATGCTGGAACACACAACCTTAGAGTGAGAAGGAGGGAAGATGCAACGTCTTCCCACCCAGGGCATCTGAGTCAGGGATGTTGGAGAGGTGACACGCCCACCCCAGCCCTGTGTGCCTGATATACTCTGCTGAGGCAGTTCTTGGTGAAGAACCATTTCCTCTGGCCCTGGAGCTCTCTTCTTGGCATCCCAACTCTTTCCAGTTATTTTATAAATAGTGTCACTCCTCCAATTTGACTCCTTTTAACAAATTTTCACCTCATTTTTGAGGACATCACAAAATGAAAGATTTCGGAATTCTTAGCTTTTATCTGCAATCTCATTCTTTCAATTTCATACAATTTTAATTTGAAATTAAAAAGGCATTGTCACTGTTACAACTACAGAAACTGCTTGCTTGAAAGTATGTGATTTTCTCATTAGACAAACTGAGTCACAAATGTAACACTGCTAAGTATTAAATACGTACTTAACACAATACATATTTAATTTGAAATTCTAAGAGAAGTCAAGTAAGTATGGAAGTAACTTTGAGAAGACACTAGAAGGATGCTACCCTTATAGTTAGTAAGAAAGTTTTTTAAAGTAGTTTAATTTTTTTCATGAGAAAGCACACCAAACAATTAATCTCAAACAAGAAAAGCACACTGACACATACTTCGTCATTGCTTGTCACGTTTCCACATCCAACTATGCCTGGCTTTCTGGCCCCATCCGGACAGATGGCTGTGATGTTGAAATAGACACCATGTACCTGATTTTCCATCTGCACTTTTACTTCTGAAGTGAGTTTCTGCAGAGACATTGGTTTTTAATTACACACTACAGTAGTTTCTAGTATAAACAGTAAAGCATACTCAAGGCTCATGTCATCCTAGACTTAATATTTAACTTAATCAGAGTCTACCTCTGGAAGTTTGAATAAAGTGATGACTTCTTGCAACAGCCCAATTATATGGAAATCATGTAAGAAATACTGAGTGATAAGCTGAGTTTAAATAGTTTGATTTTCCCACACATCTGTGATTCCACATTTTAATCATTATAAAAGCAATTCTCTTACCCAGTGTTATAAGGATAATCTTTCAAAGTCATGTTTATTATATTTAATGATGTAGTTTAAAGAAACATTTTCATAACAAGCGAATTCTGACAATTTATAGCAGGAAATATGGTTTTGGCAAAACAAAAACAAAAACAAGACCCTGAATTTCAAGTGCTTTTGACTATCATGAAAAGCTAGTGTTTTATAAATACAAAGCTGAAACATAGATTTGTGGAGGTGGCGTTTCTAAGCTGCGGGTGTTCACAGCAATCACTGGCCAAACACAGTCTTACAAGGCTCTCTAAGAAGGGCTTAGGGTTTTATCACGTCTCCATGCTTGCCTGACTCCATAATGTTTGTCCCTAGCTGTAATTCTAAAGCAGAGCTTCATGTAGGGTACAGAATTATGGTGCATTTGCGCAGCCATTCAGAGGGTCACTCAGTAAATGTCTACCGCATGTCATGTATTGGGTACACACTAACTTCTTCCATCACAATCTTTCACGTGCAAAAGATGCAGCTACTTTAAATATATCTTTTAGATACATGTGCATTTGGTCACAAAAAATCTGAGCCTGGCACATGGAAAAGTCATGAATTTGTACTTGTAAGCAAAAATAACAGAAATGTGAAATACGCAGCTGTGCAAGGACAGTGGGTGGATGAAATACTTCCAGTGGCTTCTAATTTTTTCAGCTAAAGTAATTTTATTTCTTTACCAATATTTTTGATGAAATAGGTATTCATTGATGAAGAACTTTCTGATACCATGTCCTCACAAGAAGATGTTTTCCTCAAGTTCATGAATATAATTTAAGTGGGTGAAACTACTTCACACACACACATATACACACGCTTACTTTTATCTCCCCCAAGAATTCATATTCTTTGATACAAAGTAATCCTGGCAAACTAGGAGAAGCTCCCCATGGTGTAAATGAATGTGGCACTGATCGCTGGGCCAGGACCTGCCTTCCATAGTGGCACGCTTGCACACCATGCTTGCCGTTCCTCTAAGATCTCAAACCACTTGGGCCCGTGTCTATGAAGCACTGTGTAAAGACAAATCTCTACAGTATTTCTTGTGCTTTGGAAATCAAGATTCTGGTGAAATGTGCAACTTCGTCTTTCTGGTCTAAGAGTTACTAGGACAGACACTATTTCATGTCTAAGCGTGTTGGGAAAGATGCTACTGTTTTTCCTGGTGTATAACACTTGAATGAATTGTAAATTGTTTCTGTTGGGCTTCGAAAATAAAATATAATTCTAAAAGAATTTTGAAAATGTACACACATAAAAAATAATAACAGAATCCCAAGATTATCTCAACCATAATCAGTTTTTTTGTTTTTTGAGTTCTCTAATGCTCTTTCACTGCAAGGATATACAGAACCACAGTAGGCTGAGGAAGTCACATGTCTCCACAAGGCGAAGAACATACGGGCCAAACAATGCTGTCTGGTTTCACTGTTTAAGACAATGTTTCATTCTTAGCTTCCTGTCTCATTTTTCATAAGTCTGACATAAAGGTTTAGAAAAGCTAGACATGGCGGTGTATGCTTATAGTCCTAGGACACAGGAGAAGGCAGAGAAGGGTCAGGAATCCAAGGCTAGAGTTGGTTTATCAAACAAAGAAACAGAAAAGAAGTCAACTTATACTTTGCCGTAATAAAATGGAGGTACACAGTAGTAACTAAAAGGTCTAATTGCAGAGCTGGGGAGATGGTTCAGTAGTTAAGAGCACCGGCTGTTCTTCCAGAGGTCCTGACTTCAGTTCCCAGCAACCACATAGTGGCCCACAACCATCTATAATGAGATCTGATGCCCTCTTCTGGCCTGTACCATATATGCACACCGAATGATTATACATAAATAAAATAAAAGGACTAATTGCATACACTCCTTATTCATTTGGATGACTCTTAAGAACAAACTATGGATAGGAAAGAAGTGTCAATATGGTTTGCTTTTCTTGATATAAAAGTCCATGGATCTAATATTTCTTTAAAGATATGTATGAATGTTTTACCTGCATGTATGTTAGTGCTGATGGAGGTCAGAAGGGGGGTGATGGATCCCTTGGAACTGTAGTTAGAAATGGTTTTGAGCCACCACATGGGTGATGGGAACTGAACCTCCGTCCTTTGGAAGAACAGCAAGTACTTCTACCCACTGAGCTATCTCTCCAGATCCAGGATCTAACATGTTTTTATGGTCGTAAGGGATGTAATTTAAGATATTTGTGTTTATTTCATTCCATGTAGTTTTCAGACATTAAAAAAAAAAATCTCTGCAATGGGTGTTAAGGAGCATAAAGTTGGCACCTTCTGTAGCCAGGTGGGACTCCCAGTGGAGAGAGGTGGATATCACCCCACACATACAAACCTTCGACCTAAAATGTGTCTCATCTGTAAGAAGTGTAGAGGCAAAGATGGAGCAGAAACTGAGAGAATGGCAAACCAGTGACTGGCCCAGCTTGAGACCGACCCCACAGCAGAGGGCAGGCCACTGTCACTGTTAGTGACACTCTGCTATGCTTGCAGACAGGAGTCTAGCATAGCTGTCCTCTGAGAGGCTTCACCAGGCAGCTGATGGAGACAGGTTCAGAGACCCAAGGCCAAGCAATGAGGCGAGCTCGGGGAATACAGTGGAAGAGTGGAAAGAAGAATAGAGTCAAGGACACCACAAGAAGACCTGCAGAGTAATCTAACGTGGGCCCACGGGGGCTCACAGAGACTGAACCACCAACCAAAAGGCACGCATGACTGAACCTAGACCTCCTCCCCATGCCTATACAGCAAATGTGCAGCTTGGTCATCCTGTGGGACCCCTAAGGATAGGAGAAAGGGCTGTCTCTGACTCTGTTACCTGCAGCTGGTTCACTTTCCTTGTCACTCCCAGGTGGGAGAGGATTTGCTTAGTCCTGTATGATGTGAGATGACAGGATGGATTGGTACCAATTAGGGGCCTTCCCTTCTCTGGGAGGAAGGAGACGGGGCAGTGGGAGAAGGAGGATGGGGATGGGACTGGGAGGAGAAGGGGGAGTGGGCTGGGAACAGGATGTAAAGTGAGTAAATAAGTAAGCAAGTAAGTAAATAAACAAGCAAGCTGAGGGAAAACCCTCTGCTAAACCAAGCCTAGCAAGATTTATTTACTTTAAAGAAGGATATTTTAAACAATTTCTTCATTTTCTTTCCTGTGTCTCTTTCCCGCCTTCCCCTTTGAGCCCAAGTTTGAAGCAGGTGCTGCCTAAGGACAGTTAACAAGCAGCCCTGGGGCTTCACAGCTCCGTGGCTCTCACAACACTAATTCCACAAGTCAGGCAAGCTGGCAGGCAGAGAATCTGGGGCAGCAAGGCTTTATAACTGGCCAATAAATCCATGGAAGAATAAAGCATAGTTTTTTTTTTTGACACCCCGTTAAAAAAAATTTAGAAGATAAACAGGCCACATCACACGTCTGGAAGCAGCCAGGTTCCTGGAGTAACACCTAACATTTCATCCTGACGTCTCTGCTCACTGGTTGTGTGAACTACAGTTACTTGGCTTGCTTTTCTGGTCCTAAATGTACAATGGGACTACTAACTGCTGCCCAGCAGAGCAGGCGTGCAGATTAAGTGAAGGCATGTACGGAAAATGGCAGGCATGAAGAGAAAAGTCAGTATTAGCACATTTTAATGAAACTTTTAAATGCAGGCATGATCCAGTTTGCGAGGCTAGAACTCCAGTTTGAGTTCCCTTAAAACTTCACTCACCTATTCTTTTTTTAAAAAATGTATTTTATTAACTTATTCATATTACATCTCAATTGTTACCCCATCCCTTGTATCCTCCCATTCCTCCCTCCCTCCCGCTTTCCCCTTACTCCCCTCCCCTATGACTGTGACTGAGGAGGACCTCCTCCCCCTGTATATGCTCATGGGGTATCAAGTCTCTTCTTGGTAGCCTGCTGTCCTTCCTCTGAGTGCCACCAGGCCTCCCCCTCCAGGGGGTGTGGTCAAATATGGGGCACCAGAGTTCCACACACCTATTCTTTACATGACTGATGATGACATATAACCAGTGACCCAAGACAGCATCCGGGAAAGTGAAACCTTGGCCCAACTCTTGATAAAAATGCGACTTGACTGGATGCTACAATGACTGAGCATGGGTAGCCTCAGGAAGCCCTCTTGTAATCTCTACGTCCTGAAGAGTCTCTTTACCCTGCAGGCTGTTCTTTATAACAGCACCATGTTGCTTGTGTCTGCTAAATCTGTGATGTAGGAAACTATCCAAAATTTTGTGACAAGCTGGTGACTCACTGAATATTCAATTTGAAAGGAAACCTAGATGACCGGATCAATCTTAGTTCACCGTCTGTGGGACAAGTGAGGCACAGAGAACAGAATTGACTCCCCCAAGCATCAGGCATCACTGCTGGTTTGTGGTCCATCCAGGGGTAACCCCAGCTCTGAAGTCCCAGTCTTACATCGTTTCTGTCCCTCCTTGCAAGAAACAACAACACTGCCTTGCACGTTGCCACATAAAATGGTAGTGACATTGACTTGGAGAAAATTGTATGTACATACCTTGTAGGCTTCTACTACTAAATTGTTGAGGTTTGCAGCTTTGGATTCTATTTCACCAGCAATGGCGCCAGGCAAAAGAGGCAGAAGGTCCTGTAAAATATGTGAGTCATGGGTGCATAATAAAACAGTAGATGTAAGCAGTGAACAATCAAGGCATTAAACGTTAAGTAGCTATAAGGAAGAGAAGCCACTGTATAAATGAGGATGTTGGACCAAACCACAAGCAAACTAAGGAAAATGCCAATCCAGAGAAATTAGAAGTAATACATATTGATTATCATTCAGAGTTTTAGATGCACCAAGACAGGAAAAATATTTTCTTCAAGGTTGCCAAATACAAACAGCCAAAACACAATGAATATAACATTTATATAATTCTTGATTGTTTCGTGGTTCTTCTTGCTGTATGTAGTTTATATTATTTATGTGTAATAATATAAGTGTATATGTAAAAAAGAAATGTAATAAAATATTGCAAAAAATAAGTATCAGTGTCTGTGGTCTTCTATGTAAATGAGTGTGTGTGTACATCCTGAATCACATGACCTCAACTCCAATTAAAGTTAGCTCAGCATTTCCTAAACTATTTTTAACATGAAAAGAGTTCTGATGGCAAATAAGTTGATGAAGTTCTATTTTTTTCTCCATTTAGAGATCCAAAATCCACACTTGCAAATTATTCAGAATGGGTCTGCAATTTGAAAATACTTTAACTTTAATATTATTTATCTGGCATTACCAATTCATTAGTTTCTAAGCTCTTTCCATGTGACATAAGTAAATTCTTGATATAAATAGTGTCCTGTGGAATGACACTTTGGGGCATGCTGGGCCGGATGGAAGGTCATAGTTAAAGTGTGAAGAGGAAGATTCTACGTATCTCTTGAGAGAACATGAGACTGGGCAGTGGCCTCAAGGTCTACCCGAAAGAAGTCTGTCTGATCAGAGTGAGAAGTGATGAGCATAAAATTACGATGAGAAAAGCAGAGCATGAGAGCAGCAATGTTCACTTCTTTATTCATTTTCCCACTCATTAAACACCACCATCTCCTTCTGTGTGCCAGCCAGACTTAAATGTAGCAATTTAAAAATTCAGGTGTCAAACTCTCACCGAACACTCTCATATGTTACTTTGAGATGTTAAATTACTAGGCCACATAGTTTCAACTCTTAAGGAGCAGTTTCACGAAGCACCGTACACATGATGACACAATGGAGCCATGCTCAGGTGATATGAGGAGGGACACCAGCAAACATTTCTGTCTGGGAAACATTGTCATGGACTGTTCCCCCAAGAAAGCGACTTAAAGGTTTTGGCTAAATGTTGAGCAAGAGCTAAGAAAGTAATGAGGGAGAACAGATTCTAGGCACAGGGTCGGGGGCGTGGTGGGGGGGGCAAGAACCAGGGCACCAGGGAACGGTATAGCCTGATGAGTGTGCATGTGTGCACACAGAACAATTAGACACAGAGCTGTAAAGACAAGTACAAGGCAGGACACTGTCTAAGGAATGAGTCCAGGGAGACAGACAGAGGCCATATGATATTGAAGGCAGAGGGTGCTTTCAATAGAACACTTTCCTTCAGGTTGTATTGTGGGTATCTTTGTGATTTTGGTGGATTGTCTAGATAGCCAGGTAGAGAGGGCCTGGGAGATAGCTCCCAATTCTGGGGTGTAAACCAGATAAACATGGTTTGTAAGTAGGTAGCAGCAGGTGCACTTGGAACTACGAGCAGAGCTTTTTAGGCTTGGATAGCCCAGCAATTCTTACTTTGCACACATTTCAGTTAATAATAAGCATAATCTTGTATTTCATCAGCCAGATTTACAAAGGGAGAGAGAAACCCCGGTGCCAATAACACATGAAGAAACAACAAGCCTTCGAGAAGCAGGAGGCAAAAAGCACAAAAGGCTGCATAGAATTTAAAGGTCAGCTGTGAATCTTAGAGGTTAAGAGCCTAGGACTTGAGAAACCAGGCAAGCTTTTAACCTCTCTAAATGTTTGCTCATCTTAAAACAAGCATGTTGACAATACTGCCCTTGTTATATGTAGCTAAGAGAACTGATGATGAGTGCGTGTTTCTAAGTTCAGTATCTGAAAGTAGTTAGGGAACCAGCAAACAGAAGCTGCTTGTGTCATTGTCCTAAGTGGTGTCACCGTTCATTTTGGGCCCAAACTAACTCATGTGAATGTAAATTTGCTATTATGTTAAAAGATGACTGATTCCACACTGTGTGTATACAATTGGGGAATCGGGCTTTTATCATAGATTTTGGGTGGAACTAGTGATACACATGAAGTTGAATTTTCAGATGATAGCGTTGTTATTAGGTCTGAAGGAAACTAGTGAAGGAAACAACAGCTTTGTACAAGACGGAAATGAGTTGTGGCATTTGTTGAAGTCAACAGAAAATGTGGCTGCTAAAGAAAGAAAGAAAAGAAGGAAGGAAGGAAGGAAGGAAGGTAAAGCGGATGGGCCACTGTGAGAGGTTTAGAGTGGATAGTAGAAAGAATAAACAAAACTTGTAAAGGAGATGAAGGCTGAGTGAAGACAGGACAACTAACGTATCATAGTCTCATGGAAACAAGAAAGAGAGTCTTGAACATTGAGATGTAACAAGAATAAATTAATAAAAAAAAAATTAACCAGAAAAAAAAAAAAAGAAAGAAAGAAAGAGAGTCTTGGAAGAGACACTCTCAAAGACTGAGAAGAAAGGAATGCCTCAGGCGCTTCTCTGTTGGGCGCTCCATGCCATTTCCAGATTTGTCCCTCTACACAATGTCTGCTTTGCTTCTGAGTCCCACACACACCAAAGGGTTCCAAGATCCACAGAGATTATTTTTATGTACAAGTTATTGGCTGGTTTAGCCACTTCCACGGATTTGGTTGGTCCTTTGCTTCATAGCCTAGACCAAAGCTAGGTGCTGTTAAAAACCAATGCACCTACAGAACAGTTCCTAAACACAAAGCGCAGGGAAAGCATGGATGGGGCGTAAAGATTGTAAGGAAGAGGAGCCAGGAGGCCTGCTGTAGACAGTGAAGGTGTACACAGGAAATCTCAACAATATGGCTTCCTGAACAAAACCTGCATAATGATGATGCCAATCAACATACCAACATGAGTGGAGGCATTTTCATAAGGCCCCCACTCTTAGAGAAAACGTTACTGACAATCAAAGACTGCAGAAGAAGGGAGAATCACTTTTCTCTAGGAATGAGTCCCTGATAGGTCGTAGAAAATCATCTAGTCCCAAGTCAGCCCTGAACATATGTACATAAAAGCAACACTAAAGCAGCAGGATATATATATATATATATATATATATATACATATCATAAATAAGGAAGATGTTATGGATTTGACAGGGAGTTATGAGGAGTTGAAGAGGGGAAGGCAGTAGGAATGATGTAAATACAGAGCTTATGTTTGAAATTCTCCAAAAAAATTTAAAAAAAAAAAAAAAGAAGAAGAAGAAGACAGCTGCTGTTCTCCAGTGTTAGCCTATGATAAGAACATGACCTTGGACCATGATATAAGCAAGAATCCAAACATGAAAAGAACAGAGTTGGAGTATGGAATACTTCTCATATGATGCAAGTCTACATTACTGTTGCATTCAGTACCAGCTTAGGTGTTGTACTGTGACCATGTGCATTGAGTTCAGTGTCCACCTGTCATGGTTCTAGGTGTCACAGACTTAGACAGAACTTTGCACATAAATGCTAACATAAGATACTATAAAGTTTACCTTCAAGGAGACATCATTACTTGGTATATCACAGCTCTAGAATCTCAATTTCTGCTTCTGGAAACTACCTTCACTTCAACCAAGCATTTTAACTCTGACGTTACAGGTGTGAACGTACCTTGTACCAATGAAACTGCTTTCCTTGAACTGCAAAAATGACATTTATGTTGTTGTCTATTAATTTTTCAGAAAGTTGGCCTAATGATGGATGTTCCTGTAATAAACAGCGAAACAAAGATGGAGTGAAGTCTAGTACTCAGTCTCACACATCTATAGACTTTTAGTATGGAAAAAAAAATCCATGTGACTTAGAATAACAATGCATTTACTTGTCTATGACAGTCAAGAAACATTTTCAAATACAACGCCAATATCAGCGAAGTTGGTGTCTTACAAGAGGAACTCCATGAAACTCTATAACTTAGAAGAGTAAAGGTCATATTCACACACTAAAGTGAGGATCACTGCTCTATCAAGTTAGCACTGTTCTAAAATAGGGACATGCAAGTGACAGTGCATTCTGAGCTGAAACTCTTCAAAACTTGAAGTGTAAAACACTAAAAAAAGTTGTTTATCCATACCAACTGTGTTTACACATATACAACTATACACATATTTGTGTGTGCGCACACTTGATTTGATGTCTGACATAGCATATATAAACTCTCTTCACTAGCAGTAAACCCTGTGGTTTTCGTTTGGATAACAGAAGCTCTCAGCTCTATCCTCTGCCCCACGTGCAAGAGATGACAATGTACATAAAATTAGAAAGATGTTTTCGGTAGGTTCTCAGACTAATGGCTCTCAGGATTTCTACCTTAATCTCTTATGTAGAGTACATATTAATGACAAATTAATTATTATTATTGTTTTGGGGCATGTGATAATACTATGAGCCCACTTTACTGTGGTAAATAAAACATGGAACGCTTAATGTAGCCTTTCTTGGCTACATTGGCAGAGGTGGTTGTTTGAAAGCTAGGGATTAACTAGAAAAGGAAATGCAGTTTAGTTCAAGGATGAGAATGAAGCATAGTAGAAGGGTTCTTGCCTACAAAAGACTCTGGCTTCAATTCTCAGCAACGTCTTCCCTCTCATCCTCCTGACGGGCAACTATTTACTGTTATAATCGTTAGGTGCATCACTGGTACTGTTTCTTTCCGAATGCTCTTCTAAGAATTAAATTTTCTCAAACAGCGGGTTCATAATTAGATATACCCCAGAAAGATGTCAGACTCCATTTGCTGTGGCCTCTAGATAGTCACTGGTACCTACGTGTAGGAGCCCAGAGTTGTGTTACTGAGCCTACGTAGCTTCCTTCATGCAGGTCAAGATCAAGTTGTTTTGTAGTTTCTGCACCAGTTTACACCTGCCAACGCTAATCTAGCTTAGTTACCATCTCTGTAATCTGGAAACTATGTGGATTTAGTAATGAAATTTAGTCTTACTTATAGCCAATGGACACAAATACTTTCAAAGGTACTACTTGCTTTAAAAAATACCACTAAGTCAGCAAGTGTGCGTGGATGCTTAGCATCCATGAGGCTCTGGGCTCAACCTGAAACAGACATCATAGCAAATACTCTGTATTTGTTTTTATTAGTTGCATCTAGACGTGATATGAAACCAATTCATGAAGAGGCCCAAAAAGTGTTAGCACATGGGCTTGCATAAGAAAAATTCTTCCCAGAGCAATTCTTAGGCATATAAATTTAAAGCAATAGAAAAAATATCCCTGACATATAAATTCTCCTAGACAAATTCCTATTCTTGTTCTTAATAAAGTACATGGTCTTAAAATAGATTTGTGACAGTTTGTGTAACACCAGTTAAGCTTCAGGTAGTAAGTAAAATACAAGACAAATCTAGAAACATTTGACAATATTATTTTAATAGCAATAGTTACTTTTAAATATTTTTGCTTTGACAAAAAATATTGACAGCTTGCCAAGCATTTACACTTCTTAGTTTTAAAAACATTTCATTTAAAATAAGAAAAAATATGTTTTAAGCAGCTTATACTTAATTCACACAAAATCAATATTTAAAGAAAAGTTGAAAATGTGAGCAGCTTCTGGAGCCTTTTAAATTTATTTCCTCTTCCACAAATAGGAAGTCACATTAACCAAAATTACACAAAATTCAAGTCCAGAATGCTCATTCTAGCTCATTAGACACTCCTAGAAAAAGCTCATCAGACTTTTGCACTTAAAAGAACATTCTTTTTTAGCCCCTAGAGAGAAATCTATTTAAAAAAAAATCTAAGTACCTTGAGGCAGATTTTTTTTTTATTATAAATGTCTAACACATGTTTAAATAAACCACTGTTGACAAGTGGCTGTGGATTAATGGCCATTTCCGAAGCCTCCTCACCTCTTCTTCATGAAGCCCGTTATCTGTCAAGCTTTTTATCTTATATGTCCTTTTCTTTTCTTTTTTCTGCTAGTAGGAGAATGCACTCCCCCTCAGCCCGCTGCCCTGTCCTGGTGATGCCATGACTCCTCAAATCCAGCACACGGTTTCACCTCCCCCAACCTAACCCATTACATATTGCTTATCTAGACTCTGAAAATAATTAATGGAGATAAGGTTCATGTCAGAGGCAAAAGGGAGAAGTGAAGGGCATGCCAGGAGAACGGCTAAGTAATTAAGCTTGTGGGAAGCGACATGAATTTAAGGAGGGAAGAGAGATTGATGGGGAACACTTTCAGTCAAAGAGATTACTGGCAGGAAGGAAGTACAGTTGAGTTGTAACAATATGCGTAGCCAGGCGGGGATAAAGAAGGTGCTAAGGATTCTTTTCATTCTACATAAAATTAATTTAAGAGGTAAGGTAGGTTACAGTTTGTAGTATTGAAAACGAGTAAGATTTGCTTTCAATTAAGAGTAACTTCAGCTAGGTCTTGTTTGCAGAGATCATTTCCTGGCTACTTTTCGGAAAACATGTAAAGCATTCAAACTGGGTTTCATAAAATAACTGCAGAAATATTTTTTTTAGCATGTTTGCAGTTTAAAGCACATAGTACAGTCAGCTGTTATCAAGTGTTTTGTTGGTTTAAAAAAAAAAAAAATAACCCCACAAGATGCAACAGTATTTGTTAAAAACGCATGCGGACTTCAAGGCTTCTATAGAAGTATTTGAGTGCTGAAGAATGTCTTTTTGTTGATGTCTTTTTGTTGATGTGCCCAGAATACATGCTGAGAAGTGAAAGTGTGCCTAACAACTTTTTTATGCTGAAGAACCCATTTCTCAGCCAAGAGCAGCTAAAACATAATTAACAATTTTCTTTTCTAAAAGATTAAGTCTTTGATTAAATGGAATTGTCTGATGTCTATATTAGTTATAAATGCCTCTGTGACTTTGGAATGTTAAAGAAAATTCATTTTTAGTAAAATAAACCACTGAAAGAAACATAACTTCATAAAACATTGTTAACTCATGCATCTAACCTGTGAATTAAAATAATCAAGTATGTTCTTAACTTTGCTTTCTTCATTGACAGTTCTAAAAAAAACAACCTTAAATGTACTTCACAGTCATAGAAAGCTCACAGATGGAATACTAAAAGTGCAGTCCATGCTATACAACACTGTGTGAGAGCAAGAACAAGAATGTTGAATATCTTTCTATGCAAGGAAGCTTAAGTCCATCACCAACAATTTTATATGAACCTCTGTCCTTTTGGAAAGAATGTCATACTTTATGTTGACATTGTTGCTGTGTAGACTGAAACACTAGGTTACTGCTCAAGTTTTTATTATGGCATTTATTGTAGATGAAAACACTAGAAAATAGATTTATTTAATAGTGTACCATGAATGCGGACAGTAGGCACCCATAGAAAAAATCTGTAGAGAGAAATTATTTCAAATTAAATCATCTTTTATAAATCAGATAAAACCAAAGCATACAGGTTTATCCTTCTATAGGAAAAGGCTAGAGTGTAAAAGCTAGAACTGAAAACGCACCAGAAGGTTGAGACATTTTGACAAGGTAGTCAGGGGTACAGATTTAAATGCAGTGGGTCCCAGACCCACAGTTCGTTACTTTTGTAGCTTTCACTCTTCATACAGATTTAACTCAGCTTTTCTAATACTTAATGGTTTTGTTAGTAAAAGGACAATAATGGTAAATACTGTTTAGACTTGTTGTAATGATAAATTCCATGCTGTATACAAATATTTTAAAGATGCTTTCAGCCAATGGGCAATCATGACTAGGGTAGGTTACACTGGTCTTCTGGAAATGGTTATAATTCAAAACTGTAACTCTGCTCCCTGCCCTTCAGAGGCACAAGAGGTATGCGTCTCCCTTTATAAAGGTGAAGTCCTGACTCTTGGGCTAGGAAGTCTAGCATCACTACTGCATTGTTTTCTGGAGGTGAGGCTAGGAAGCAGAGTGCCTGATTTCTTGCTTAACTGATACATTGTTTAGAATTGCTTCACAGCACTTGATAGGAAGGATGTGTAGATATGGGCCTAGAGATGGGGTCAAGGTGGCCTGACACATACCAGGCTTTAGAGCCATTCATTGTACATTTTACACACGGCCGTACAACCAAGGAGTCACTCCACTGCACCAGCTCTTTTTAAAAAATTATTTTATTATTATTATCATCATTATTTTTGGTCAGAGTTGGCAGCAATGAGAATTCTCAGCAGAAGGACTCTTAAAAACACAGATAGTGTCTATAACTCGTGTTCTATAAGTTATTGTCAATGCACTTCCCTTTGATTTGCCCAATAAATCACAGGAGTGACAAGATCTATTTAGAGGAATCAATCTTCTAAACAGATGGAATATTGACAAAGAACACAGAAGAAGGACAGGGTGCTTTGCCTGTTACCCCATATCACAATAACTCAAATGGTGTCTAAAAATCCTATAAAAATTGTAACTTATCCACAAGGTTCTATAACATAACCTGTGTCGAATATCATGATGGCAGTTTATTTTAGCCAAAAGAATCCTCCCTGGGTGAGCCACAACCTCCATTTAAATATACAGACAAAGAGATGATAGAGATGATGTCAATAATTTGGCAAGACTTAAAAAAAAAAAAAAAAAAAAAGAAGTAACAGGACTTGGGAATCATGCCATTGTCATTTCTCCTTTAAAAAACCTTTCTTGGTCTCAGAATAGAGTAGCTCCTCCTGCTCCTCTTCCATTGCTAAGGAACATTTTAGACTTCTACCCTAGATTAAATGAGGCCAAGTAGAAAGCAAGCTAGATAAGAAATTAACAACAGAAAAGACATCTAACCGCATAGGAGACAATTAGCAAATTAAAAGGTTCTCCTAGAGTTAGTCCAAAGCTTGAATTTTAAATACGTTAAGGACTGAATTTATTTATTACGTTTTATTATTTCAGTTTATTATACTGTTTGAAGCAGAATGTGATGTGCCCAGGTTGGTCTTGAACTTGTTATACGGGTGAGGATGATACTGAATTTCTGATCCTCTCGTCTCTACCTCCTGAATGCTAGAATTACAGGCAGGGACCACCATGCCTAGTGTACACGCTACTAAGCAATGGGGCTTGTGAATTGAGAAATTTGTCAGCTTTCTCCAGACATTTGCAAGTATTTAGTTGTCAACACCAGATACAAATGATACTTTGTTGCCCATTTTTTTCATATCATAAATTAGCTAATACTGTGGAAGATGTGGTGATAAAAGGTTGCATTTAAATTCATGATTCAAAACTTATGCTAATCTTTAGGAATTAATGTAAAAGTAACTTTTATTCTCCTGGCTCAGTTGTTGTCTGGGAGGCTTACTGTCTCCTTCTGCTGGCCTAGGGCTAGCCCGGAAGCTTCTAGCCTCTGTATAACCTAAGCTAGGCCTAGAATGTTCTCAGCCTCTGAGACTTACTGCTTAATGAGCTCACCTCTACATGTTCTTTCTGAGCTCTGGGCTGGCTGGTTCACCTCAGCTGTTTTGGCTCAAACTTCTCTCCCAGCTGACTTATTTTGTCTGGCTTCTTTCTTACCCTGGAATTGTTCTGCTTGGCCTTAAACTAACTCAGCAATCTGCTCTAACCTTTTGGCTTTTTCTCATTTTCTGGCTCGTTCAGTTTACTAATGAAATTGGCATCAAGGTAGACAGCCCTTAATAATGGGTAAGAAGTCTGGCTCAATGGAACGGAGGCCAGCTCACTGGAACAGAGTGGGGTATATGAGGCTGCCTAAATATCTAGTTTAAGTGTGGATTCATTAAAATGTAATTGTACCTTGAGAAATAGAAAGAGGGAGTAAGATTAGCTAAAAGACACTGGACTGTAAACTGGGTGTGGTGGTACATGCCTTTAATTCTGTCACTCAGGGAAGCAGAGACAGGCAGATCTCTTTGAGTTGGCAGCCAGCCTGGTCTACAAAGTGAATCCAGGACAGCCATGTTCTGAGTTAACATTCTTCTACAGGTTAATTCAGACAAGCTTCATTCCTCAAGCAGCTCGACACCAGGGATGTGTGGGGAAGGGAGGATGAGGAGTGCAGACACACAAAGCCTGCCTTGCTTCCTTTGATCTTTATTTAGCTTATTTAGTATTGTGTCTTGAAGATTCCCTATACCATTTCTCTTATCACTTTTTAATCTATTTATAGATACCAACCTCATAGAACTAGCTTATTTCCACAAACCAAAGCCATGTTTTTCTTTCTGTTCAAGGTCTTTGAATCACACTAAAATAAGCTCTTGAATCACTGTATTCTTAAAAACTCCACAGTCCTTAGTAGCTTGCCATAGAGTTAGATACTAGACAATACCAACATCTTCTAGCCATTAACTTTCTTGAGCAGTAATTGTAGACTGCACTGCTCCCTTGGTGTTGTTTCCTGGCCCATCTTGGTTCTGCATATTGCTTTTAGATAATTTCCCGTGAGGACAGTTTAACTTTCATTTTAGCCTAAGCAGAGTCTCCTCAGCTAGGAAGGCTTGTTCCTACATTACCATGGTTGTCGATTTGACATAGATGTTATTCTTCAGATGGCAGTTTCCATCATTAGGCACCACGATGCCTGCCAATCTGCTATCAAGAGCAAGATGTGACGTCTGGTCTGTCATCACCAGCAGCAATCTTTTAGCTTCTTTTCGCCATCCAATATGACTCTTAAAACAAACATGTAATTAGACCTTGTACAATGACATGGACCTCACTGCGGTCTTTGCCTCAAGTAAACGATATGTTCAAGTTGACTAACACTAAGTCAGGCTTTATGTACGGTCTGGGACAGCATGGCAGGAATGGGACAACAGGCTCTTTCTGGTTCTTGCATGAGTTGTATTACAAACACAGAGCACACCCTTTGTTAAATCTTATCTTTTCTCTGTAGCCATTTCCCAACTTGGTCCCTCTAGGCCAGCATATACCAAATGAACCCCAATAGTGATAAGAAATGATAATTTTAAAAAATGTATTTGTCGGGCTGGAGGGATGGCTCAACAGTTAAGAACACCGTCTGCTCACCCAGAGGTCCTGAGTTCCATTCCCAGCAACCACATGGTGCCTCACAACTATCTCCACTGGGATCTGATGCCCTCTTCTGGCATCTACATGTACATGCAGATAGAACACTCTAATTAATTAATTAAAATATATTTGTTCATGCTGTTTCCACTCTACAAACAGGCTAGAACAGCAAGCTCTTACACCCTTGGTTACACCCGAGCACTTAGGCACCCAGCGTACAGAGTTCCTTACCTCGCAGACAGCAGCCTGAAGCATGGCATCAAAGCCTCCCTCAGGTGTGTCTATGTTTCCAGAGATCTTCTGTCTGTGGACTGCCTTTTCAAACTCAGTGATATTTTCTGTTAGAGACAGCACATGGATGTACCCATGGGGAGGCATACAGTCTAAATTGTAGTCACTGTGTGGGAAAAAAAAAGTGAAAAATCTTGTTTTCTATGCTTCCTTAAAACTGTCACAGTGCTGCTAACAGTCCAATTATGTGGTGGCCATAAGAAAGAATAGCAGGTGTTCTTGTGTTGGAGGGACAGGGAGATTTTAATAGCACAAAAATCTGTAAGATGAGAGATGCCAGTGTTGACAAACACTTTTTGTGAACAGAAAATAGAACTGTAAGATTTGATGTTCAAAAATGAAGAAGATTCTACGTGTTTCAGGAATACAGGACAATGAAACACTTCAGACGCTAATTAAGACTGGATTTTTAAGAGGAACATAAAAATCTGTACTAATTTCCCATCACAGTTGGACTTGGAGCCGATGAGAAACACATCCAGGGAGATATTTGGGGAATTCAGCTCAAATAGCAAATTGCTTTTTTATTTCTAAAAGATATCACACTAATTTTGAAAATTATGCTGGCTGTGCAACTATTAATATTCAGCAAAACTTATGAGAATGACTTTGATAAACACTCTTGTATCTCAGAAAGAGACTCATTCCCTAAGCAGACTCTCCTTCAAGGAGATTGTTCAAGCTAGGCAGCAAGATTCATGAGTTCAGACTCAGCCTAAGATACAAAGTAACACCTGATCACAGAAAACCATAATGAATGCATCACAATGAGTAAATGGGTAAAGAAATTAATAAAAAGGAGACGGCTTCTCAAAGTCTGGTAAAAGATAAATCTGTAAATTGATAATAACTATTTCTGCAAGTTTGAATGTATAGAGTGAAATTATTTGAGCAGTTTATAAAAATAGAAGATACCTCTAAAGAAAATGATTTATGGAACAAGAGGTATACAGAGTCATTTCTCTGAAAATTCAACAAATGACATTATGTGAAAACTTGCAAGCTTGAAGTTAGTTATTTTTCTTTGGGGAAATAAGTACTAGTTAAAATCAAATTATTAGTTTTTGATCTTTGGAACAGTTGTCTGTATCACTAACAACATAAATACACATTACCACAGTATAGTAAGGGGTCAGCACAGCATTGAGATAATAAATACTCTAAAATGTGCAAACCTAAAATCAACAAATTTAGAGCAACCACAAAGGAGGTACATGTAGAATTTTTGTCAGCCTCACTGTTGGAAATTCATATACAGTTACTAATAATAGGTAAGTTATTGTATGACAAAAATGAATAACAGTATTTGAGGGAATATAACTTAAAACTCAAGGTACAGGCAAATGTTTCCAGAGAGGAGCAAAGATCCTTCTCAATGTTTTTAACTTTTATTTAATAAGACAATATTTTGAAACATGGTAAGTCTTTACAGAAGAGCAAACAACATGAGACTTTGTTAAGAAAGAGTTTTTTACTACTATCCACACAAAACATTAGCTACCTGCACTGATTGTGAATCCTTTCCGGGTGGATGCTAATGTATGGAGAGACAGTTTTATCCACATATGAGCCAAAACCAAGACGGAAGTCACGGGAAAAGAATGCCATTTTTTTAGATAAATCATTTCCAACGGAATTCAGTTTTTCTATATTATTGTGCATTGATGCTGACACATCAACCAGATAATAAAGATCCACAGGATATTTCTTCAGAGGACGGATTTTTAACATAAAATTAGCTTCAGCTCCTAATTCAAAGAAAGAAAAGTATCAAAGAAGGAAATTCATCTACACATCTTAGATGTCAATAAGTCAGTGATATTTTTATTTGCATTTAGAATGTGTGCTTGTGTGTGTGTGTGTGTGTGTGTGTGTGTGTGTGTGTGTGTGTGTGTGTAATCACACTTGTCCCAACATATATGCTGAGGTCAAACAACAACCTCAGGAATCAGAATCAGTTCTGTGCTTCTGTCCTGTGGGTCCAGTGACAGAACTCAAAGACCATACATTCAGGCATCACTTCTAAAGTTTGTTCCAGAGATTGAACTCAGGTGGTCAGCCATCTTGGATGCTTGCAGTAATACTTCAGTAAGCTGCACAATTATCATAGGTTTACACACTATCAAGATGCTTTTCTTACTGTGTAACTATCACTATGTATCACAATGTACATGACTCAGTACTAGACAGGGGCATCTTCAGTGAAGACAGATTGTTTAGGCTCACAGATTAGAGGATACAGCCAATTATCTTGGTGGGGATGGCATGGTAGTTGGGGCAGCAGGAGTTCAATGACCTGATTTTTCTCATCTTTGTAGATCAGGAAGCTGAGTGTTACAGAAGGAAGCAGGGTTGGGTACTGCTCTCAAAGGCCCATTGCAAGGACCCACACCACCAGCCATAACCTTCTGAAACAGTGTCAGAAACTGGGGATCAAATGTTCAGACAAAGGAGCCTTTCAGATCTAAGGAACCTTTCAGATCTAAACTACAACAGTGCACTTCTGACAATTCTAGAGACAATATACAAACAAAAAATTAACCAGCTCAATACAAATGCAGGAGGAATCATTTACATAACCATGAATTATCTGTTGCCCTCAGAGCTAGGAACTCACAATGCAAAACCATTAAGTAGCACTCTGTCTGAAAAAGATTCAGGTGGCTGTGCTCAGGGAATGATCTGAGGCAAAACAGAAAGAAAAATAACCTTTTCTTAGATGTGTTAAGTCTTCTGAAGCAAGGCGTCTCTATCAGTGAGGTGTGACCCCTTTGGGACTTGACAGTACATAAATCCCCTAGAGATAATGGGTGACACGTTATGAGTCAGCAGATGACCTTTTTCTTGTTGATTAGTGACTGAGATTAGAGCAGAAAACCAGGCATGCCACGTTGAAGGTGTAGGGAGTATTAGTTCAACACACAGAGGGAGTTCAATCAAAGCATGCTGCAGAAAGATCACAATAAGTGGTTCTATATTTAGACTACATGGACACTTTAGGATGCCTAAATTATAAAATTCCAAAATGTCCTCCTTAATTAAAAGGTGCCCACAGCCTAGCTTGGTGCTCTAAGGCTTGCCTTGTTTCCCAGGATTTCTATCAAAGGAACCATTAGAGTAATAGCAGAACCAGGCTGGTGGGCGATGGAACTCTGGACTGAAGTGCCAACACCCCAGTCTCATCAAGCACCCATTAGCTCTATCCAGTGGCTTAAAACTAAGAGGCTAACAATGGTGGGCAAGGAAGGGAACCAAAATCTCCCCACTCTTGATCTTTCCTCCTACAGGAATAGCCTCCTGGGCCAAAGACATGCTCAGTGGTTTAGAGCATTAGCTTCTCTCTCAGAGGACTCGGATTTGATTTCCAGAACCCACATGTTGCTCATAACCATCTGTAACTCCAGTCCTGGGGGGATCTAAAGCCCTCTTCTGATCTGTGAGGGCATTCTGCAAAGAGATGCCCAAATAAATATGGTGTGTAGGCAAACACCCACAAACACAAACACAAACACAACTAAATTAAAGAAGAATAACCTCTTATTCACTCCCCATTAGTACATGATTTGCAAGACAATTTGTTCTATTTATTCTATTCAGAATCATATTACTCTTCCATGACTATGGTGATCAGCATGAGAATGCCACCATAGGCTCATATCTTTGAATTCTTAGTGCCCGGTCAGGAGAATTGTTTGGGGAGGATTAAAACGTGTGGCCTTGCGGGAGGAGGAGATGTGTCACTGAGGGTGGGGACTGAGGTTTCAAAAAGGCTTTTGCTATTCTCAGTATACTTCTCATGACCTCCTAATGTACCTCGAGGTGGGAGCTCTCCTCTCAGCTGTTCTTGTCACCATGCTTTTGCTATATCATCATGGACTCTAACCCTCAGATGAAAACCATGGTTCCAATTAAATTTTTTCTTTTATGAAACCATGCCTTGGTCATGATGGCTTAACACATCAGTAGAAAAGTTAATAAGACAATGAATGACCTTTGTTCAATTATTAAAACTAACTGGACTCTTTCAACTATTAGATATTGTCAGAGTTATATTCAATTATATTTGGTTTTCAAGTAAGGGAAACTGAACTAAATTTTACTTTCTGAATAGTTCAGTAAGAAGATATGATTGACAACTATTTAGATTGATGCATACTGGAGAGTTTTAGTCAATGTGTTTTTTAGGTCACATGGAATTGATCATAATCACTCATATCTTTTTGCTCTGAGTGTGGAGGATAAGGGCAATGACTGATTATGTTGCTGGCATCTCTCTTTACCAATCTCATGAAAAGGAAATCTTGGACGATGAATGAGAAGCGAGTTTCTGACAACGCCTCAGCTTTTGTTCAAGTCCTTTGCTGCCATGGAACATATGCTCCCTTCTCTTTGTTGACTTCTATTTGTGGGGTGTGTGTGTGTGTGTGTGTGCATGTGTGTCTGTGTGTACCTATGTGTGTGTGTCCCTGTGTGTGTCTATGTGTGTGTGTGTCTGTGTGTGTGTGTCTGTGTGTGTGTGTCTGTGTGTGTGTGTCTGTGTGTGTGTGTGTCTATGTGTGTGTGTCTGTGTGTCTATGTGTGTGTGTCTGTGTGTGTGTGTCTGTGTGTGTGTCTGTGCGTGTGTCTGTGTGTATCTATGTGTGTGTGTCCCTGTGTGTGTGTGTCTGTGTGTGTGTGTCTGTGTGTGTGTCTATGTGCATGTGTGTGTGTGTCCATGTGTGTGTGTGTCTGTGTGTGTGTGTGTGCGTGTGTCTGTGTGTGTGTGTCTGTGTGTTAAATCACATTTTCTAACTAATTTTAGATCCCATCCCACACACTAAACAGTCAAACCACTAAATATAGTTGATAGTCAAGGCCAACTATGTGGGAAACTGTTATAATTGACTATAGTCAGGGCCTGACCATAACATTTCCTTCTTGGTATTTTCTTTCCCTTATGAATTTCTCCCCTCCATCTTATCTCCTCTTCTCACCAGCTTTTCTTTTGGTTGTTGTTTCAGACAGGATGGCACTATGTAGCTCAGGACTGCCTCAGACTCGACGCGCCCTGACTCTCCCCTGCCCCTCTTGCCTTTCGCCTGCATTTTACCCCCTCACTTCACTGCCCTCCATTGCCGTGAGCCTTCCTGCAGCCACCACACTGTCATTTTAAAACTCAAAGTTGTATACGTCACTGCCTGCTTCTGGTCAGGGTAGACTGAAGCACGTCGTCATTTTCACCCTGTCTTCACTTAAATCTAACAAAACAAAACTGCTTATACACCCCCAGAAGTACTCTGCAAACACACTTGTCTGTGCAAACTGCTTGTACACCCCCAGAAATACTCTGCAAACACACTTGTCCGTGCAAACTGCTTGTACGCCCCCAGAAGTACTCTGCAAACACACTTGTCCGTGCAAACTGCTTGTACACCCCCAGAAGTACTCTGCAAACACACTTGTCCGTGCCACATGTATGCTCCTTTTGTCTGTGGTGAGCTAACCTCCCTTTCCTTCATGTAATTACTGCTCTAAGACACTGGTGGGCAAGCCGCTCTTCCTTGGGCCACGCTGAGCTTCCTTCCCTTGTTGCCTAATGACTGGATCATACCATCATTTTAATGTTTTCCATATGATTATGAAGCCCCAGACATGGCATCTTTATCTTCTTTCAAACGCTAAAAGCTTCTGTGAGAGCTTTACACAGAACACTTAGCTTTGCATTTGGAGCACAGTAAATACATATATGTTAGTAGTTATTGGCATCATTTCCACAGGATTCTAAGTAACTTTAAGGATAATGACTACTTTCCATCTCTGAAGCCTCTGGTATCTGTCTATAATCTCAGGAGACCTAAAGCACTAATATAGCTCCAAAAGACTAAAAGCCAGTTACTGATCTAGACAAATTGCATGAATGCATAAGCAGAAAAATATAATTTATAGGTACTTACATTGCAAATATTTTCTAGAGAACAGGGCTTTTGAATGATACAGTCATATTAATTAGCGATAAGCAATATATAAAACAGGATAACCTGCTGGAAATTAGCATTTAATTATATAAGTAGGGTGGTTGGCATATTACTACGGAGAAGCAAATCACACCAAAGCCCCAAGCATAAAGATGGTTAGAAAAAGTAAGCTTACAAAAGGTGTTCAAACTGTCCAGTACTGGCTGTGGGGAGGGTAAGAGCAGGTAGCTCATGGGCTGTTATGCCGAGAGCACTGAAGACTGGGCCAGCAAGATGGCTCAGCTTGTAACTGCGCCTCCTGCTGATGACCACGTTCTATCCCTGGGACTCCGGTGATGGGAAGAAAGAGCTGACTCCCACAAATTCTCCCTTGACCTCACCTTATGAGCTGTAGTATGCCTGTACACACACACACACACACACACACACACACACACACACACACACACGTGTGAGCGCACACACACGCGCGGATGCACACACACACACACACTAAATAAGTGTAATAAAAGTTTTAAGTAAAAAAAGTGACGACATTAAAATGAACAAGACAAAAAAAAAATAAAAAAATAAAATGAACAAGACAGGAAGCTTCACTCACATAACTCTAAACAAACCTTAGTTCTTCTTATGAATTATATGGGAATGAATATACATTAAAAATCTACACAAGTTTTCTTACTTTAACACAATGTTACAGCTGAAACGTGAATGTTTGCAAGGGCCCCAGATGTTAAATGTCTGACCCAGCTCCAGTGCGGTTGGACTGGGTAGAACATTTAATAAAGAACTGAAGCCAGTCAGGATGGAGTCAGTCACTGGAGGCATGCCTTTGCAAGTGTAGTGGGACCCCTGCCTCTTTCTCTTTGCATTTTACCATCATGAGATAAACAGGTTCCATCTCCCTATATGACGAACTGTCTCACAAGCCCAGAACAGGGAGGTCAAGTGACCAGTGGTAGAAATGCTGGTATCAGAACTCAAAACAAATCTCTAAATTAATTTTCTGATGTATTTTGTCACAGCAACATAAAAATAATTTACCCAGAAAATTCACCTTTAGAAGCATATTCTAAAGAAATGTGCTGCTTTGTTTAGAGAAACTGTATTTGACCTAAATTGGGATTATCTCAATTTGGATGAATATCATTAATTTAACAGTGTTTATGGAGACTTGTAATTCTCACAATAACAGCTTCTTGTTCAGGAATGTTATATTCTTTTGTTTTTTGGGGAGACACAGTGGTTCTTAGCAAATGCAATACGATTTGATTTGCTACAGTTTTTATTAAAGCTTTCACAGTGACTCATAGCAAGTAAGTAACTTGTAGGCCTGCTGTAAATCTGTGTAAGAGTTATTTGACACAGGTATAATGTGTTCTTTGAAAGTTTGAATGAACCCAAAGCAATTCTTACTATGTAACTATTTAGACCTAAAGTACTTATTGAACATTTCTTATTTAATTAGCAATTAAATTTTATTTTGTCTTCTTTTCTTAGTTAAACTTACTAACAATTGATTATTATCATTGAGATTTACAGAGAACCAATTCATGTACATCTATTTACATGTTATTTATGATATAGTTAATTTTATTATTTTAAATTTATTCATTCATTTTTATTTGTGATTGCTTGTATTTTGGGGCTTTTTTCCCTTTTTTAGATGCTTGCTTCAATTTTATCCATTTATTTTTCAAAATAAAAGCAAATGATTCAATTTTTTTCAGAACAATTCAAGTTATATCCCATCTATTTGAATGTATTTTGTTACTGTTACTATTTATTACCTTATGACTAGAACTTTGATTGTGGCATTTTGAGTTAACTTTATTGCACTGTGCTTAAAAATGTTGGGTCATGAAATAGTTTTTAGTTTCTGTAACTGGGTTCTGTGTTGATTTCTTAATATATTTTGTGGACTTTAGCATTTTACATATCAAGTGCTATTAGCCGAATAGTATTTGGAGGGGCCTTGGGGTGTGATCAGGGTTAGATGAGATCATGGGGTGGTAGTTCACCCCATGATTAATGGTCCCTTGAGATACGGGAGAGCTTCCCTTCATATCATCTCCATGCCTATGACTTTCCCTCCCAACTCTGTCGTGTGTTCCTCATTAGGAAGTGAACACCTGCAAGCCTGGAGAAGGGCCCTCACAGGAAGCTAAATCTGCCACATCTTCTTCTCCAACTTCCCTGACATTTGGAATTTTAGGCTTTCTGGAACTGTTCCAGATGTAATTCTATCATTTGTGTCACCAAATGTAAGGCACTGTGTGTGTGACAACTAAACAGACTAAGGCATCAATCAAAATTTCAAGCTCAGTTGTTCTGTTATATTCTTTTCCCCTCATTTCCTCTGCAGACACTGAAGGTTGTAAAATTCTCCTCGTCAAGTGAAGAGCGGTGACGCAGGGATCCGAAGGATTTGAGGAGAGTCTTGGAGTAAGGACAGTGCTCACAGCGTGCCTTCGAAGTTAGGCAAGTTATAATGGATCGTCATGTATGTTATCACTCAAGGCTAACACACAAGAAACAAACAAAAATCGATCCCATAAAGATTCTGGAGGCACAGGTGGAAACGGTGATGGATGAGAGTGCTGTCAAGATATGGAGACTGGTAAGAAAGTAGCTAGGAGAGATTAGAAACCCTGAGATCAGGCGCCCGTTATAAAAACAGGCATAGGAAAAAAGTCGTTAGAGGTTTCTGGGCAGTTATAACTTCAGAAGCCTGTGTGTGCAGGAAAGACGCATGTGAAGTTAAGGGAGTGTGAAGGGCAGATCTTAGTGACTATGTCGCGTTGGGTGAGCACACTAGGTGGAAGAACCGTGACCTTAACTGAGTTAGAATTCCTGTCCTGGCTGTGCTTCCCCTTCCTGCTGGAACTCTTACACTTCCTTCCGAGCTGTCTCATTATTTTACATGGGGAGGAGCCCAGTTTTAACTGGAAGCTCGGAACATGTCGGGGAAAGAACTACACTTTGTTTTTCTGGTAACTAAAGAGTCTGGAAGAAACAGCTCAGCTCAGAGTGGGATGACAACTATAGCATGAATTACTATTATCATCATTAGCGACTACTACTATTATTGTTAAAAACAAAAAGTAGTAACAAAATAGGACCACCCACAGTGAACTAAGGAAGAGTTGAAATTTTTAATATTACTTTAGACCAGTCTTCTAGCTCTGTGGCTTCTGTCTGCATCCTTTGATATCGTGTATACAGTTCATATATTGGAATTCTCTGTATCCGGAAGAATGAACGTTCCCGAGCTACAACATGTGTCAGTGTCAGACTGCGGAACACTTTTGGGGAGATATCAGAGGAATGCACAAGGAAAAGTAGATACTAATCTCAAATGCTATCGCAGAGCTGTCTAAGGTAATTATGGTAATAATGAATGATAGTTTGTGTTTCAAAGTTCATAGTAAAAGCTCCCAATACGTAGCTTAATTTGTATTTCCCAGTAACTAATGAATCAGTGCATCATCCAAATATTTATGGAGAGTTTACTCTATTACCACACTGTGAGGAATGGAGAAAGAATAAAAAAAAAAAAAAAAAAAAAAAAAAAGGGATGTTTTCTTTCTGGGGTTAGGAGGTATGAGCACTTGCTACCGGGAATGGCCATTGTTGTACAATCATTGAACACACATGGCTAAAGAAGAGAATCACTTCCTGCAAGTCGGCCTCTGACCTCTAGGTGCACTGCGACTGGTGTGTGCCTCCTCACCCTCTACCAACTAAACAACTAAGAAGTTTCTTTTCCCCAGCGGTGCATTGTAACAAGAGCACAATTACATCACTGTGTGACTGGACCATATGATCAGAACACAGAGTTATAATAGGTTGTGGGAAGGTTTGGAGCATGTCCAAGGCAATACAGCTTAGCTACAAACATGATAGGGGCTAGAACGATGGTTCCTTTATCTGAGCTCACTAGAATTTTAACGACACTACTGTCTGTTGCATCATATTAACCCTGAGCAAGTCACTAGGAACTGACATTGCAAATTAAGGGCCATTGCAGACTTCTGTGAAAGGTGCCAAACCTGGATGCAGCTGGATTGAGACTTCGCCTGGTGTCACTTGGGTATTGATTTCATTCTCGTTTGGTGTAACCACATGCACAGACAGGTATTCTACTGAATCAACCGGACAGCCTTTGCTTATCAAATTGGAAACAGTATCGCAACGTTCACTTCTTAATCCATCTGAAACAAAATCCTGTTTTTAAAAAAAAAGGAAAATCAATGATGTTTTTAGCAAATCATCTCTGTGACAACTTAAGAAACTGTACAATGCAAATATCACAAAGGAAACATTTCCCATGTAGAACAAATTAGGCCATCCCATAAAGCAGCTGCATGCTTCTAATTAAAGTATGAGAAGTTTTGTCAGGAATAAAAGTTTCACTTCTACATTTCATTTAAAAATAAGAAAACAAGTTAATAAAAGGAGAAGAGTTTAATCAAGCACTTTAATTGTTGTTGACTGAGCACTGTAAAATTACACCAGCTTTATTCTTTGTAGGCATCTGACTTTGGAAAGACAGACCTAAAAAAGAATTAGTCAAAATAGACAATTTATTGTTTCCACATGTGTGCCTTTTATGTTTTAAGGAACCCAGCTGGCATGTCTACTGTACACTATTGTGCTTCGGAGATGAGAGCAAGTCCGTCAAAATCACATGCCAAACTGTGCTGACAACTCACAAGAAGGAATTGGAATACTAGCTTCTTAGGTCGTCAACTTCTGCAGCTTCTTATATACAAAGCAGCCTGTAAATAATTAGATAAAGCAAGGAAGATGCTTGCCGTGATACAACACCAGAAGATTCCATTTCAGACTTTCCTGATTTTGCATCTAAATCATTCAGCATAAAATGATGCATAGTTTAGAATTAATGGAATACGATTAAAAGTTGATTTGTTCTGGTTGAGATAAAAAAAACAATACTTCCATCTTTCACATGACCATTCAGGTATCGTATCGGAAAGCATGGAAATATTTTACTATGGAAAATATTGATCTAAATTGTTTACTTGAGATAGTTACATGTGGTTGAATATTTGTCTTCCTAACGGGGCTATTTGGTCCATTATTTCATCATCTCACCTTTATGTCACATGACTCAGGGAATTTGACCTCTACTTAATCGTTAGTGAAAGACTACTGAGCAGACAGTCATTACAAAACAACGATTGTCTAAGTGTTAAGGAAACAGAGCAAAGCAGCTAGAGACTCCGCTACTGAAGTCAACAGATCACAGGTGGATTCAGTCACTGAGCAGGGAAATATGATTATTTATTATGGGAGTGAAGCTTAGGGGCAAGAGAATGTCTTAGGTTTATGAAGAAAGGGAATTATAAGCTTAAATGACAAGCCAAAGATGATGTCATCAATTATGAAAAGTGATATCCCCTTGGCCAGGGAACTATTAGGTAGACTCATGGTGGGCAATATAAAACATTCAAAAAAAATTGTTCTTTTCTCAATTTGGAGCATGGCCTGGTAAATTAAAGTCAGTGGGACAAATGAGACCATTTGCCTGTTTTTACATGGTTTGTATGTCAAAATGCCCCATTTTTAGGAAACAGTGGAGAACAACACAAGAAGAATTGCTGCACAGGATGTGTACGGCTGCAAGTGCTAATGGCTTACTGTCTGGTCCTCACAGTGTTGACTGATAGTTAGTATATGGCTGTCACTGGTGACCCAAAAACAATGAAAAGGAAAAAAGAAATATGCCCTTCTTTCTAATTGATCCAGGCGTTTGCTAAGTGGTTTGCTATCATATCAACTGGTAACTCCCACCACTGCCAGCCAGATGTCACGTAGAAGCTGCATGGAGTTCCTCAGAGAAGGGTAGCCAGTGCCTGGCACAGCATGTGGCACAGTTCTCCAGTGTGCTCAGGTTAGGCTGTGCTTCTCCCAGTGTAGGGACACCGAGAGCACTTGCTGCATTTCCAACTCACATGTCATGTCATGAAGGGCCACTTGCTTCTTCCAGATGTAAAGGCCCCAAGATCTTAAATAATGCAAAGGAAATAAAATATAAGCAGCTCTGATTAATCTTTCTTCTCAGCCTGAGAAGAGTGTCTGAGTTCTGGTGTAGAGAATAGGGAAGGAAAGGGTGTCTAATTTCCTGTAACTATACATCAAGCTATATGCCATATGACCTTTAAATGTCAAATAGTTTTGCTAAAATAGCAAAAATCTTCTCAATTATTTTGCAATGTCTGAATCAGAACGGCTGTTTTGGTCCACGGTAAGCACTACTAAGTCAGAAAAGCATCACCAATTGGGCCAATTACGTTTTAAAAGGGAAAGAAAAGGCTCTTGCCCAGTGTGGCTCACTTTCCATTTGGAAGAAAAGCGATTTGAAACCACACCCTTTTAATTTCTTGGCAGTTTATGTCATTCTAATTTCTTCTAGCCCTTATGTTTTACTTTTTCTTCAAGAAAAATACTGGGGAAATCAGACTCCAGGTTTCTGTAGCTCAGACCTGATGATTATGGGAGGCCCAGGCCGAAGTCACTGGTGCTGTTCAGCTTTTCACAGGGTTGACTCTTCTATGCATTAGCACAATGCGCTGGTATATAGTGTTCTGGGCTTCCAAAGCCAGCCGTGTGGAAATGGAAGGGTCTTATCATCTCCCCCTAGACAGCAAATGCCGGTCAATTCCTACTCTGTGATAGCTGTGATTTCAAGTCAGGCCTATGATGTCACACCGTGATGGCTCTGTTGGCCAAGATAGAAAGAGAATTGCTCATAACAATGTGTCTCCTCTTACAGTTGTTAACTAGAAATGTGACTGTCAACTAGGTGATATTAATAAGGTACTTATTAATTGTTTTCTGGAGCATGTAAGGAAGGGAAAATAGAGATTATGGAATAACAGATTAAAATGCTATGTAAGAATACAAGCAAATCGAGTACACACTGTCTACATTCATAGTGATTTTTGAGACAGGATTTTTAATAATTTTTGACCATATGATGCTTTCTAATTACTCTTATTCCCCCTTTATCTCCCTCCATCAGTAATGCCTCCTCCTCCCTACACATCTTTCCCCACATTCCAGTCTAGTTGTTTTGTGACCCAGTCTGTCTTGGTGTTCATAGGTTTGGAATTATCTACTAGACCCTGGTGGGCTCACCATTCACTACACAACTAAAGACAATAATCACACCTCTCCTAGGATCTTTAAGCTGCTAATATTTTGGCAGGGAGGAGAGAGCCCTGTGATCCTCTGTCCCATACATAGCCAACTGTTAACAAGACCAGTTTCATGCAGGCCCAGAGCAGGTAGCCACAGTCGCTTGAGTAAAGTGTGCAATGCTGGGTCATTCCCAGTAGATAGAATTTCTCAGCCTTTCCCTCACCTTCCAGCTCTTACACCTTTGCCACCACCTCTTGTCAGGTATTTCATGAGTCTTAGAGGAGGTGGTATATTGACCAGCTTTGAAAGTTATACAGACCAGGTTTGGTAAGCTACCTTTCATCCATTGTAGTCAGGGTTAGGAGAACCCTCTTTTACCTTTCTGGCAGAGAAATCAGGGCCACCAGCTGTATCTGGGTCTATATGATCGGTGATCTGACCTCTTGACAATGCCAGGACAGCCCACAGGGTTGCACAGTCCCTTCTCTTAGTAATTTGAGCAATAGCCAAGATTGGACCTTCAGAGGTTGTGTTATTTTCTTGTTGTACTTTAGTATGGTTTTTGTGTGCATGTGGTCTATGCATGTGTATGCAGCTGCGCTTGTCCATGCAGTTACATGCAGAGGCGAGAAGTTGATGCTTAGATGTCTTCTTCCAGTCCTTCTCCACTTTAGTTTTTGAGATGTTGTCTTTCACTAAATCTGGAGTTTGCCATTTCAACTAGACCGTCCTGTCAGCAAGCCCCAGGAATACGTCTGTTTCTGCCGCCCAATGCTGCCATCACAGATGTGTGCCCCTACATCTGGCTTTGATGTTGGGGACGGAATCCTAACTGAGGCCCTCATACTTCTATGGCAAACACTTTCCCCACTGAGCCATTTCGCCAGCTCCCGGCTGACTTACTGGCATCGGCAGCTCCCTAGACATAAGTATCTACAGCCATAACTGCTATATCTCAAACAATGGCCAGTGGCAAATGTTCCTGCCCGATATATTGGTTAAAGTGTGGACTGAGTACAAACAGACAGGGAAAAATGTGATTTAAAGGGACGAAGCAACATAGTTTACATAGTCGTTTACATAGTTCATAGTTAGAAACTGTTGGTACTAGCGCCTAAATTCAACTTGATATCACTTAGGGTCTTATCTTTCCAAACATAAATTACCTTACACTGCAGTGTGTAGACAAGAACAGCCTTGCACATTTTCAATGTTTTTGTCAAGGCCTCTGTTTGCAGGTCCAACAGTTGACACAGGTTCCCTCTGTCCCTCAGCACACCCCCTGCACTAGCTGTCTTCCTTCTGAATTCCCAGGCCTTGGCACAGCCCCAAGCTCCCGATTCTGTGAGTAGACAGATGGGCATTTTCAGAGCTGCCATTTTTCTCCCCCTTTGTACCAATCACAGCTGTGAGGAGGCGTGGTCTCTCTGGAGCCCAATGTCACACTTGGCTGACAACTAGGCTTTGAAGCATATTTCTGAAAGCTCACCCCAACAACTCCCACTGAAGCACTTAGCAGCTGAGGTTGGCACAAAGATCGGGGCTGTAAGGATCTCTTTTAGTGATGAGTTGAGTATTGGCTCAGGGTCAGGAAAACCAGGCCACAAAACAATCCTGACACAGGGAACTCTACAGGTCAACTCCATGCTCAAAGCTGCAGAGATGAGTGAGGAAAGGGATGTTCAGGGGACAGCAAGGATTCTGTCTGGTATTTAGATGATAGAATTGATGGTCTTGGACTAAGGAAGTCTGGGATCTTCCATTTTATGACATTGTCTGACTTGGTGACAAAGTATTTCCTTGCTAATTAATGATGTCTGATTTTTCTCATTATGGAGCCTGGAGAACAGAGGAGAACATGAGACTGTCCCCGGAACAGGTAACTTTTAGGTGTGGCTACTGTATGCTAACCCCTTATGAGCTAGTGCCCTATTCCTTCATAGGAGAGGGGGACACCCATCATCCCTGCTACCTTTTAGCTGTCTTTGTCCTCCTGACACAAACGTGGAAAGGGAGAGCAAGAGGGGGGAGAGTGCCGAGATGATGGGAGGTTAATTAGAGGAAGTAAAACTAGAGACGCATGGACACATCAGGCAGGACTGCCATGTGCAGGAGCTGCATAAGCAACCACAAAACTACGCAGGCAACCTCACAAAAGAGACTCCAATCTAGCAAACGGCACCTTGGAGAAACGTTTTATATAGGTGCCTCTGATCTAAGATCATTGGTTTAAAAAAAAATTCTTAAAACAAATTAGAGTAAAACAAAAATAAGACATTATAATTTTTACAAAGAATTTTGTTGGAATTTGTTTGTCCACAAAGAATGAAAAATATTAACTTTTAATAATAACAGTGAATTTGCAGGATTTAACTCTACACAATACTTCAAGTGTAAAATACACAATAAGTGTAAAATTAAAGGCATCATATTTTCCATAGTTAAAATTTGCTATACAATGTTAATAAACCACTGAACTCTTAGTATTTCATGGAAAAACAAGCAAAATGGACCAATGAACCAGACTTTCTTTCATAAGCAAGTATTAAGAGAGTAGGTCTAACCTGAGTATATAACTTTATGCTGCAAGTTGCAGCAAGAATCTTATATCAAAGTCTACTGAATTATCAAAAGTTATTATATCTGTTTGCCAACTGCTTCTATAGAGCAGATGGAAAGCGTAAAAATGGTTAGCACTTCATGTAAAAATTACTGCACTTTTCCTAATAAAAATGTTACACTTGGTTTTCCATTCAACCAGATAAGCTGCTTTTTACAGAAAACCAAATAAAATTCCCCTGATGCTCAGCATTACCTTTCTTGTTCCAGATGTGTCTTAAAGTACAGAATATTGGGGCAATGAAATCAGGCTAGAGGGAAAATTAAGGATGGAAAACTCAAAAGTAGCAGCAAAAACCAACCAAACAAAAGACCACCATCAACAAAGACGCACCTCCTGAGCACACCATCCACAGTCTGGACCCAGCTGGAGGCACCTGGCACAGGAGACGACGGTTGAAGAGCCGCATTTATTGTGTTCTGAAATTAAAGTCAAGATGAACCATTAGGCTTTTTTTTTTCCTAAGGTGGAAAGTGTACACAATTCAAACTACGGTAGAAAAGTGAAATAAGGTCATCTTTTGTTAGAAACAGATGGCATCAGAAAATGTACAGTTTCCTTGGGAAACATTAACCTGCCCACTGCCGTTAATAGAACACCTGGGTAGCTAGAGCATTTAATGCTCTAAGATCATGAAAAAGCAGGAGTGTGGAGATGTGACCTTTGTGATATCTAGGGATTTAACTGTACTGCAAGGGAACCCTTTAAAGTTTTAGTTCACTGAAGCCAGAGCTCGTGATCTCTGACCCAAGCAGGTGCTTTTCATGCTGATGTTTCCCACGTAAAAATTAGCATATCCAATCCTGAAGCCACGCTGAGTCACAGTGAGGGAAATTTCTGAGAAGTAATCTTGGTGGACATTTAAAGTAGCTCCAGCAACAGCAGACTGTGTTAATACTACTCTGTACAACGCAGATCTAAAGGACACTGTGGCATGATTCAGCGTTTTAGACACAGTGGTTAAAGTGAGTGAGCTGTTTTAGCTAACTCAATGTGGTTTGTTTTTGTTGTTTTTTTTTTGTTTTGTTTTGTTTGTTTTGTTTTTTTTAGACTGGATCACGAGTCCTGTGCTGGGCTGTACCTGAATAGAGAGTGGTGCCTAGAAATTGTCTTTATTCCTCCGTGCGCTCAGTTTTAAATTATAACAAGGTTCACTGTTGTAGGCGTAGATGCATAGACTAACACAGAATGAGCATGTTATCTTTTTTTCTTGTGTTTAGTAGGCCACTCTCTTCCTATAGCTTCTTCTTTAACCTGAGAGCGCCGACAGGCGCTGAAAGTCATTTACCTCCACTTCACTCGTAAGTGCACAGTGAAGGAGATGGACGGCAAGGCTACGGTCACTCACAGTCCAGGTGAAGTGAATGTGCAGATTATGTAACAAACAAAGGAGACCTCAAATTTCTATGGAAACAGGTGAGGACGGTTCTCTCTACTTTAGAGCAATGGAAAGGGGTGGGGGTGGGGCCCTTACAGCATTGCTCCATAGGGATTGTGCCACCCAGGACTCTCCTGCTCTCTTGGCTCACAGGTTTTAATCTGTATTACTCTCCTTAAAAGTGCATTCAGCACGAAAGTGTGAGTACCTACGGATATAATCACACGATTATAAGAGTCCACAGGGATAGGGCTTGTCAAATTCCCATCGCAATTTTTTTTCTCTCTCCTCCAATTTCCTAAATATTCTGGGAGCCAGGGTGAAACTGTTATGACTTGCGTGTGTCATAGCGCAGGTGTTCGAGTGGGCAGAGCGAGGGTGGCAACTACAGTAGAGAGGCACTAACTATAGCAGAGTGGCAGGCTAGTGTGTGCCCTCCCCTGACTCCCCTAGGCAGGCTTTGCACACTGTTCCCTAACACCCTCTCTTACGCTCTACTATTTACTCTCTGTGGTTCCTCCAACCCTTCATTTTGCCTTTACACTAATTTTAATATATATATTAATATATGCATATACATTACAAATCACATATCTCCAAGAGTTCTTCCCAGATCTTCCCAGGTCTGAAATTCCAAGAACTAAAAATAACTTCTGCTCTGGGCTCCCTTCACTACCAGCCTGGTCATCTAAATATGAGACTCTCTAGTCAAAATCATCCATCTGGCTTAGTTTGCAATATATATCCTGCTTATTCTTAAAATACTCAGAAATCAGAATGACCTTTAGTTTTATTTCCAAAAAGAATTCCAAAATGGATCTAAAAATCAGGCATACTGGCAAACTTTTGTGGTCTTGAGTGTAGTCTGCATCTCCAGTGCAGTGGCTGAGGGCCTTTAAGGTGTAACTGTGTTGGAGGTTCCTACACTGTGAGTGGTACTGTAGCCCTTATAACAGAGGCTTCTCTGTGGTTGTGCCCTTTTGCCTTTTTGGTCTCTGTCGCATGAAGTCAGCGGACCCCGTCACTAGACATGGAATATCTGCTCCTTTATGGTGGATTTCCCAGCCTCTGGAGCTATGACAAACAAATTTCTTATAAATTGCTTAATATCAGATATACTGTTCCAGCAATAAGAAATGAGTAAGACCCAGACCTGACTTGACCTTTACTAGTGCCGACTTTGACCTTACTTGAACATGGAGTGACATCTACTTCAGTTCAGACTTGCATGGGACTCTGACTCGGCAGGTAGAACTTTGTGTTGCCAATCAAGGTAGGAGGATCCTGGGAGAACAGCTGCAGGGCCCAGGGCTCCAGTCCTTATTACTAATGTTTGTCACTTCTGACTTAAGTTCCCCCAAGTTTAAGCTTATGCTGAGCTCCTACTTCCCAGCACACAGGAAGCACAGACAAATTTACAAGCAAAAGCTTCTTTCCTTTTCTGTCTTGCCTGGAACTCTGTACAGCCCAGGCTGGCCTTGAAGTAGCAGCCATCTTCCTTCCCATGTGCGAGACTACACACATGAGTGGTCAGGAAGAGCTGCAAAAGTTTTCTCAGTATTATCTTGTTTTTAAAAATTCCAGGGTCAACCTCTGTTCTCCAACTTCAGATACCTAAAGAAGATCACCAGGATGGATAGGGACCTTGGCTCTGTCAATGCATCACAGACGCCAAGGCCGGCACTGCTGAGAATCTACAGAACTACAGACAAAGAGCCCACAAATGGGTCTAGAGAGGGCAAGCCTGATGACTCTGCAGACGCGGGGAAGATGGGGAAATGAATTCCAAGGGAGCAGTGTTACAAATTAACTCTAGGCAGCGTCATGGTCACACTTGACAGAAGTGCTTCTTCAGGTAGAATTTTATGACGTTGTTCTTTAATTTAAAAATATGCAAGTTAGAAAAAAATGCCAAACATTTAAATAACATAGTTGTGCCAGTTCTTGTCACTGAGGGGCCAAATTATTGGTCAGCATGTGGTAGAAATCCTCTCTCTCTCTCTGTCTCTCTCTGTCTGTGTCTCTCTCTGTCTGTCTCTCTGTCTCTGTGTCTCTGTCTCTCTCTGTCTCTGTTTCTGTCTCTCTGTCTCTCTGTCTCTCTGTCTCTCTCTCTCTCTCTCTCACACACACACACACACACACACACATATCTGTGAGAAGAGAAATCCTTACAAAGCACATAGTTCAATGCACAAATGCTGTTTGTTGACTCTGGGATTTGTCATCATCCTCTGGGTATGTTTGGCTCATTGTCTCTCATTCCCAGTGTAAGAATAGGAGGTTTCCTAGCAGCCCAGGCCTCTGCCCTGACAGCTCATTAGATCATGGGCTTGAGCATCTCTTCCTCATCTATGACTGCAGTTGCTGCTTGCTCAGTCTTTCGTCCAGTGCTGTTGCCTTATATTCTAGGCTTACATTCTTAGGAAAGACAGATTTGTATTGAACTTAAGGAGCATTTTTAATGAATGGGAAACATGGTGAAAATATTTTATGCCAAAGAACTCCAAGTACATCTTTTGTCCTTTTTAGTCTCCTTGAACTCTGTCCTTTCTCTGTGAAGAAATCAGTAAAGGATTTAGTAGTTTATTGTCTTTCTAAAAACTTTATCCCTTGACCTATAAGCAAATTTCACATTATGTTATGAGACGGGAAGAGGCAGATGTGTTGGGGCAACATTGTTAAATGGCTCCTGGGAGAAAACACCAGACTTCTGGGCAGCTGCTACTTACTAACATATGCCTTAAAAGTGTTATAACTTTATTTCTCCCTGAAACGAGTAGCTAACCCATAGCCACATGTTTCTGCAATGGTGCTATAAGGTAAATAGGCAAGCATAGTAAGCACACATCATTAATTGTATGGAGATAGCCATATTGACATGTGCACATATACCTTTATATGTAGATTTGTTTGTGTGTTTAACTCTGGGCTCTCATAAAGAATGACTGTGTGTGTTTATATCTGTAGTAAATGTACTTTTGCTGTCTGTCCTTAACATGGAAGTCTCTTGAGTCATAAGACAAATATTTAAACTGTAGCCAATACAGAAATATCAGTAAGTGAAAAGTTAATGCACTTGGCTTAGTTGTTTAAAATGATTAAGAACAAGAGAGTTAAAGAAACATGTACCAGCCCAGCCATGTGAATGAAAGCTGGGCCCAATGGAGGGCCAAATTACAGACGCTCCCTGAGAACACATTAATTTCACTCATGTCTCGTAGGCACATGTGAAATGACGTCTAACTCCATATATGGAGTAATAAGCACCCACCACCCACAGAGGGCAGACAGATAGGAACCTGGATGTTCACGATGCTCATCCCATTCCTCTTTGTGTAGATGGCATCACTTAGTCCTTACTTTGAGACTATCTAGTCAGTAGATGTAAGGAAACTCACATAGATGACAGAACCCCAAACAAAATAAAACAAGCACGCCACAAAACCCTAAACAAACAAACAAACAAAACAATAGATGTTTTAGTGTTTAGACTGAGAAATTTCCCCATATCAAATGATCAGGCCAAACAAAGGCTGGAAACAAGATTTTCCAGCGTTCTTTTCCTGCTGTAAAGACCGGACAATGAAATTTTAAAATAATTACATGATATCTATTATTGGTTTTGGGTTCATAAAACAAATAGGATTGGTGCACATTGTAGATTTTGATAGCCAGAAGCACTTATTCCAGATTCTTCTATTACTCCTATATAAGATGATTCATAAGAAACTGCATCTTTTTCTAGGCACTGTCCCTTTCCATCTACTTATTATACAAATCAAAGTATATTTGGATAATTTCATGAAGCTACTTCCTTATATAAAAATGAAGTCAGTACTGTATTTTGATAGCAGTTAAACAAGACACACAGAGTCTATAATTTTCAAGGGTAAGTTTAGGGTCTTCTTGATATTTACATAATCCTGTGTGTGTGTGTGTGTGTGTGTGTGTGTGTGTGTGTGTGTGTGTGTGTGTGATGGTCTTGTTATAGTTACCCTCACGTTACTGAACCTGATTACTGAAACTTTTTAATACAAAGATTCAATCGATGCTGCTATTTGATGGACAAACAGAAACAAAAATCACACTGATGCCTCAATCATTAAAAAGTATCTAGTTACTTCAAGGCTTAGGCTACCATTGCCTAAAGGACCCTGTAAAACTCCTAGTTAGCAAGGGAGGAGTAACGTCTTTGAAGACTGGGTATGAGAAACGAAGGTCAAAGAGTGGTAGGGATCAGAAAAGCAGCAGTTCAGAGGAGACAGGACTAGGCAGGGGCTCCTCTGAAGGAGATCTGGGAAGGGAAGCTCTGAAGGATAAGATGAGCCAGTTAGTTCCTGAACCTGTACCTCAAGCCAAAGGCAACAACAACAAAAAATGACACAGATTTTCCATTTTCTTTTCTTCCTCTGAGTCTATCCTTGGTCTTCATAGGTACAACATTAAAACAATGTAGGCTAGCATTTTTAACTTGCTTTTTTAGTTAGTGCTTAGACTATAGGAAGCAATTCTACTCTTGAAACTTACAAGGAAGCAGATAAAAAGGATTACAGTATATCTACCTCAAAGCTTTAGCTATTAAAATAACTTTTATGGAATAAATACATATTTGCTATGTCCATTTATAAGTAGTTAAAAATTTACTTTAATGTGTGTAGTTTACTCCTGTGTTATGGAATCAGAAGCTACTAGTCTCTAACATACTATAGTAAATATTGCCAGCTGGAAGACACCAGGCTGACCTCAAAATCACAGCAATCCACCTGCCTCTGCCTCCGTGAGTGCCGAGATTAAGGATGTGCACCACCACACCTGGCTCAGACTCCTCTTTTTATCCTCTATGATACTCTTCAACTTATTTCAAACTTGTCAATAAACATCCAAGACAAATCAATGAAGATGAGTGTGTCTAAGGGGAAAACAATCTTGTGGGCTTAGCTGGGAGGGTAGCAATTCTTCTGAAAATGGAGCAAGTGTGGGTCCCCAAACAACAGAGCTCAAAAACAAAGGGCAGGGAGCCTAACAGCCTGATGAAAGACGTCAATGTATCAACATCTGCAATGTTCCACCCTGGTTAGCAATAAACCATTAGAGTGCTGTGGCCACTGGCATGCCTGTCCCCTTTAGACTACTGTACCCAGGATTTTTTAAGGCAACACCGAGAGGAACAGGAATGCCACAATTCTCAACTTCTCTAGCAATGATGGTGGTTGTATGAATACCTCTGATGACTGTGTTATCTCAGAGTTGCTTAATGGGTCTTCTGTGAAAGACTCTCAAAAAGGCATTTTCTGTTCTTTTCTTATCCTGCTTCTTTCCTCTTAGCGTGGGCACATGATGTTTTCAGTGACCACTATCATCTTCAGACCAGATGGAACTTGTCTCAGAAGGTCAATGCTGAAGATTCAGAGTGAGAGGACCCATGCCTGTCTGAGACAGAGCTGCACCAGAGGATGAGAATAGACATGCTCTGGTCTTAAATAACCCACAGCTTTTAGGAACCTTCTCACTAAAATAGTAACACAGATATTAACTAACTTTTTTTTAATCAGATAGCTTAAAAATTTAAAAAGTGAAGGAGCCAAAAAGTTTAAGTTCATGGTTTTGAGATAACTATGAAGCCTTCTATCACAATTATTACCACATTGGAGAGATTTCCCTCCTACGCCCCCTCCCCACACACTTTGTTTGCTTTCCCTTGGAGAAGATGACTGGACTCTTAAAACACTTTTTATTTTCTTTTAAAAAGTTAACAAAATTAATTAGTTATTATTCTTGTTATTTTGTGTGGGTGATATGTGTGTGTGTGCCTGTACGTGTTGGTCATACCCTGGTGAGAGGGTGACTTTGTGGAGCTGGTTCTCTGCTGCCATCTTCCCATAGGTTCCAGGGTAGCAAGTGCGTTCACCCTTTGAGCTCTCTTCATGCCTATCATGTATTTTCCTTGTATCCCTAGTACAGAAGTCTAGTACCTGGGCCACACTCAGTAAATGTGTAACGAATAAACAGAATTCTGTGTTAGGCTTAATTTGGAAATTCAGTTCCTGGGGTTTATTTATTTTTATTTTTATTATGTAATTAATTTATTCAGATTACATCTCAGTTGATTTCCCTTCACTTGTATTCACCCGTTCCTCCCTCCCTCCAGCTTTCATCTACTCCCCTCCCCTAGGTCTATGACAGGGGGACCTGATCCCCCACTCTATGGTCATAGGCTATCAAGTCTCATCTTGGTAGCCTGCTTATCCTTTCTCTGAGTGCCACCAGGCCTCCCCACCAAGGGGAAGTGGTCAAATATGGGGCACCAGAGTTATGTCAGAGTCAATCCCCACTCTCCACATATCTGTGGGGAATGTCCTGTCCATTTGGCTAGATCTGAGTAGGGTTTCAAAGTTTACTGCATGTATTGTCCTTGGTTGGTGCGGTAGTTTGAGCAGATCCCCCTGGGTCCAGATCCGCCCGTCATGATGTTCTTCTTGTAGGTTTCTAGGACCCTCTGGATCCTTCTGTTTTCCCATTCTCCCATACTTCTCTCACCTAGGGTCCCAATAGGATGTCCTCACATCTATCCCAATCTCCTGGTAAGTGAAGAGTTTCATGGGACATCCCTTTTGGACTAGTGTCCAATTATAAGTGAGTATATACAATGTAACCTTTCTGCTTATGCGTTAACTCACTCAGTATGATTGTTTCTAGTTCCCTCCATTTGTCCACAAATTTTGGGATTTCCTTGTTTTTAATAGTTGAGTAGTATTCCATGGTGTAAATGTACCACAGTTTCTTTATCCATTCTTCGACTGAGAGACATTTAAGCTCTTTCCAGGTTCTGGATATTATGAATAAGGCTTCTCTGAACATGGTTGAGCATATGTGCTTGTTGTGTGGTGGAGCATTTTCTGGGCATATTCCATGGAGTAGAATAGCTGGGTCTTGAGGTAGCCCTACTCCCAGTTTTCTGAGAAAGCACCAGATAGATTTCCAAAGTGGTTGTACAAGTTTGCATTCCCACCAGCAATGAAGGAGTGTTCCCCTTTCTCCACATCCTCGCCAACATGTGCTGTCACTTGAATTTTTGATCTTAGCCGTTCTGATGGGTGTAAGATAATTCCTGGGGTTTATAATAGCTCTTGAATACTTACATTTTAAAACATCCTTCATTTACCAAACATTTATTTTAAAAGGCAACATAACTATGTTTGCTTCTAAATCCACATCTGGGTAAAGCACATGACTCTCCAAATTCATGAAAACAAACATGCCCTAGTGACATCATTTATTTTAAAAATACAACTTTTATTTTGAAAGTTATTTGAAAATATAATTTATTTTGAAAATTAAATTTCTTTCAGAAGAACCCTGAGCATACGCTAAGATACTATGGAACTAAATAGCATTTTTATTCTTGCTCTCATCAGATGCAAAACCACTAAATTCATTTATATTCTTTGGATGCTCAGATCACAGCCAGCCTCTCATTCAGAAAGTGTTCTTATTTTTACATTGGAATAGTCTGCAAGTGGAGCTTCCTTATGCGTGTTAGGAAGAGTTAGGAAGAATTGCTTTTTTAAGCCAGGTGGGGCTTAGGGGGGTGAGGGGCCCTTAGTAAACGTTACCTTATGTTTCGAGGACAAGGCTCAACTTTCCCGTTATCCAGCAAATAGTTCATGCAGTTATATTAGGAAAGCAAAGCAGGAGCAGGCCATTTTAACTTTGGGCAGGTTTAGGGACGTTGTAGTAACACTGTACATTCGAGTCATTGTTCTTGCTCTCTTTGGGGGAATCCGAAGTGAGTCAGTTACACTGCGACAGGATGGAGTCAGCGTGAACGCCGACAAGAAGAGCCAGTATGCAGCTACAAGTGCCAGTACTTTGTGCTGAAACTGAGTGTCACAAGAGGCCATAGAGGATCACAGCAGGAGTTTTCATTATAACTCATTTGTATACATACTAATTAGTTTGAAAGACTCTGATGAGTACACCTGTTGGGTGACTATAACTTATGCTTTATCTTCAGCCACTTCTTACATTGAACTGGATACTATTATAATTAATTACAATTACAGTTATACCATTGATATAAATTGGAACTCCCCATCAGTTCTTAACCTGTGGGTCACAACCACTGGTAAACACAATGGTCTTAGGAACTGAGAAATTGTTCAGCAACAAAATTGTAGTAATGAAGTAGCAATGAAAATAATTTTATGCTGGGAGAGGGGGGTTCTTCACAACACAAGGAACTGCATTAAAGTGTCACAGTGTTAGAAGGTTAGGGACCATTTAGGTTGACCCTAAATGCTGTTCCAGTAGTAAGAAGTGACAACAAAGCAGCTAGACAGATGTCAGTGATGGGGAAATCCATCCTCACAGGCTTGCCTGGAGCAGGGATCGAAGGCTAGGGAAATGCAGAAATTGAACTGAAAGTAGATCATGTTCTTTTTTATTATCATCACATTCCACACACACTGTGATATATATTGTGTGATGTGTGAAACAGGTGAGCACACAACACACTGTCTGCTTGATTAGTGACTGCCGTTCCTATTTATCCCTACGTCATGAAATTCCTGAGTGTGCCAAGTTTTCATAAGTGTCGCTCAACAAACAAGAGTCGCTCAAAAAAAATGATCCAATTAGGTTTTACAATAAGCTGTTCATCAGACACATCAGTTTGTCTTCAGACACTCACCTAGTAGGAAAATGGGACAAACTCAGGAACAAAGGCGGGGTTGAGACCACACATCTCCCAGCACAGTCTTTCTGCTGAAGCCTCAGACTTCAAAAACTATCAACATCTCAGGACTCAAAGAAGGTTCCAGAGGCCACTTCGGGGTAAACTCTGGTTAAGGCTGCATTTGTCTAACTTGGAAAGGCAATATTAGTCATGTGCTTTGTGTCTTGTTTTAACTGGAACTTTTCCATACATTCCAACTATCCTGTTTATGAGGCACACTCCCTCTCTATAATAGGCAAATATTCACCAGCTTTCCACCCTACATGTTTTGAACTTAACATACTGGATCGGATGAACTTCAGGGACTCTTTCTAATTTCCTTTCCAATTTTTGGCAGGTAGCATTTTCCTGTTCTACATCTTAAAACAAACAAACAAACAACAGCAACAAACCCAAAACATATGGCCATTCTTGCCAGAAAAACGACTTAGTTAAAGAGGCGAAAGAAAAATGCCCTCTGGTAAGAGGCATGTCTTACCTGCGTCAAATCTTCCAACCCTGGAATCACGTTGCAGGTGTGCACTTGAGGAAAACCACAAGTCAATACCTGCATTGTAAGGAATTCAGTTTGCCTTCTGGAAGCCTGTGTGCCTGTCAGTCTGTGTGTATGATGATTCCTACCTGCATGTTTTTTTTTCTTCCTTTAAAAAGGTCTCTTGTTCACCACAGCAAATACCCAACTCACCTCAGATGCCAATAAACTGCAGGTATTCACTCTCTGTCTCCTATGTTACCAAGGGTGCAGCATGGTTACAGACATACGTCACCACGCCTGCATTTATGTGAGTTCTTAGGACTGAACTCAAGTCTTTCTGCTTAATGCAGCCACTCTTTACCCACGCCTCAGTCCAGGATTTTAGTTTCATGTAAAATAAACAGGCAGATGAATAAATGCCTAAGTGCCTGAAGCCAGTCAGAAACTGGTTTTCTTTACACTGCATTTTCAGTATTCCGGGTTCTGCCACTTGAGAAGTCTATTTTCACCTTCAGATGCAATTATGGGAAAAATCAAAACAGTTAAGATTCATCCTGCAATTACCCTATGTTGGGCCCTATTCTGAGTCTCACTGATAGTATGAAAATCCTGTGAGGGTGGCACTACTGTCCCTGGTTTTTTTTTTGGGGGGGTGGTGGGCTAAAGTCTAGAGATGCTAATTCTCAACCCAAAATCATCCATCTAGCATGCCTGGGTACAGCCATGGTGGGCAGTAGTGACTGCAGAGCATTCGGATTACAGAGGCTGTCCCACACGCAGTTGAGAATAACAGAAAGACAATTCCCTTAAAGGTCCTGAGTATCAGAGTCATTAGTGTTAGTCCTTAAGTGATGGCTCAGTAAACCCAGGTACCTTAAGACATAGCTTAAGTGTAAGCACTGTGTCTGTCGTTGCTTTTCCTACCACCACCCGAGGCTGGCTCCTTCTCCCACTCCAAAAGTGAGGAAGTTGTGTTCCTCAGCAGGCGTCTAGTATTCTTGGTGCCAAAGCACCCCTACATTCTTCAGCCTTTCAACAGATTCATTTTTTTTTCTATGATCAAGGGTGACTGAGTTTTAGGTTGAAAGTCCTGGCGCGAGCCCGTTGCTGAGGAATGAATCAGCCCTGTTAGGCAGTGCTCAGGGCAAGATCCTCTTTTCAACTGTTTCCCCAGCCTCTTGCCAGGAGTCTCTGAGCTGTTTACTAAGTAGGCAGAGGCTAAAGTGCTGTTTACAGTGGGCTTTCACTGGATAACTCCCAGTTCTGCACTGGCAGACAAGCTGGACCAGGGAACAGGTCAGGATGGTCTCCTGTCACTGTTGCTCCCCTGACCTTGGCTGTTGCTGAGGTTCTGGGGCTGGTGGATGAGGGTTGCTGCCCCCCACGCAACAGGCTTTGCTTGTCCTCTGAGTTCTAAAAAAAAAAACTTTCAAAAGGCAGAATATGAGTTAATAGAGCATAAGTGGTAATTATCATGTATCTCGTGTGTGCAATTTGCTTAGCCTCCACGGCTGTTTTAAGATACAGTTTATAATAGGCAAGATTTATTTTAAAGGCCAACAAAATGCCTATCCTTAGTTGCAACACCTGCCTGTAATGTTGAATGAGCACTCACTGTCTCCGGTTTCCACATTACTGAGAGGTATCAGCAGCCCTTACAGAACATGGGAGGGCTCTGCATGTGGGCGCAGTCCCGTCTCCACAGATCCGTCAAGATCTGCAGACTCACACTCTAAGTGGTATACCAATGAAATGTACAACTAACACTGTAAATTACAATATTATTTGCTGAAAGAGCAGCAAGCGCAGATTAAAAAATATCTTTTTATCCTGACAACGCACAGAAAAATATTAAATCATATGATACAGCTTTTAAAAAGTGAACGAATGACACTTTGTGTATGTTTTGGGCCTCACCTCCCATAGCGGCCAACTCAGGATGTTTGAGTTGGCACAGTATTTGGTTAATTTGCAGACCTTCTTCAGTTTAGAATAAGAGGTAAGAAATTCTAATGCCTTTCATATCAGTTGAGCCTAGTTGGTGAATATACATTTTTAGTTACAGTTTCTAATACTATGAATAGACACCATGACCAAGGAAATTTTTATAGCATTTAATTGTGAGCTTGCTTACACTTTTATAGGGTTAGTCTGTGGTCAGCCTGGCATGAATTTTTGAAACTTTAAAGCCCACCCCTAGTGACACACTTCCTTTGAGAAGGCCACACCTCCTATTTTTTCCTAAATTCCACTAACTGGAGACCAAGCATTCAAAAGTGAGCCTGTAGGGGGCGTTCTCATTCAAGTGCAGTATCTCAATCCATAAAGAATAGGCAGGATGGTGATATCAGTCTAGGGTTTTCTTAATAATTAATACCATTACTACTCCCAATATAATAATAAGGTATTTTATATTCTACTCTATATTAAAATCTCTTCCACCCTCAACACCATGGCTAGCTCTAAGTACAGTTTGTCTTGCTTATAGTTTATTTTATTTATAGTGTGATATGAAAGGAAATTCTGAGTTACAGTCAGATGAATATAATTGAAACGTATCTTACACAACACACATGTAGATATATACTCTTCTGTGCCTTAAGCTTTTAAAATCAACTATTTGTCTAATTTCACTGGACACAACTTGAAATCTATATGCATATCACAATAGAGTTGGCATATTTCAGGAAAGTTAATATTAATGCTAAATTATGAGCTGTTGTACTTTGAAATTCTTGCTCTGAATTCCTCACATATCCCCAAATAGTTAAACTACTTTCTCTTAATTAAAGTTCAGCTTTACCCAGAGTTCATCGTTCCCTGGAAATGTTTCCTGACAGGTTTTAATATTCTTCTTGCCCTCTCTGGATTCTTGTAGGATTCTGCCCCAATCCCACCTTCCAATCCTTCCTAATGAACAGTTCTGACATTACACCAGCCTTTACCAGGGCCCACTGTCATCATAACATCACACATGTACTAGATTATGTCAGGGCCACTGTCACCATTACAGAAATATTTTTAAAATTTGATGATGTGTTCACCACTTACCCCATGTATCCCATGTCTTGTTCTGCCACCATGGGCAGAGCCATTAGGACTCCCTGAAGATGACTGTGATAGAGTGGAAGCCCTCTTAGGCTCTAATGGCACTGCACTGTGAACATGCAATGGTTCTTAGACTCAAAAACCAAAGGGAAGTGAAAGGCCAATTCAAGATAATCCAGAAAATGGGACAGAAGGCTTCCCACTAAGCCAAGGATGCTAAACCGTGGCCTTAACAGTAAACTGAACAGGCCAACACCAGCCTGAGAGGCATCCTGAGTAGCAGCTTGGAATTTAGTGTTTAGAGCGTTTTATGGCTCCTGGTGAGTTTGCTAGAAAGTCCTTTTAACAGTTCTGTTTGTTTCCCTCAGCTAGTTCTTTACCCCAGCTTTTGCTCTGTCTGGTTGATTTTTATTGGAACTTTTTTTTTTTATACTTGTCATTTGTAATTCTTTCTTCTTAAACCTGCATTTCCCCCTAAGTCTTCCCGCTAAAATGTGACTCTAACCCCAACTTCATATGGCAGTGAACATCCGAATGGCTCGCCTTCTCCACAGCCATCTCGTCTTTATTATCTTTCTGTAGGAAGAGTTCTCCCCCTACAAGATCACCTCGGTGAATGGTTCACTCAAAGGCAAATGGCCATTCCCTGATTACATTTATCAGCTGGCTATGACTGATTGCTTTGTCTTTAAGAATGAGTGGGCCGTTACTCCCTTTCCCCTTCTGACAAATTCTCCTCTTTTTTTGTCTGGCTATTTTCATATTTCCCACTAGATTTCCACACCTCCGGACTCCATCAGCTAATGAAGCTTTCAGATTCTCCTCCTCAAACATGAACACAATTTTTTAAATAATAATTTCCAATGTCTTCCCCATGTTTCTGTTTGGGTTTCCAGCAACCTGCTGGGCATCCATTTAGGTTCCCACCCATCCTCAAAGCCTGCAAACGTTCCTCTTCTTCACCCGAATGGGTTTCTGTTAATTACCTTATATTCCCATTTATTTTAGTTTAAGTCTTTCTGCTCAACCCAATCAAGTCCCAACAACCTACCGGTCCCCAGGACCCTGGTTTAACTTCAGCACCCTTAGTGTTCAGCCTCCTTCTCCACATTCCCTCTGGCCTCATCCTGTTTTAGGCTCCTGGCCATTTACTCTGTCATGATAACTTCTTCAGCCAGTGCACGATACTAAAAAATTATTAAACAAGGATTGGAGAGATGACTCAGTTAAAAAAGTATTTTCCACACAAACAAACTTGAAAAAACCCCAGTGCCCACTTAAGATAGCTGGGCCTGCTGGCATTATGTTTGCCTCTATATGTGGCTACCTTTTTATTTCTGAGTTACAAAATCCCGCTTTATGGATATTCAATGATTTATCTACTCTTGACTAATAATATTTGAGATATCTCTGTCTGGGTGACTATGAGTGAAAAATGCCATCCACATTCATAAAGAGCTCTTTGTACAGAGCTGTGTTTCTATGTCTCTCATTTAAGTGCCTAGGAGTAGGGTCAAAGGGCAAATGGTAAGCACGAACATCATTATGTAAAATATGACCAAACTGCACTGCAAATGGATGTGCCATTTTCAATTTTCAGCAGCAAAATATGAGTGGCCCAGGTGCTTGGCATCGTTAATAAGTCGTTATGGTGTCAGGGTTTTAAGAGTTATTCTACAACTGTAGGAGTGGCCCAGTCAGGAAAGCACTTGTCATGCCAAATGAGGACATGAGTTATGTGGGTCCCCAGCACCCTTGTCAAAAGTCAGACATGTTACAGTGCACCTATGATGCCAGTTGTATGGAGGCAGGATCAGGAAGACCGCTGGGGCTTTCTGGCCAGAAAATCTAGCCAGATCAGTAAACTTCAGGTTCAGTGAGAGACCCTGCCTCAAAAAGTAAAATAGAGACTAACTGAAGAAAATATTCAGTGCTGACCTCTGACTTCCACATGTACAGAAATATATAAAGTCATCAGACACATTTCTTCCAGCCTCACTTCCTGATACAGTGTGATTGTATTACTATTCCCATGAACAAAAATTTTCAGGAGCCAAGATGAACAAACCCCTAAATCCTGTATAATTTCCCCCTCCACAGAAGTAGTAATGTGTTATTAATGGATTTAACCAGCTGTAGTGAAATACCATAGCCTGAATGACTTACTGGTAGCAAACGTTATTGAATACTGTTTTGAAAGAGGCTGGGACATCCAAGTGCTGCCAGGTATAGTGGCCCCTTCCTGAGAGCTACCTCATGCTTGTTTGCTGAGGACAATCATGTCCTAGTTAGTCACCTTCCCGAGTGTCACCTTTTAACATTGTCACATCCAGGACTAAACTTTCATGTTCACGTTTGGAAGCACCACATGTTGAGACTATAGAACACAATTTGAAAAGAAATCTGTCTCTAACGCAATAGCCTCTTTCCTCACTTCTCTTCTGCTGTTGCCCAAGGTAGGGTCAGTGTTCCTCCTGTGATATTGCACCAGCCTGTACAATCAGGCTGGTCCTTCATCTTTGACACTTGTCACTTACGTCACGTCTCACCAATACACCTTCCCTCTTCTCTCCAGGTGTAGTCAAGCCCTTTACTGTTGACTCCTTCCAGAGTTTGTGTCATAGAGAGTTTTTATGCTCTACAGAGCTATTTGTCTGCATATAATTTGCTACTTGTATTTTTGTTCATATATTTGCATATTACACCTGGGACTGTAACTTACATATTACACAAGCAAGTGCAATTATCAAGAAGAAAACTCCTCCAAGAAGGAGAGATTAGTAATCAAGTTTATGAAACGTCCTTTGGTACTTTCACTGGCAAAGTCCTGTTGGTTTGTACCTCAATCAATTTTGTTACCAGGAGTCAAGGATAGTCCACAGGCACACAAGGAAATACAACCTACCACTTTTGGGAGAGGATGAGGTAGACTAAATCTCCCATACCTGAGTGACAACAGGCTTCCTCAGGCCTCTTCCCTTCCCGCTGCAGAAATCAAAAGCAAGCCCAGAACCCCTGCCCTATTTCCCCTCAGCACCCACAGAATCAAGTACAAGATGGTTTACCTTGAGCTTTTCAGGACTAATATATTTATTTCCTTGGTTATACCAATCACTATAAGATGCTCAAAACTGCTGAGTTTTCCCCTACTCTGGTCACCACAGGGCTCTGTGGGACTTCTGTCCTCCCTTCATCTTCTTCACCACACTGATGACTCCTCCTCAATCTTGGACAGAAGGGTTGTTTGTATCTCAGTCTCTCTCCAAAGCACCCTTTATCTTCCAGTCCTCGCAGAGCAGACCGGGAGCTTTCACGAGGACTATGCTTACATTGCTCACCAAAGAGCTGTGATGAGTATGCCTCTGCTAGTCCTCACGGCTGGTCCTGAAGATGGACAGATGCCTTCATCATTGTCATTTGAAGGGTGCTCCCTGAGTGTCCCACTCAGCTTTGACCCTCCTAATGCTAGTGAGGGTCACAGCTGTCAGTAGTGAGTTGTCGGGCAGTTAGCACCATTTCCTGATCCCCAGGTAAATTCCCATCTCAGTTCCAGGAAGTTGTGACTGCTTGATTACATTCAGTGGAGCAAGCTCTCCACTAACTCTCCTTTTCATGTGCACAGACCATCTCCACAAAGCCTGTATATTCAGGCTCCCTGCTCTTTTTTTCAGGTTATTTCTGTCACTGCCCTAACTTTGCCATACTCTCCCACGGTCACAGCTTTACAGCATGTCACTAGTAGACACTGCAACCCCACTGGGATCTTGATGCCATACATCCCTCCTCCGGGCACAGTGCCCTTCCTTTCAGTCCGTAGTCTTTCTAAGCTCTGGGTGGTGACATGCCATCACCTGTTCTTGAATCCTATTACTCAAGAGTCTCTCAGATTGCATTGCTATGCCCTCTGTTCCTGTTCTTCAGCAAATCATTTGACCAAGTCCCCTGAATGGGGAGGCCTGGTGGCACTCAGAAGAAGGATAGCAGGCTACCAAGAAGAGACTTGATACCCTATGAGCATATACAGGGGGAGGAGGTCCCCCTCAGTCACAGTCATAGGGGAGGGGAATAAGGGGAAAATGGGAGGGAGACAGGAATGGGAGGATACAAGGGATGGGATAACCGTTGAGATGTAATATGAATAAATTAATAAAAGTAAAAAAATAAAATAAAAAAATAAAATGGTAAAAAAGTATCATCTACAAGGCTGACTTTTCTCACTGCCTTCGGACTCTTGTTCAAATGTCATCTCTCTTAATAACCACAGGCCCAGCTAGTGTTCTCAGAATGGCGATTTCCAGTTGGTTTCCTTCTCCACCTTTTTACAGCTGCACATATCATCTTTGGTAGATGATTACTTAACTTTACTTACATTGTTTATCACTGGGAACGACTGAAGTCCTGAGTGAATGCTGTTGCTACGGGCACAGTCATGGTAAGAGCCAATGCCTCTCATGCCTACGATGGTGGCAAATACTTTACTGGGTGATGCTCAGAGGACGGGCAAAGCCTTCCTTTTGTCTGAATGTGAATGTTGATAGGATGTGCAAAAAATCACCATGGCTTATTCTCCTTGAATGTTTATGGCCTGAAGTCTGTTCCCCTCCAGAGACGGAGATAAGCTAACCCTTCCTCCTTGTTTAGCTGTGTGCAATGAACTTCCCTCCCTACCTTAAACTGTATATAAATGACACCTGCAGCTCTCACTGCTGTAGCTCCCCACCCCCATGCCCTCCCGCCCCCCCAGTAGGTGAAGCCTTGGGTCTGTGCAGAACGCAGGAACTTGTTGTTTATTCTGTTCTCTCCTATCAAGATTATAAACTCACGAGGAAAAGGACATGTGTGAGAGTGTGAGCAGAGAGCGCTGTGTACGTTTCTGTGTACATTGGGGACATGTGTGCATGCGCCATCCCCTCAGCACTTAGAGAAAGACCAGGCATGCTCTAAACGGTACGTATCTGTGGAGCGGGAGGATGAACAGGCATCGTTTTTCACTGATGAAAATGCCTGGTGTGTATTCTCCCCCTCCCCCGTGTCATTCCCGTGTCATTCCTGTAGCCTTTCCCCATCTGTGCCCCTTCTTCTCAACCCATTTAGGAACTCGTGGCGGGCTTGGAGGAGCTCAGCCCTGACACTGTGCTCATCTCTTATGTCTGTTCTGCACTACTTCCCAGGACACATACACTAATATTTCTCTCCACAAGCCATCCCTGAACTTGGGATTTTTGATACCCTGAGTTTACTCATTTATTAATCCTCACATTTCCCACTTTATACCATATCTCACAGTTTAAACACAGTGCAGACAGACTATGCTTTGGGGGTGCAGCATGTACAGCCTGAATGGATGGCACTTTCTGGTGATTTACTTTACAACAACAGTCTGGGGACATACTGTGCCCATGTGTTCTGAGAAATGAACATCCTTGAAATCTGTTAACCAGGGCTCCACACTCTAACACTCTGCTAAGGAAAGGAAAAACTAAAAGTAAGACTTAATATCTATAAGGATGCCGAGGTTGTGCCCTCTATTACAACATATTCGCCCTGTATCCCGTCTAAAGCGATGAGGCACCAAGAGACAAAGGACTCCTCTGTGTCCATACCACTGCCCTGCGCAGTCACTCACATGCGCAGGAGCAGTTACTCTGACTGCAATTTCTGTAGCAGCCAGACCAAAGTACCATTGGACCTACTGGTTAAGTTAAGTCTTCTGATTCAGCTCTGAGTTTTGTGAATCTGGTCAAATGATAACAGTAAGGCTTCCTTCTCTTAACAAATGACATTTGAATAAGGTCGCTGCCAACAGAAGAAAACATACGCGTCCATCTTAAAGAGCTTTTAAAAGTCAGGGTATGAACAACCGTTTGGAATTTGATTAAAACAACTTTTACATGGTGACTGGGGAATCCAAGTTAGAATACTTTTCACCTCGTGAGAACTCTGCTAGTATCAGAAAAGCCGGTTTCACAGAATGGAGTAGTGGGCAAGGGTTTAATCTAAAGAGGAACATCATATCACTGGGGAGTAGAGATAGAAGATTCCACTTCTTTGGGATTTTGTAGTAGTAAATGATTTTTTTCTGACACTTTTTCTTTTACGAAGTTTCTAGTAATACCTGCTATGGTGCATGGACTTTAAGGCTTCAGTTCTTGCTGTGCAAGGTTTATGGCACCATGGTCAAACCTGACATAAAACAGAACCTTTACAATTAGGTCACAAAAAGGACCAGGCAGGGTGCAGTGGCATCAGATAACAGGGACTTGTCCTCTCAAATGGAGACAAAGAGGGACAAAGCAAACTTCTTTGAGGAAGTTCCTGGGCCTTTTTATTGCATGATTGCACCTCTATTTTGTCTGGTTCACTACCACATGCTGCCTGTTTAAAAAAAAAAAAAAAATCACACCCTATTGCTAGGGCTGGGGCAGGACTGATGACAAGCAGACAACAACAGCAGCCTATTCAGAACCAAGAGACAATTCTTCATATCCCGCACCCTGTTTAATCTGAGCGCTGAGTAACCTAATTCCTAGCCAGCGTCCTCTCCAACCTGGGTCTTTTCTGTTTTCCAACACCTACTGGGCTCTTTGAAGGTCCTAATGCTTTTGCCAAAGATTCCAAGATCTATGTAATTCCACAACAAAATCATATTTGAGTGAGCAATAGAGGAGCTACTCAGACTCCTAGGTCCATGCAGATATAGCTGTTTTTATTTACGTTTTGGGCTCAGACACTACTATACCCCCAAACAAGTGACACACAAACTGAAAACTCAGAGATTATAGGATTCTATATTCCCACACTCAAGAGTGAGACTGCCTATAGCCAATTAATCCTTGCCTTGTGTACAATCAGAGGCATCCCAGACTTTATGACTTTACCTTGGTCTGAAACCAATTCAGAGAAGAAATGGATAAGGGCCTCTCATGACCTGAGTTTGCTTGTGATTGGTAAATTCCCTTGATTTCTAGGATTTGTTGCCAGTCTCCCAGTGCTGATGCTGCACCGTCTGTGAAAGTCACTGGATCATGAGGGCAGTATCCAGGAACATGGGTTTCTCTGACCAACTCATTTGCACTATCCTGCCTCATTCACCACACAGTATTGTCAAAGCTCTACAGAGTACATACTAGTAAAGGTAAATCATTGTGACTCTTCCTAGGCCAGCCATGGTTAAGCATGATATTTGGCTAGAGGAAAGATTCTAAAAATTGAAATACTTCTGTATTTCTTGTGATTTTTCAGAACATTTAGTTCCCTGCTTGTCAATAAGTATCTTTAATAAAGATTCTCACACAGACTGATGTTTTAGTAAGCTCTCTGAGATTATGGCATCTTTACACATGTTGGTATAATTGTTGCTAACTGTTCCTTAACACAGTACAGAAATACCTAGTAACCACAAGAGTTACTTGTGTTCTGCACATGGGAACTGTGTTTAAAAAGCTCAGCCCAAAGAATTATATAATTTTTGTAGTGAGGAAAGAAAACAGTTTGTGGTATCTAGAGAATAAAGCATGTTTATCTGTAAGGAAGAGTGTAAAGTCCAGCGATAGCTCTGACCAGACCACCCTGCTCAGTTCAGTCAGAACAGTACTGTCTATTTATTCTTCAAAGCCAAACTCATCTCTGGAAGGCAGAATTTCACTCCAAAGCCCTGATGTCTGCATTTTCCATAATGTTCAGACAATGCCCTCTGTCCCACTAAGTCTGTCACAGATAATTCAGCCGCAAGAAACAGTGGGCTCTGGTATTGCTCATATGTTGGCCTCCAAGCAGACCAGGACAGTCTTGGGCTGTATAGTGCTATGATGGGGACCTAGCTTGGAAATCCTGGCACTCATCCTCTAGATGCCCTAATCTGCCTTCAGCAAAACATGTGCAACCCTCGGGAGCCCCTTCCTCTTCTCCCATGCCTTTACAGTCCCAGCGGATGGCACCAAGCCCTGTGTGGTCTTTCTACACAGAACCTCATGAATTAATGATGGTAATAACATTTAATCCTTACATTTTTATCACCAACTCAGAGATCTGTTATTGTGACCATATATATTAGACCTTACCTCTGGACTGTCACTTAAACTAGTTTGAACTGAAATGCTCATCGAAAGGGACCTTTTTGTTGTTTCTTTGTTGCAGCCTTGGCTGGTCTGCAGTTTGCTATGTAGACCTCCCTGGCCTTGAACTAACAGAGATACACCTGCCTCTGCCTCTTGAGCACTGGCATTAAAGATCAGCACCAACACACCTGTAAAGTGGTCTTTTAAAACCAAACTCAGGATTCCTGGAACTGACTTCTGTTGTGAGTTGGGCTCCTTTGTTATTTTCGGGGTCAGCAGTCCAGATGAAGTTTTCTTTGAGTGTGTGTCATTTGTAGAGCATTGCCTTTTACAACGTAGACTATACTTGTTTTAAATTTGTTACACAAATTCAAACCAAATGTATAAAAGTACAACAGAGAAATACCTTGGGAGGTATGCCTTGTACTAGGAGAGATTGGCTCCGTTTCTTTCTCTGCCAACAATAAAGTTTGCTACAATGACTTCTTTGTTTCCAACTAGAACAGCCAGTTCTACAGCAATCCCTGCCCATCCTACTACTTTCTTGTATTCTTTGTTTCCCCAGCAGTCAATGAATACCTTACAAGACTAGGCAAAGCCACCCTGGCTTCTGAGCTTCTTTCCAGCAGGCACTTAGGAAAGGCGCACCCCCAGTTTGGCACTCCACAAGGTACATTTTGTGAACTTTCTCCTTTTAAGGAGACTACAGTTTTTATTTTAATTACTTTCCTTCTAAAACCCTCTAAATATTCAAAAGTCCCCTTCTCGTTCCATGAGAAGCCCTTGCCCTCCTCAAACCTGCCAGGGCTGCTAAAGAATTGACACTGACTATACAGTCCTTGATGAGGTCAGGGAGATTGCTTTTACCTGGAAAGACAATCACTCCCTTTCAAGGTAAGCAACCTTGGAGCTACGCATGTAAACACAGATCAGGTGGCTCTATTTTGCATTATCATATCTTGAAATGTCAGTGTAAATCCAAAGTATTCAAACCTAAAATTATCCGTCACCTGTACCTAGCAGGACACACTTGGCATAGCTCAACACCTTGAACTGTGTCTAATCTCCCATTCTTCCGTTTTGTCTTTGTTACTATCCTTTATCCCCACACTCACAGGCTTATGCCCACGCCAGGTGTGTGGCTTAGCCTAGACCTCCCCAGCTGCTTCTGTTTCTTACTTAAGTATTGGCCGTGCTTAAGTGTTTGACAACAGTATAGGTCAGTCATACTCACCAATACTTACTTAGGAAACAACAGACTCTTTCCTCATCAACTTTATTAATATTTTTCAGGCAAAACAAAATAACAAAACACATTATAAAAAGAGAAAGGCTTCTTGTTTTTAAATTTTTCTTTACCTTTATTTTATATGCATTGGTATTTTTGCCTGCATGTATGTCTATGTGAGAGTCTCAGATCTCAGAGTTACTATTTTTTAAAAAGTTTTTGTATCTTGCTTCAAAATGTGAACTTCAAATACTTAAAAAAAATACAATTCAAAATGAGACAATTTTTAAAGTTATCTTGAGATTATATATGTGCAGTAGGCAAGTGTGAATTCAATACTTGGGACCCAGATCGTGGCATGGAAGAATGGACTCCCTCATGTAGACCTCTGACCTCCACACTCACACCATGGCATGGGAACCCATACACATACACACGTATACACCCACAATTTAAGTAAACAAGTGCAATAATTTTTTAATTTAATAAAAATTTTAAAATACTATATATGGTAAGACCACTATAATTTACTTTGTAATTTTCAGTCAATGATTTTGATTTTTAATTATTAAACTAATTAAGGGCCTTTAAAAAAATTGAGATAATTTGGTTATGTCTATTTGGTATCAGTTTCTTAGCAAGAATGACTCCTGCTCCTCTGTTGAAAGGTGGGACTACTTTAATGTATAAAATCCCATCGGATGCCATTTTTACTTTCATTACAGTTTTGTTTGTCTGTAAATTATGCTGACTTACTGACTATAAAAGTCAAAACAAGGTGCATCACTGCTGATTACTGAAGTGAAAAATTGTTCCTTTACTCCATGAAAGCCATACAGTGACATTTACTGTACAGTTGCTCTCTTACAGAGATTGGCGATCTGCCACCTAAATAATTTGGACAAATTTAGCTTATTCATGTGACTAAAGTGATCTTTCCTGTGATCTTTTAAATTAATACTAGGAAATAAAAAGTAAAACTAATTTAAGAATATTTATGCACTGGCTCTAGCAGGCATACTGTTCACAAGAGTGTAGAATTCAGAAACCCCATATCTTGGCTTTACTTGAAGTAGGAAAATATAAAAGCCCGTTGATGTGAAGGAACCCTTCTGCACTTTACCCTGGTACTTGCCTTGTCTGCCCTACTCTCCACTAATATTCAAACTGTCAGGCAAGTCTGCTGCAACTTTTCAAGGCCAAGGCCAGAGTACAAACAGCACCGGACACAACAGGGCCAAGTGTTTAACAGTTGCAAACTAGAATAAGAAATAATTAAGTCAAAGAAGTTCATTACGGTTTGGATACGAAATGTTCCTTTACGACTCATATGCTAAAGGCTTGGTACTTAATGCAACAGTTCAGAGATGACAGTCTGAGTGATTGGATCACGGGCGTGCTAATCTTATCAATGGATTAATCCATTGAAGAATTCCAATCTGAACAGACCATTGGAACTGAGCCTATTAGAAGAAAGTAGGTCACTTGTCCTTGAAGAAAGGCAGATCTTGTTGCTGTCCTTGTTCAGGAGCACGCCCCACCCCACCCCCACTCTTCCTTTTCCCCTTCCCTCTACCATAAAGTGAGCACTGTCCTCTTTGGAAGAGTCCTACTGCTGTGGTAGCCTGTGTAGAGTGTCTAACAGATGAAGGCAGGCAAATCTCAACTCCAACAGAAGCCTCTGGGAGCCTTAAGGCAAGTCAAACTCCTCAAGGTGTTTTGTTAAAGTGATGCAAAGTCAGCACAGAATTTTGTCTAATGGTTGGGAACTTGTACGAAGCTCTCGAGTCCAGGGTCAGTCTTTCCACTCCCAGATCTAGAATCATTCTGCAGTGCAAATAGGTGCTCGCTCACCTGTGTGGAAACTGCAGCCTGTGTGTCTAAGCTGCCTTGTTCTTGTGGCATCGAGCCACATTTGGTGGTTTGTCTTGGATTTGGCACAGAAAGAAGGCCCAGAAAAGCAGCTTGGGGCTATTAGGTCAAGAATTTCAGAAATAACCTAAAAGTGACTGACAGGCAAGGACATCCTCTATGAGGCTAGAACCAGGTCTCACAGGGTCAGGGAGGAACTCCGTCCCCCTGTAGATGGCAGTCTATGACGGTGATTCAGAGTGCTGAGTCAAACCCAGCTCTAAATTGTCCCGGGACTTATTAACTAAGAGAACTTTCAGAAGTTATATGTGGTCACTTCCCCCGGCTCGGAGAGCTGTAACACTAAAGAAATAGTAGATTTTCACATCACGTGCTCAGGGGGCCTCCTGGTCTGTAGAAATCCTTCACAAACCTTACTTAGTCTTACTCTTTTAACTCTAAAACTCAGGGGAGTGCTTGTCATGACATTAGAAAAGCCGCATAATGGTCATGTGGATAAGACACTTTGTTGTTTGTTTTTGTGTGCTGTAAATGAAATCATTTTTTAAGGCCAGCACCAGGGGGACATGGGCAGGGTTACTTTTCATATTCTTTTTTTTTTATTATTAATTTATTCTTGTTACATCTCAATGTTTATCCCATCCCTTGTATCCTCCCATTCCTCCCCCCCCCCATTTTCCCATTATTCCCCTCCCCTATGACTGTGACTGAGGGAGACCTCCTCCCCCTGTATATGCTCATAGGGTATCAAGTCTCTTCTTGGTAACCTGCTGTCCTTCCTCTGAGTGCCACCAGGTCTCCCCCTCCAGGGGACATGGTCATTTAATCATTTTATTCAGCATGGATCTCCATTTTACTTTTATCTCACCTGCCATCAACCTCTTATCTATTACCTTGTTGCCTTCTCATTCAAAACTTTTTTTCCATGTAGAACTATGTGAGATACTTATTATCTTTAATAGCAAAAGAAGGAGAAATTTTATTATGGTTATCAGTTGAAAATCCTAACATATATTTCTTGTAATATTTTCCCTAGGAAGCTAAACTGAAGAATGTCTTAAGTGAAGCTAAAAAAAAAAAAAAAAAAAAAAAAAAAAAAAAAAAAAAAACAAAACAAAAAACAAAACAAAACCAAAACCAACCAACCAAACAAACAAACAAAAACGCCCCAAACTGGAAACAATGTTACTGCATATGAAAATGTGATGTGATGTGATGTATCTGTGTGTGTGTGTGTGTGTGTGTGTGTGTGTGTGTGTGTGTGTGTCTGTGCATGTGATAGCAGTCTGCTCTTCAAAGCGTGTGCACACACACACACACACACACACACACACACACACACTTTAGCTTTTCTTCCTCAAATAAAATGAAAACCTCTTGAAGTAGATATTTGCTTTGTTCTATGTTTTCAGTGCTTAAAACAGAGCCTGGGTTGTCTCCATATCAAGCCTATATGAAGAGGGCAGAGCAGCTTGTGCCTTGAGTCTAGTATATATTGAAATGTCAGGCTCTAAGTGACCCATCTTGCCAGACATTGGGGAATTGCTGAAAATCATTACCAGCCAATGAAAAATATCCAAGGTAGTAAATGTGCTTGGGATAAAAGTGACATGGCTACTACAGCCACTCTGTCACATGATGGCTGTAAGCAGTTAGAAGCGTGGTTAGGCCTGAGTAGGTCAGTAGTCTGACCATGTCATGGATTTGTCCCTAAGAGTACTTTTGATTACTTAGACATTCATTTTTTCCCCTTCTTGCCTTTCTTTCCCCAAGTAACAACTCTTACACAATAGTGATACATTGAAAAGCCAAGGGACCACAGGGAAGCAGATTTTACCACAGGGTGTTCCCCACTAAGCCACCTGTATTTTTTCTCCCTACATGGGAAACCTTTCCACAGTAGGGGAAGCTGGAATAACTGGGAGCTTCCCCGGAGGCATGTTTTGAAGATACCTGAGATTCTAAAGTCACAGCCCTCTCTCTGTGGTTACTCTGCACAGGCAACAGTGCCCTACACAACTCATATTATGGAGGTACCCGAGAACTCACCAGGTGGGGCATGTGTGGCAGACACATGGTTTATAACACCTAGAAATTTCCGCAAGAAATCACGGAGCCTTATAAAGAAATTTAAATCCTGCTCCTCTGTGTTGTACACACTGTTCACCTCCTTGTGCAGCGAGTCCTCCTTTCAAAAGTAGGGACTGTAAATCCAGTTTTCACACAGTGCTGCAGTGGTGATTACATGAATATATTGAATCATTTAGAAAAAAGCATGGCAGAGAATGGGAGCTCAAATAACAAACATTTTTAAAGGTTTTAATGGAGTAACCTTTAAGCTCAATACTTAATATTCAGTGCCACACAGCCCAATAAATTATAAATTTACAATTTTAAATGTATAATTATAAAAATTATAGAATGCTGGGTTTTTCCTTATGGTTTATTTTATCATACAGCTAGTATGTAATTCAGAGAATGTATTTCTTATAAAATTAAAGAATCTCCACAAGACCTCATAGTCTTTAGCTGACAGGCAGCAGTTTGCACAGCAACAGAAGCTGGAGTTTTGAGCAAATACAGGGACATTGGGAGGAAGTTGTTTGCTTATTCGATGGATGCACAAAACGATGATATCTTCGTGTCAGTCTGGCAAAGTGAGAATAAAGTATATCATAAAAGTTTTATATCTGTTATGATAGAGTTATCATGCCAGGAACAAGAAAAGCTCTGCCTTGACTGTAGGTGCTGTGTAACAGGCACCATCAAGGAAGTGGTGTGGGCATCTCTTCTTGGCAAGCCCAAACAAAGACTCACCAAAGACAAATAGTTTACTGAGTGACAGGGAAACTACAGAGGGAAAGAGCTTGTTTGTTAAAGTTTAAGAACCTTAGGTCAAAACAGAACACTCCATGTCAGTGGTGCATAGAAGGATCTGAGGGAGCCTGTCTGTGAGCAAAGTGAGGAATTTAAAACCAGACCTTTTATACCTATCTATAACAGACTCAACCAGTAGAAATCCAAAAGTCTGTAAATGTAAAGGACAAAGACCAAATTATCTCACACACTGTGTTTTCTGCAAGAATTTTTTATTTGAAATAGTATTATATAAAAATTGGAAAGTCAATATAGTGCTTTACATCATGATACTTTTCCCCTCTTATACACACTTTTCCACTCTCATACACACTCCACTGGAGTAGAAACTATTATTCTTGTCCTGACTGCCTGTCCTAATCTTATCTGAAACTCTCCCTTTCTTTCTTGAACTGTATCTGTTGACTGTTCTTGGCTTATTTTGATGCCAATTAATTTGTCTTATAAAGACATAATTAGCTTGGCAGGCATATATATTTACAGGTAAATAATGCTATATCTTCCAAATTTAAACATATGTTTAAAAGTGATCAGCTGGCAAATGTATTCTAAGAAATTCTGTTTCCTGGTCGGTTGCCCTCACTTGTAAGATTCTTTACATGGCTTTACTACGCGCACATAGCCTATGGATTTTACAGTTCTCCTAAACAAAAAGCCAGGCCTTTGGAGTGATTCAGCTTTTATTAAATTGGAGTGGTCCCTCCCTCGATCAGCAAACTGTGACCTAGGACAGCTTATCTTTCCATTTTTACAAATGTGGAAAGACCTTTTTTCCCCAGAAGAAGATCACTGTTTTCTATTAAGTATACTAGAATTCGACTTTACGTACACCTATTTGTTACCCGAAGGGAAAGTATGTCAGTCCTTCCTTCAAATAAACAATGACACAACTGGAGACTCAGTCTAGAAGAAGCACATTTCTGCTTTACTTCTTTGACTCTTCTGCAAGTGTATGTAGGTGATTAAAAAAAAAAAAAAAAGAACAAACGAACAAACAAAAACCCATCATGAACAGTATTCTAGTTGTAGGATTGGAAAGAAAAGGGCAACAAACAAACTGACATATAACGCAGGCCATTAAGGACTAGGAAAGTAAAAGATGCAGAATGGGTCCATAGGAAACACAGAGATGCCCTCTCTGATAGGGTGATGTTTTCTAGACACAGAGAAGAAAAGGACGAGAGGGGCAGGAACATCTCAGAGACAACACATAGAGGAAAAGAGTAGGGCCGTGCCTTGTGTCTCCATAAACAGCAAGGATCAGTGCTGCCAGAGAAAAATCAGAGAGAAGAGATAGGTGGTCAGTGCTGAAGCTTTTGTGGGGTCTTGAAGGCCTTCAATTCAAGACACATAAAACTATGAGGAGTTCCAAATGGAGGGTGACAACAGCCATTGGATGTCTTTACAATAAGGGTGTGGTACACTGTGAGAAAAGGAAGATGTGATGGGCTTTCAATATGTGAGGCAAAAAAAAAAAAAAAAAAAATGCCATATGGGCCACAGTAATGGCAGTAGAGGTTGTAACGGATTGTGCCATGTGACAGAAATAGACAATCAAGGGTGCCACCAACAGTTAGTCTAAACCAGAGTTGGAATCACCACTGACTGAGTTGGCAGAATGTGAAAGGGTCAAATTTGGGGGAGAATTTTAGGCATTTGGTTTTGAATACACAGGGATGATTTTTATCTTCAGACATACAATAAGGATGTTGAATAAGGCAGCCTGCTGTCTCCTCTAGAGACCCAATAAGCGGTCAAGACTGGAGATAGACACTTGTGTGATATCATCCTAGAAACACAGTTTTAAACCCCGGGGCTGGATCATCCATTTGAGTCTCTGCATTGATAAGGAGGGGAACTGGGAACAGAATTCCTGAGCCACTGCTGCTATTGGAGTTCCTAAGATGAACAAGAATCAAAATTAGAGATGGAGAAAGAGGTTAAGCCAGGAGATCACAGGCATATAGCTAACTGTCAGGTGGACAGTGCCAACTTCCTAGTTGATAACAGGTCTAGTAGGGTGGTACCTAAGGGTTAGATATCAGATTCGACAACTGGGCAGTTACCAGATGTGGGCTGAGCAGAACCGCAACACGATGAATAAAAGTCTTCCCACAAGGGCTCGATGCGGTGAGATGAAACATTGGAGAAAACAAGCATAGGGGCTCTTTCAGAGCACATGCAACAGAAGGGAAATTTTAGAAAGCACGTTAGCTACTTTTTTCATATGTAAAGCAAGCGTAGATGACTTTTAAACAGACTCCAAAGTGTCTCTGCTGTGTAAGGATAGAATTAGTATGTACACATTGAATGAAAGTGACATAGAAGATTGGAGTTTTTCCAAATGAAGCCTTAGATGTCTTAAATATCTCATTGCTCCAAGTTAGCTAAGGAATTTTGGGGGGCTAGTAAGACGATTCAGTGCTTAACATGTTTGCATGGCTCGAATTTAGGTCCCCAGAAGCCCACATAAAAATGCCCAATTGGCATGTTAAACTGCTTGTAATTATATTCTCCAAAGACGTAGATAGAATCCTCAGAAATGTCACATCAGTGAATTCTGGCTTTGACTGAGAGATTGCTTCAATGAATAAGGTGAAAGAGCAATGTAGGGTGGTTCTGACATAAACCTCTGGCTTCCACATGCACATGCACTCACATTTATTCATATCCATACCTATGAACACCCCACAAATACAAAAACATGGCTGTGCTTTTGTGCACACACAAGTGCCTGTGTACACACACACACACACACACACACACACACACACGCACACGCATGCACACACAAACTGGGGATATTCAAAGAACACTTGATATGAAGAAACCTTAAAACAACAACAACAACAAATCAGAAATGTAGAAATAAAATGTTGTAACAATAACTCTTCACATATTAACTATTTTTTATTTAATGGAAAATCATTAATAACTAGATTTTTAGTGTTGGTGTTAAGGACTTAAATTGTCTCTGATCCCCATTAGTTTCTGTGAGGGAAAGTCAAAAGAAACTGGAGTAATGTTTTGTACATCAGAAATCTTTGCATCTCATTCACAACATGCTCCACCTACTGTATTCAGCCACCCTCAGTTCCTTCTGCTCACATTACTGTAAATCTAATTGCATTTGTATAAACTGTGCTTTAAAAGTTAAAGCCAAAGTGATGTGTTTCTTCTGTAGCTATCATCTTCTTAGTATGGCTTTATTGCCCTCAGCATTTCCTTGGTGTAAACTACTGGCCATGGGGACAAGATTTCCTTTGTAACTGATACCTAAATTTCTATTCTGCTTTAAGCATTCACTTTGCACAGTAGAGACCTGTAATTTAAGACTTGTAGCTGTATCACAAAGTGCAGCTGTTTATACTCATCTCTAATTTGCTGAGTAGTGCTGGCTATAATTTAAATTTTTTTCATGTTTTTAACTACCATGCAAGTCAGTATATGTCAGAAGCCTTTGTGTGCTGACAGAAACTGGGGAGAGGATGCCATGTCTTGATTTCAGATAAGCATTCACCTTTCAGGTCAGCAGGTGCAAGGCAGCCCATTCATAATACTTGTTTCAAATCAATAGTCGCTGGATGGAAATATCTCGCAGTTATACAGGAACTTGACTTATTTTTATAAGCACAATGAACTTTTAAAAAACAATCTCTGTTATTAGCAAATTTTAAAGGTGAATGAGACTTTCTTCGGAACAAAATATATTTTGTTGATATAAGTTTTGGTCATTTTACAGGTGTGAATGTTTACTAAATCTGGGAAAACACTTTACTACTTACGGACATAGGATGGAATTACACTCAGTGGAAAGTCTGCTGTGGCAAACACACGTTCCATTCAAAAGACACTTGGTAATGAATGTGACTCTTTCCTTTGCATTAAGTTTCACTTATTTTGAAATCTCAAAGTCTCAAAATAACCACAAGATAAAAATTGTCTCTAATTTGCCCTGTTTCATATAAGTAGGCAAATCTCTCTCACACACACACAAAAAATGTTAGACAACTATATATGCAACCATTAAAAGAAGTTATCTCGATTTTTACATGGTAGGCTTTTACATATTAAGCTTTTGTTTTAGCTAACTTCAGGAAGAATGCCAGCATATCAATTCAAAGTGCAGGAGTAAATTTTAGTTTTACAACAGAAATGTGGCTATTAATTCAAACTCCTTTTAGGTTGAGATGACACAGTAAGTTTCTAAGAAAATTTAAGGGATTAGTGACCAAAAGAGAAAAGTGAAAAACAAACAAACAAACAAACAAAACGTATGGCAATGGTGACTCCATTTGTAAAAGTAGATATTTGACCGTTATGTAAATTTGGCCGTTACACTGGGAATTACTTTTATGCTTGTTTGTTTCGTGAGTCACCAAGAAGACAATTCAACCATGTTAAAGTCCCAAGCCCCTTCTCAGGCACTGTTCCCCTGGAGCTGGCCTGTGCTATTTAGGAAAGGTAGGCATCTTTATCTGTTTTACAGATGAAGACAGTAAAGTTTTCGGAGGTGACCTCTGGGTATCAGAGACTAAATTTAGGGGAAGGATCAATTAACCACAAAAATGTAACAACCGAAGTGTTCTCCTCCACCCCCACCAGTGGTTTAAACAATGAATGGATACTCCTCAAGGGCATTTAATTCATTCAGGCTGAATGTTATGGTAGAGGAAACTTGTGTGCTGTTCTTTCATAGAGCAGTAAATGGAAGACTCTGTCCCATTATAAACCGTCTTAGCCCCAGCCTTGATCCAAGCATTGTTAGTAGATGATGCCTTGCCAGATGAAAAGACGGGGAACACAGACTATACAGCGAGATCCTCAGGAAATACTGGAAACCCTAAACTGGGCTCTGAAAGTACAACAGTCTCCCAAACTTCAACTTAAAAACTGCTTTCCCAGCACTGTGAATTATCGCTGTCACTTCAGGACAGAAATGCTTGGCACCTGGTTTCTTGAGGACTTTGCCACACACCAGCTCTCCTGAAGTCTCAGGAGTGACCTGGACTGACATCAACTACTTACCTGTCAGGGATGCCCAGGCCAGAAGCTCTCCAATGCCAGCCCAAGACTTTGGGAGAAGGGAAGAAAACAAAGCAAAAATAACTTACCACTTTGGCCCAGTCCGAGAACAAGTGAAAACACCCAGGCCGCCCCGAGAACCAAGGCAGGACCTCGCTGGCAGTTGTGCAGGCAGAGCAGTGCAGCAGTCAGAAAAGCCAGGGCCGAGCCGCACATAATGCAAAGCAGCCCGCCGCCTGGTCGCCTGCCCGGTGCGCGCTCTTGACTTGGGGGCGCACCTTGGGGCCCGCAGGCCGAGAATCTCTAGGACCTTTTCCGAAGGCCGGGCTGACCGACCCAGTGGCTCTGAGCAGGCGGTACAGGTATGCGGGCCAGGGCAGCTCTCTGCATCTCAGGGCCCCGAGGCCCTCCCAGCTCCGCACAGCCGGGCTGGCAGTCTCAGCCAAAAGCACCTCCTTGGACAGCCGATGGCCCGCGGCAGTGAAGCAAGTGAGGGCTCCTCAGTCCAGTCCGGGACAAAGAAAAGAGCTTTTGTTTCTCTCCAGCCGATGGGGCTCTGCTGCATAAATCAGCTTAGCGAAGAGCCAAACACAATCAAACCCAAACAAAGCCCAAGGCTGGGGGGAAAACCACCCTAATGTAATTCACAGGGTGATGCTGCATTAGTGGGAGGAGACGGCTGGAAGGCCAAGGGGTTGCGGGAGTCAGTCGGTATGAGCTTCTTCCACAGGTGGGCAGGGAGGCCAACTCCACTTAGTCGCATCGAGCCAAGGTCGAGGCGGCAGCGTCCCGATTGGCTGGAGAGGAGACTCGGGTGCCAGCAGCTCAGGGGAGCGGCTCCGCGGGCCCACTAGAAGCTCCGGTCTGTGCCCACAGGCAAGGAACACCGCATCGCTGCTGCCTGTTGGCCAAGGAAGGAACGTTCCACGCGCCTTGCCGAGAAGGAGTTTCGTACCGCTCCCTTGTTGGACTCAGTCGGCTCAGGCGCCTGGCAACCCAGACCCCTGGCAGCTGATACTCTCTGGGTTGTACCCAAAGAGGATGATGAGAGGGAAGCAAGGGAGGCGAGGGGCAGGAATGGGGTGCTCTAGTTCTGTGGGATTCCCGGGATGGGGGGGCTCCGAGCTTTCGGGTGGCTGGGCTTGCTCCGAGCTGAGAGTTGCTAGGAAACCTCCCCACGCTACAGTGCTCCCTGCTCAGGTCGCCAGCAAGCGCAGCGGCAGCCCAGGGCAGCCCCTGCAGCAGCAGCGGCGGCAAACAGCTCCGGCTCAGAGTAGCAGCGGCGTGGGCGGGACATTGGTGAGGCATGAAGTCACCGCGGCCCACACTCCCACACTCGCTCTTTGTTTTGCTCACTCCAGCTCCTTTTCTCCCCCTCGAATCTGATAGTTGTCATTCCCATCATTCTCAAGAATTCCTGGTGCGTAGTGGCACAACAGGAATTGCGTGCTGAGTTCTCTTTTCGCTCTTTCCCTGAGCCCCAAGGCTCGCATCATAACGGGTGGGTGTAGTGGTGTGTTGGGAGACTTCTCTCTGCTCCAGTGGCAACTTGAACCCCAATACTTCATGCTCGCGCTGTGTGCTCCTTTGTTCAGAAATACTCACGGGTCCGCAGCTGCTGCATACAAAGTGGAGTTAAGGGGCCTCTCCCAGCCCCCAGCACTCTGCTTTTGGAGTGTGCTTTGCCCACTTTCCTTTCAGCCTTAAGAAGTCACCCTGTGTTGATCCTAAATCCGTCCCAGATCTCCCAGCCCTTGGAGATTCAGGCAAGATCTACTTTCAGAGAAGTCTCGCTGTTCCTTTTGTGGACCCTCTCAGCCTGAAAGGGACACCCTAGCTTTACCCGGGGTCTGTTGGTGGTTCTTTGGCCTTTTGTTGGTTTCAATGGATCTTTTGACCTTAAAGCGCTACCTTCCCAGTAAAATGGAAGCAAGAAGTTACAGATGGCAGAAGAAGGAAGAGTGAATGAGAATCCAAGAGAGGCAATGAGGGCGCGGGGGGGGTGGGGGGGTGGGGGGGGGTTGTGCAGACTTGCAATTCAGTTTTGCACGAGGCTGAAGCTGGCTAAGCTGGACAGCCAAAGGAGAAGCGCTGCCTTTCCAGGTCCTGCCAGCGCCGCTACCTTAAACAGAAAGAAAGAACACAATTCTATAGGTTTAAGAAAGAGCATCTTTTCCAATGTAATTCTGGGCAACTTTGGCTCTCAGTTTCTCCTGTAGCAGAAGTAATTTCTGCGTCTTGAAGTTTGACATCTTAAAAAAATATTTTATTAGTGGCTTACAGAGCACCACCTCTTACAGGCATCAGACTAGCCCAGCCAGGTCCAGGTGAGCTAGAGGGGATTTTCCCTCCTTATTTAATTGTTTCCGGCTTCTTATTTGGACTAAAGAAAACAAGTAGAAGGCTCCCCCGCCCCAACACACACCCTTTAAGAAGTTCTTTCTGTTTTCTAATTGTTAACAGTGAATGGAAAGTACCTGGTTAATAAACCACAGCATCGAAAACTCCCCTTTCCTCAGGTGTGGACCGCACTTTGGGCTGCCATACAGCCAGGAACTTGGTTAGAAAAGTGCCCTAGATCTCTAAAGGAGGACCATTCGAGAAGCCAAGGGGCAGTCCAGACTTCAACAACTCATGTCAGTCAACACAACTCCAAGCCACTGTCCTCTCAGCAAATAAAATACACTGCAGCCTGACGTCATTCTCAAATTTTCATTCTTTGGGTTTTCACTTTTTCTCAGGCATGTCTTCATTGAAATGTCCATGAAAAAGCCTGCAAAATAGCAGAGACAGGGAAGAACACAAACCCGCCATAGCCAAGCTAGGAAGTGGGTTTACTTTTTTGAAGCTATGTGACAAACCTAGGCAATGCAGCAACACTAGAGACAGTGCAATGTTCTAACAACAACGGCAACCAAATTAATCTCAAAAGTATGTGTCCAGTTTGCATTGTAAAGTTACTGATACATTAAAGTTTCAGTCACATGCTGAAACTAAAGTTTCAGTTACATTTAACTGGTGATACTGGATCAGAAACAGCAGTTACAATATTAAATGAGACAGAAGCTTATACAATTTTTAAAAAGGATATAACACTGTGAAACTGCTAAGGTATATAACTTTAAAATGTTAGGTATTAATATACTTTACATATGCAAACCAACTGTGTGGAAAGATAAAAATAATGAAACAAATCTGTTTGGGAAAGTTTGAAAGTCATTCAGAAGAAAGCCATTTTGGCCATAAAGTTGATGGAAATAAATGCCAGGATTGAGCATGGACTGTGCAGTTGATAAAGGCCATGCCACACAAGCCTATGGTCCTCAGTTTGGATCTCCAGAGCTTATCTACAAAGCCTGGCATGGGAGTCCCTTCCCCCAACTCCAGGGTCAAGTCAGATTCCCAAAGCTCATTGGCCAGCCAGTCTAGTTGAATCTGCCAGTTTCAGGTTGTCTTAAAGAACAAAAGATATCCAATGTCCACCTCTACCCAACGTCTACAGGCATGCACTCACACATGCATACATATGCCAAGGTACATGTACATGTCGCCACACTAACAAGTTGTCTCAGTTTTGTTTCCTCTTGCGGTGATATAAATAGTCTCACAAGATTAACCTAAGAAAAGGTTTGATCCTCTCTCAATTCCAGGTCACAGTCCATTATTTCAAAGGAAGTCAAACGGGCAGAAACTTAAGAGAGCAAGTCTCCCAGGACAGCCGTAAGTACTCAGTGACCCATCTCCTTTTCCTTCAATCCAGAGCCAGAACATGCAGTGCCGCTGCCCACATCCAGAGTGAGTCTCCTCACACCAATGAACCCAGCTAAGAAAATCCCTCAGGGCAAACCCAGTCTAGACAATTCCTTGTTGTGGTTCCCATCTCTGGTGAATCTAGACTGTGTCAAGCTGACAAAGTCAACACCTACCACACAAGTACACACATAACACAGGTACCACACATGCACACACTCAAAACTCCAAAATGTCATTTTTTAAAAGAGTCATTGAATAACCATAGAATTGATTGCCACTGCTTCCCAGTTGGGGAGAGGCTATAGCTCTGGTTCTCAAAATAAATAAAATAAAATAAAATGCTATGCATTAAACTGTGAACCTACAGGTTATATATGAGGAAGTTATTTGAACATTTTTGGCTATGAAGATATATTTTTAACTACTCCTGAAATTCTGCAGGTCATCCTTGGGCTTTTTAATAATAAATGTAACAAGTGACCTGGAAATAAAAAGTTTACTTATATTCAATGAATGTCACTGGCCACACAACTTATGCTTTCTCTTATTAAAAAACAGACATGATATTATAAAGAAATACAGTATTATTTCCATTATGTTACCTGAAAAAACTTAACAGAGAAAAATGTTCAAAATGATGACTAATTCTTGTTTTCTATCATGTTTATCAGTCTTGCCTTGGAATTTCTGACAGATAATTTTTCATAATTTGTGGTGATGAGAGCAAATGAACTTCATAGATAGTCTAAAATAACATTCTAGCTATTCATGCAAGACTTTGAATCATTAGACTCTTTGAGTTGTCACTAAGTCATAAAATCAGATGACATAGACTTCTATACCACTCCTTTAACCTTAATTTCTCGGCAATGCAATTTATGGCAAGAATGAATAAGCTATGTGGGTAGTGGGAGTGACGGACACATCTGAGATACTTTTATTGAGTATATAAACTTGAAACTAATTCTTCCCAAATGATTGACTTTGTGCTGGCATTCACAGCCCTGTTAACACTTCAATATTATGTCTTCTGATGTCGAGGCTAGAGCTGTTGAGTAGCTTTTTGAGCACGGCCAGGAGCTGTCTCTAAGCTAATAAGCTTATGACCTGTCTATAGCTAACAAGAGATTCTCAAAATTGGACTATGTTATGATGATGATAATGTCTAGCTGTTTCTTGATGAAGCACGTAAAATGCTGAAAAGTGTTCCTCTCTAGACTACTCTGTGGACTGAAGACTGCCTACCACGTAATCATGGAGTAGTCACAAACTCTGATTCTTTCTTTGTTCCAGGAGTTTTTGGATTAATTGGTCCTGTATAAATCCCAGCAACCTCCCAGTAAGCTCTAAGAAAAATTCTGGTCTCATGACTACTGAATCCCTTATGCAATAGCGAAATAAGGACTTCTCAAGGTTGTCATCAACACTTAGACACAAACTCTGAAGGGGGCAATTTAAAAAAGAAGGTGTGTGTGTGTGTGTGTGTGTGTGTGTGTGTGTAGAATGTAATAAATGTCTCTTATAAAGGTAGATGATGGATGATTAAGGCTACTAGCTGCTAATGTTTTCTGAAACAAGATCCCCATGATTAAGCTTAGGAAACATTGAGTTAAATCCTTCGCTAGAGAAATTCCCAGAAACTGGAGTAGGCCAACACACAACTGATTTTCAAGAACTCTTTATCCTGGGACCATCATGCAGTGCATACAATCTACTTGTTCTCCTTGTACAAATGTAGACATTGAGAACCAATCAGGCAGAGAGAACAACTTCATTTTTTTAAAGATAATTCTTGGGCATGCATGTATCAGAGCTCTGATTTTCTTGAGCCACCACATATCAGTGATGCCTTTTGGGTTCAAGTAATAAAATAATATTGTGAATGTTATGTTTTTTATTAATTTTTAATGAAAGGAAGTTGGGAGCTCACAGAATTAGGATCAGGCCTAATCCTGATTAAAGAGAACAGAGTTAAATAAGGCCACAGAACAAAGAAGACATTGGCCAAATGTCTTAATTAGGGTTTCTACTGCTGTGTAGAGACACTATGACTGTGGCAACTCTTATAAGGGAAACCATTTAATTGGAGCAGGCTTACAGTTCAGAGGCTTGACACATTGTCATCATGGCAGGAAGCATGGTGACATGCGGGCAGACATGGTGATGGAGAAGTAGCGCAGAGTTCTACATCTGGATCTGAAGGCAGCAGGAAGAGAGAGGGAGCCACTGGGCCTGGCTCCATCATCTGAAACCCACCCCCAGTGCTGCACTTCCTCCAACAAGGCTATACTTCCCAACAGTGCTGCTCCCTATGAGCCTATGGGCACCATTTTCCTTCAGACCATCATACCCTGAAGTGTTTAACTCACAAGAGTTTGAGTTACCTCATCAACTGTAAACTATTAGATATTTAGAATCAAATATCTAGCTTTCATATAACTTCTGGCATATGTCATTGCACTAGAACACTGTCAGTGAAGAAGAATAAAAGGGGGAGCTCCTGCCTTTGGCTCCCTCAGTGAAAAATGTAAGTTGTTTTGGAATATTTTACCTGTGTACAGTCTTATTCCAACTTTCTTTCACCTTGGTTCATTTGTTTGTTTTTATACAGCAAACTGATGCTTAACTAACCTCCAATTAATCTTTATGGTAATTCTAAGAATGTGAAGATGTTTGAATTCATCTCTAAATTTTGGGAATTCCAGCCTATAGCAGGCACTATCAGGGTTGCCTCTGGTTTGATATGGCTAACCATATAGCTTGAAATGCTCATTAAATACTGTCTTAAGTGCAACTGATTATATGGGAAGCAAGGTATAATAAATACTCCAGTTTCCTCTTCTATGAATGGAATCACTTGGGACCTTAGGTTCTACAGTATTTTTGGGATAGTTTTCAAAAATAATTTTCTATATTAATAAAATAAAATGAATTATTAGACCACTGGAAGTCACTAAAATGTCAAATTACCATATAGTCTCTGAAGACTCTGAACAAGGAAGAACGGTCTCTCAGAATATTCTGCAACATAGAAGGAACACACATCACATCACAGTTTGAACAACACTGGGTACATTTCCCATAAAGTCCCCCATGAAAATAAACTGTAATGGATCCTCGCATGTCAGTAGCAGCCTCCCTCATCTCTCCACTGTTCCCCGGTATTTCCTTGTCTCAAGGAGGAACTAACACAACATCAGCGGTGAACCTAACTTTGACTAACCTTTGGTGTCCTGAATATGAAAATTTGAACACTGTTCTTGTCTATCTGTAAAGCAACCACAGGAAAAAAATTACAAAAACTTTGGAGTATAAAAAGTCTATGTGAACCTGATACTTAGTACCTGTTGAGTCATGGGCAAGTTATTTATTTTCCCTATGCCTCAGTTTATTCATTTTTTGCAAGGATGACATTAAAAACAGCTACCAGATTTGCAAATGAAAATGACACATCATGGCATTTCTGTCATGGTGGCTAACATACCGAACTCTTACAGAACTAGGTTCCGGTGAAGATGGGAAGCAATGGGCGCTGCTACCATTCATCGCTGTTGACACTCCAGATGTCATGATTACTTCTAAAAGACAATCTGGCATTTCTTATAAACCAAATGAAACAGTAATCATATTTGATGTTATTTATTCAAAGGAGTTGAAAGCTATGTCGACACAGAGCCAGCACATAGATTTTTCCGCCACCTTTAATCATAATTCCCCAAACTTGGAAGCATTCAATATGTGTGAAATGCCATCTTTTAGACAACCAGTGTAGTAATGAGCTCATAGCATATGTGGCTGCTTTCAGTAAGCCTATTCAAGACTGGGCCATCGACAGTCAGTCGTACATTAGGGAGGACCTCAAGGGTACCACCCTTCTCTGCTGGATACTTGGGGAATAGTCACTGCCTTTAGTTGTGAACCTATTGAAGAACCCACAGGACTACAGTGCATAGTTTTAAGCCCATGGTCACACGGATGATCCTGATTAAATTCAGGGGCCTCAAGAAAAGGAAAGGAAAGAAAAAGAAATAGATGGATACAAACAAAATATGGCTTGTAGGGAAGAAGGCAGGTGGGAGATGCAAAGATCAGAGGATTATAGCAATCAGCTCTTTATATATATTTTTTTCAATAAAACTTCAAATAGATGTTTTCTAATCACTTAATAGGTAATTAAAATATAATATATCCTGACAATGGAATATTTATCAACACTAAAATAAAGTGCATTATTAAAACGCAGAAGACGTGGAGAAACTCAAGCGCATATTGTTACTTGAAAGAAGCCAATTTGCAAAAGCTCTGCACTATATGATTCTAAACACACGGCATTCTGGAAAAGGAGAAACTGTGGAGACAGTATGAAGGTCAATGGGTTTTTACTACAGTGAAAATGTCCTGCACATCGCCTGTACAATGGTGGACAAATGTCATGCCCCATCCATTCTAGTCCCAATTAGATGTAGAACAGAAAGAATAAGCCCCAATATAAAGTGTGAGCTGCAGGTGACATATGGTATCTCTCTATCAAAACAGCACTGTGATGTGGGACTGGTCATACAAGAAGCTGTATATGTGTGAAAGCAGGGTCATACAGAAGTTCTTTGTATGTGCTCCTTAGTTGTGGTATTTACCTAAAGCTGCTACAGAAGTAATTCATAGACACACATTTACACTCACATGTATTCACACACACACCACACATAAAACTACACAGTAGGATAATTGTTAAAGTCAAAAGGCAGACCATGAACAAAACACACTATAATTCATCATGTATCAGTCACTTATGGTTTTAAAAAATAGGTAATTAGAATCAATTTAATTTCATAATGCACAAATATATAAAATTATCACCAGACTTGTATATTATGAATAAAAAGCAATAACAAATGCCATTGGTTTGCTGAATGCTTAACTTTTCTCTTCTGGTATATGTTTATTTGTTTCTTTCCTTATATTAATGGATGCAGTCAGCTCGCCTCTAAATAGAAACCTGTGACCCAAGAACCTTTAGTGACAATCTAGTTTTATACCTTCTTTGTAAGGCAAAGTCATTCTGGAATCTTCAGTCTGATGTCATCACTATGCAGTTTGATACACAACCACAGGATGGAAATACTCACTCTTGTCTTCATGAAGGGACACATGTTCATAACATTACCTTTTAATTCAATTTTAATATTTTAAACTTTTACGCACTCAGGAAACTAAATGAATGTTTAATAAGTGTTATGTGCTATTATTTCAAACGTGTAGTAATTTTAAAGGCCCACATTTGAGTCTCCCCAACGTAGGAATCTGCAGATATCATAAACGCAACATTCACAGGGATGTAGTTCATCTGCCGAGGCACTGTGCAATTTGGGCTGAGTCACACATCATGCCACAGTTACAGGCTCTTCTGAACCTCAGTAAGTCAAGGAGCCCAGGACCCAAATCTTCTCTTTCAGCCTTTTCTCATGATCACATGGCCTCTGGAGAGTGAAGTCAGCACAGAATTTAAATTATTCTAATTGAGTTCACATGGCATGTTTAGCCTTGGCCAACATCACCCCCTTCTTTCATTTCAATATTGCTTCATGTTTCACCTTGAAGAACGTGACCTTTTAACATACTGGGGAGATTCTTTGTGAATTAGGCATAGGGTATTTAATGTAAGCATTCGTTTAGTAAACATGTAACTATTTATTGAACCTTTACAATGTGTAAAGTGACAGGCCCTATGAAAAATATAAACAATAGTATAAGTGAATCTTTTTTTTCTCAGATATATTTAAATTGTATTTTGGGAAAAAGATGATTCAATTGCTAAATCGGTAAATACAGTAGCTAAGGAGCCATTCCTAATATCAGTAATCAATTTAATATAACATAAAACATTATACACAAACTATTGAGAAGATAAATTATTTAATAAGTGTTAGCTTTTTGGAAGATATTAAATCTACAAGCTTTTACCAGGATGTTTGTGGTAGAATAAATGCTGTGGTGACTATATGTCATTTTTTTTTCTGACATTGATAATACTTTAACAGTACCAATGCTAACAAATGATAACAAATGTAAAAATAATTTACTCAATATTATAGGAACAAGTAACATATTTAATGAGCTTTTACATTTTTACATTTCTAATTGTTACAAAAAATGTAAAATTACAAACCTCAGAGCATGTAAATATACTGTAAAACACCAAGTCTAAATAAGATTAATTTGTAAAAATAAAGAAATACAAGAGCTTAAAAATACACGGGAGTAGTTCTGTGTCACTGGCTATAAAAATGTAGTTTAAGATACGAGATGTTTCCAGGTGGTGGTGGCCCACACCTTTAGTCCCAGCACTCAGGAGTCAGAGGCAGGTGCAGCTCTGTGAGTCTGAGGCAAGCCTAGTCTAAGAGTGAGTTCCAAGACAGCAAAGGCTACATAGAGAAGCCCTTCTCAAAAAACAAACAAACAAACAAACAAACAAAATGGTATGAGATGACATTTTTATGCAACAAATACCCAAGGACTTCAAAATATACAGGATTTTTAAAAAACTCACAGTAAATTTGTAAATTCTGCCTTTTCTTTAGTTAGTGACATCTAATAAAAATCTCTAAAGTGCTTGAAACACAAATCCCACATCTACGGAATAAAACTTCAAAAGATTCAGGAATGTAAGGCATTTATTTATTTGTGTGTGTGTGTGTGTTGTGTATGTGTGTGTGTTACATATTCAATTATAACAAAAGATGGGAAGAATATTTTAGGTTATTAGGACCTATTAGGTTACTAAGAAGAGACAGCAGGTTTCAGGTACTTACGTGTTTTGTTTTTCCTTTTTATAGGTGGTTGTTGAATAACTCCTTTAGTCATTTGTCAGCTGTAGGCCTGTAGTAAAGATCTTTTTGTTGCTAACAACTGTTTGTTGTTTTGTTTGTTTTTTTAAGAAAAGACCTTTTAAGTACCATGACTGCCACTGCACTGCTAAGCCCATGCATTCTTTGTTTTCCAAATATCTGAGTTACTAGGCTGCTAGAAGGGAGGGATCTTATTTAACCTGATACTAAGCTCCTTGGACCCAGCACAGCCACAACTTGGAGTGTAGTGCTTTATAAAGGGTGTGCAACTTTTCTTCCTTAATTGAGCATTACAGAAGAATCTTAGTTTCATCTTCTTTTGGGGAAAGAGACACCTTTGTGAATGTGGCATACATTAGATTACAGGAAGTTTGCTTTTTAAAAAACTTAATCCTTTATAATGTAATGTGGAAAGCCTAAGGATGTTCCATTGGAGGAGGGTCATTAAGAAGCAAACCTTATATGTAAACTTCTCCCTTTTGCAATGACAAAATTCACTGTGAATGGTTCAGATGTTGGTGCCAGTTGAAGACACAACCATAGACTTTGGTAGAGAGAGCAGCAGTACATAAAGCCTGTCAGTTCCCAGACTTGTACTTAGCTCTTCTCTTGTGGGTGGTCACAGCTGGATCATCTAGAATAAGCTTTATTTGGATTTTCATTCTCCTGTGTGAGGAAGCAAGGGCTATCAGAAGTATGCCTTGCTTTTGTCATTGATTTCTCTTGACTGGGCAATCCTTTGGATGCCTCTGAATACTACTGCTCACCAATAATATAAATCATAGAGTAGTGAGCTGATTGCACCATTTCATTACATAGTTTACCAGCGCGCTCTCTTTAGGCCAGACTTTGTCAGTCTTCTCTGGAAACCTAGGGCATCTCTTTTTCCACGGTGTTTGCAAGTCTTTCTTCTGAAGCACAAATCTGAAGCACTTACCATCTCTGACAACACGTTTCATGTCAGATTCCTGCCTCTCTCCCCAGCTAGGAAAGGGACAGTCAGTACCTGCATTGAAACCTTGGGCATTCTGGCCCCAAATCATATTCCCAGTGCCCTTTTCTATGAAATTCCCCTACTCTTTTCCAACTTCATGTGGCCAGCACTCTACAAAGCAGGGTCCTGGGTATCTGGTGTCACTTTCACTTGCCTTTTTGTAAGCTTCATGCTTAGCCAGACATGTTTTTCCCCTTTTTCTTTTTTACCTTACTTTATGGTTATATCCCCAGCCATGTCTACTATCATTTGTAAATGTGATTTCTACAAATTCTGAACTCCTGTTTCAAAAATAGTACGTGGCTGAGCAGTGGTGGTGCATACCTTTAATCAGCAGCACTTGGGAGGCAGAGGCAGAAATGGCTTTCAGACTGGACTCATCATTTTTTTCTATAATTATGAATATCTTTTTATGCTGCACAAAAGCATATACAAAATAGCATATTGTTGCTCTATGTATTTTAACATATTCTTTAATTCCACCATATTCATTAGCAAAATGTCTATTAACAAGATAATTTGGGGGAAATTTTCTAATTAGAAGACAACTTACATGCATGGAATAAAGTGTCCATAGCACACAGTATCTGGAATTAGAAAGTGTTGAGAAGAGGGTCATCATTCTTAGTGTTCAAAGGACAAAGGAAGGATGTCTTACTAGACCCAAGGAGAACTGAGTGTGGAGAAGGTCAGAGGGTCAGGACACTCTCTCCCATTGGCTCAAGAGTTATAGCTAGTCCAAGGTACACCTGCATGAAAGAGACCAGAGAACAATGCTCCATACTTTATCCCTTTTCACTTCTCCAATATTCTGTCAAGACATCTCACTGTGAAGGTCATGCCAAGGCCAGTGGTGGTAGAACTACAGACAGAGCGTGAAGTGGGCTGGTCTCGGGGGTGGAGGGCAATCAAGCAAACAGAAGACACCTGGCATGCCCGGTAATACGTTCTGGTTCTTTAGAGTTTGTGATTATTGATAACACAGTTTCATGGATCTTTATGCAGACTTAATCTTAAAGATTCTTTCTTTGATTTTGGCTATTGGCTTGCTGTATATAGCCTTTATTATGTTGAGGAAAGTGCCTTGTATCCCTGATCTCTCTAAAACTTTAAACGTGAATGGGTGTTGGGTTTTATCAAATGCTTTCTCTGCATCTAAAGAGATGATCATGTGGTTTTTTATTTTCAGTTTGTTTATATGGTGGATTACATTGATGGATTTCCGTATATTAGACCATCCCTGCATGCCTGGAATGAAGCCTACTTGGTCATGATGAATGTGTTCTTGTATTCGTTTTGCAAGTATTTTATTTAGTATTTTTGCATCGATGTTCATAAGAGAAATTGGTCTGAAATTCTCTTTCTTTGTTAAGTCTTTGTGACGTTTAGGTATCAATGAGACTATGGCCTTATACAATGATCCAGATCTAGCCAATGGTCAGAACATTCTCCACAGTTGAGTGGAGAGTGGGATATGACTTTCTCACGTACTCTGGTGCCTCACATTTGACCATGTCCCCTGGATGGGGAGACCTGGTGACACTCAGAGGAAGGACAGCAGGTTGCCAAGAAGAGACTTGATACCCTATGAGCATATACAGGGGGAGGAAGTCCCCCTCAGTCACAGTCATAGGGGAGGGGAATAAGGGGAAAATGGGAGGGAGGGAAGAATGGGAGGATACAAGGGATGGGATAATCATTGAGATGTAACAAGAATAAATTAATTTTAAAAATTTTAAAAAAGATTCTTTCTTATCAAATGTATCCTCCCATCAGAAAGCCATTAGTGTACTTATTTCATGAAATGCTAAACCCAGAGGTTCAGGGAAACTTTCTGAGAACTTTCCAGAGGAGAGAAGCATGCCTGTGAGTGTTGGCAAAGAAGACAAGGCGGACTAGATGCCTCAGAGATGCTGCAGGATTTGTGGGACACTTTGCCCAGTAAGGATCTCAGCCTTGAGTAAAGATTGTATCCTTAGAAATGGCCTTTAAAATTGAGTCGCAAGCAGGAAAAAGAAAGCAGAGCCCCGCTGGTATTTTTAGGACTGTAGGAGGTTGTGAGGAAAAGGACAGGGGTGTGGCTCAAGACGGCTGTAATAGTGGTAACCTTTCACACACATAGCCTGGAGAAGTAGAAAAAAGAATATCTCAAGAAATATCCCTCCTCTGCGCGTGCGCGCGGTTGTGTGTGTGTGTGTGTCTGTCTGTCTGTCTTTCTTCTTTCTCTCTCTGTGTGTGTGTGTGTGTCTGTCTGTCTCTCTTCTTTCTGTGTGTGTGTCTGTCTGTCTGTCTGTCTGTCTCTCTTCTTTCTGTGTGTGTGTGTGTGTCTGTCTGTCTCTCTTCTTTCTCTCTCTCTGTGTGTGTGTGTGTGTGTGTGTGTGTGTGTGTGTGTCTGTGTCTGTCTGTCTCCTTTCTCTCTCTGTGTGTGTGTGTGTGTGTCTGTCTGTCTGTCTCTCTTCTTTCTCTGTGTGTGTGTGTGTGTCTGTCTGTCTCTCTTCTTTCTGTGTGTGTGTGTGTGTGTGTGTGTGTGTGTGTCTGTGTCTGTCTGTCTGTCTCTCTTCTTTCTCTCTGTGTGTGTGTGTGTGTGTGTGTGTCTGTCTGTCTCTCTTCTTTCTGTGTGTGTGTGTGTGTGTGTGTCTGTCTGTCTGTCTCTCTTCTTTCTGTGTGTGTGTGTGTGTCTGTCTGTCTGTCTCTCTTCTTTCTCTCTGTGTGTGTGTGTGTGTGTGTGTGTCTGTCTGTCTGTCTCTCTTCTTTCTGTGTGTGTGTGTGTGTGTGTGTCTGTCTGTCTCTCTTCTTTCTCTCTGTGTGTGTGTGTGTCTGTGTGTGTCTGTGTGTGTCTGTCTGTCTCTCTTCTTTCTCTGTGTGTGTGTGTGTGTGTGTCTGTGTGTGTGTGTGTGTGTGCGTGCATCTGTGTAGAGGCCTCCACAAGACAAGAAAGAGTCCATGGGAACCTGCTTTGAAAAGCATGCTGACAAGTGCTATGACCCCAATTTCTTCTCTCCCTGCAAATGCCTGCTAATGTCCTCAGCTGGGTCACATTCAATGAAAGGCAAAAATAAGAGAACCCCTTTAATGTCATCATCTACACTGGCTCTTGATAAAATTGAGACTGGAACTGGAAAATGAAAATGTCTCACTTTTCCTTTATAGAAGACCAAATGACCAAGTGATTGGCTTTATTACAGAACATTGCTTCCTGAGTCTTGATAGATTTCATTCATCAAATTCTTGATTTTTTTCTGAACAAAAACTGGCATTTCTAGTTGTGAATAACTGTCACTCAGTACTGTTTTGATGAGGCCTTTTCTAGCAAAATGTGGCTGATGCATATCATCGACCATCATAGTTGTCTCTCAGATTAAGTCTGCAGTCCCACCCTTTGTCCCACTGACTTTATGCCCTGCAAGTAAATAATAATATCATTTTCCATGGTGGATATAAGGAAAGTGATAAAGCAGTAATGTATGCACAGCTAGAAAGCCCCATGCTTTAATATTTATGCAATGTTCAGTAGCATATTATGCCAAGTCCCTTCAGGAAACCACTGAAAATATTCATTAGCACATTTTTTAAAAAGCTAAAATTAGTATGGGTTTGGAGTCAATTGAAATACTTTAGACAAGTTTTGCTATGAAAGCATATGTCTCTAGAGAAGCGAGTGCAATGGTAACTGAAAATATAATTGGTGCATGGTCCATGTTACAAGGATCAAAGATCAGCTTTCTCAGTCTCTGTAAAGTGACATTGATGATTAGTTGTGGAGTATTCAAGATATGGGAAAGATCATTTAGAATAGAAAATTTCATGTGGAGATGTGTGTCTGAAGCTTTAAAAGGAAGTGTAGAGTTTCATTATAGACTTTAACGTTAAAATGCACTTACTTATCAAACATATCTTTTGTGCTGGGGTCTCCGCAAACAGTGATCTGCTCATTCTGTGGCTAGTCCACACAGGCAACTGTGTTCTCATGACTAGTACTGCATCATTTCAGGAGTGGAAACTGAGTCACAAGAAATAACTTCCCAAAAGCACTAGTGCGGATGGTGGAACTAAGTTCAGTTTAGTTGATTAAACTAAACATCCCGTGTCCTTAATCATGACTTACTGTTAGCAAATAGGACTAATGACTGCTCTAGACACGTGGTGAATACAAATGTGAAATACAGAATTCTTTCTGGCTTGGGCTTTGATGGGAGAGAAAACAACAGAAAAGTTACAACTTGATAATTACTGAGCAATTGATTAAATTGGTGTTTTTCTTTGATGAATAAATTTTGAAAAGAAAAACAGTTTTGATTCTTCTTACCACAAGAATAATGTAATGACATGCTTAGAAAAGCTCATTGTCATGACAGAATCATACATTTTGCTGAGGTAATTATTATAATCATAGGCCACTTCACATTTCCCCATTGTTCCACCAGTCAATTTTCAGAGTGTCATCTGGTTAGCATCTGAGGCAAACAGTGACACATCTGCACCAGGTATGCTCTGTTCACAAAAAGAGACTGAGCCTTAGAGTAACGTTCCATTAGCCACCTTTGTCATCATTTGAACCATGTAAATCATTAAAGTTATTTGATTTAGCTTCTCACTCTAGTAGTGAAACTCTCAGATAGTGGTGATTTTATATACTTCTTAGGTAATTAATGGGTAGTGTAGTAAGAAAATCTGGTTATTGATGAGAGGTACGCAGCACACTGAACATGTGCAGGATTCAGTTGTTCAGCATCTGTTCATTGGTGCTGCCTCCTGGCTTAACGAGTGTCAGTTACCTTGTGTTTTCTTCCCAGATCCGTGCAGAGGATTAAAGGACGAGCTGTGGCCTCGCGTCTTCTCCTTGTCAAGCAGAACAGGCTAAGTACAGATCATGGAAGCCAAAGACTCTCAGCAGGTGACCAGAAAAAGAGGTCCCCATTACCCATTGGAACCTGCACTTTAATCTTCCAGACTTCTCTTGTAATGGAATTTGAATTTAGAACATGCTTAAGAGGTCATATCCAAAGCCCTTCTAGCTCTGCATGATCTGGAATACAGAGATGCCTTTGATCCCAGGAGACAAAGGCAAGCACATCTCTGAGTTCAAGGGCAACCTGAGATAGAGCAAGTTTCAGGTAAAGAAAACCTTAGGTCCAGGCATGGTGTGTTGAATGATTAGTAATAATTAATATTGATTCATATAATTATTATGGTAGCAGTTATTCTTTAACTATTATATAAATAAAAGACACAGAAACCTGTTAGATTTTTGATAAGCCTCAATGCACTGGGGCTGGGCAGATATCAACCCTCTAAGCTATCTTGTCTGCTCCCCAGCCCCAAACCCACATGTTTTCCATTTGGGCTGCTTCTTTCTGTCATGCAGAGAAAGCTCCTCCCGGCTACCTGCTTCTCTTTCCTCCTTCCTCTCTCCTCTCCCAAAACCTGTGTGCCTTGGCTCTGCCTACCCCTCTTCTGCCCAGTTCATGTGTAGGCAATTTTATTTGCCAATCAAAGATAAATTGGGAAGCAAGGTTTATGCCACATCATTTCTGATATGTGAGAATTAGAACAGTTAGGGATCATGGGGGGCGGGGAAGCAATTAACACTTGAATGCATAGTAGCACCAGATCAAGTCCAACATGGCGGCACACACCTGTAATCCCAGCATTTGCATGCAGGAGACAGAGGCATGCAGATCTTTGAGTTCTAGTCAGTTCTATGAAGGCAGTTCTGCTGAGTCAGTGAGTTGAGAGGCAGTGCAGTGGAGTTGAGTTCCCGGCAGTTCAGTTCGTGGAATTCAGAGGCAGTTTTTACAGGGAGAGTTTTACGCAGATAGGTTAAAGAGAAAACAAACTAGACACAGGTGAAGACAGAACAAGCCAGAGAATTGAGAAGCAGCCAGAAAATTAGAAAGTTAGTTTGAGGCCAAGCAGGAGCAATTCAGTGAGAAGAGAGAAGCCAGGTTGAATCAGTTAGCTTGGAGAGGAATTTGGGCCAGAACAGCTGAGTTGAACCAACCATTGTTCAGAAAGGACAATAAAGGGCGAGCTCATTCAGCAGTAAGTCTCAGAGGCTGAAAAAATCCTAGGCCTAGATAACATTGTACAGAGGCTAGAAGTTTCCAGGATTAGGCCTAGCTTAGCAGACAGAGGCGGTAAACATCAGAGACAACAGTTAAACGAGGCAATAAAAGTTACTGTTTTACCTCTGGTGTTCTTCTCTAGTTTAGGAGTCCTTTTCCAGGCAAAAAGGCCAGCCCTTTCATGAATGCTTGGCTACCATGCTTGGCTGAATAAGAGGTGTTAATTGCCAGTCCTTTTAAATCAAAAGGATCTAGGATTAGGGATTGAGGCGTCAGATTTGGAAAAAGGTTTTCTAGCCTGTCATGTCATGGTTGAGCACCACATGTTTACATCCTCTCTCAGTCCATTTCTCTTCTATAATGAAATGACTGGCTGAGTAATTTAGAAAAAACAGAAGTGTATTCTTCACAGTTATAAAGCCTGAGAAGTGTTGGGTTAAGATACCAGCAGTTTCTGTGCCTGGTGAGGAACACTTTTTCAAAACAGCACCTTCTAGTTGAATGGGACATGACTGTGTGGTGCCTCTTTTACAACAGCAAAACCTTGCTTATAGGAGCCATGGGAATTTATTTCACACCCCCCCTAAATACCTCACCTCTCAAGAGTTTCACATTGGAATTAAGTGTCAGCACATGCACTTTAGAGAGTCAAAAATATTCATACTATCATGTTAAATGAGAAAAAGAGGGATAAGCCTGATACTCTAAACCTGTCTTCCATACTCAGCATAAACAATGTCTTTAGGTGTTAGCTGGAGAACACCAGATCTAGGCGATAATGCAGAAAATCTTGGGCAAGAACTCAATATTGTAGAGCCATGGAATAGATCCAGGTCAGAGTTCCTCGCCTGTAGCACTCTTTCTGTCCCCCAATTCTTTATGTTGGGTAGAGGCCGAGGATTATGGAGTGTTTAGCAGCATTCTTAGCTTCCACCTCTTCAATGCCAGGTATGCCCATCTTGACTGTCCCCAGACACTGGCAATGCTTTAGGGGGTAAAAACTCACTTCTGGTTGAAATGGTAGATATTGTTACCTAGATCAGGGTTTGGCAAGTTGATTTGGACTGGTAGAGTGATAAAATAGACAGAATAAGAAATTCCAATGCCATCAGGAACACATGAAGGTTTACTTGGGTCACACATATATTTTGAAGTAGTTGTAGAAATATTTGGGGTGTGTGTGTGTGTGTATGTGTGTGTGTGTGTGTGTGTGTGTGTGTGTGTGTGTGTGTGTGTGTGTGTGTATGTGTGTGTGTGTATGTGTGTGTGTGTGTGTGTGTGTGTGTGTGTATTTAGTTACTTTGTTTATCTATTGATGCACAATAAGCCACTATAAAACTTTAGAAGAGTGACAACATTGATTTTACTTACAAACCTAAATTTTGGTCCTGGATAGGGGAGATAATTTATCACCATTCCACTGGGGTGTTCTAATACTGGGCTCTTAAGTCATCCAAAGCTACTCACACTCGCACGCCTGATTGCTGAACAGCTTGTTGTTGGTAGGGACTAAAAGGGAGTTCTGTAAAAAAGGCCCACATGTGGCTTTTCTAGGGACTACTTAGCTTTTTCACTATATGGTGACTGCATTCCTAAGGCAAGGATCATGAAGGAACCAGGTGGAAATGAAATTGAATAATTCGTCATAGCAGCAAATACATTCACTTGTACTATATAGTCCTGAGTCTGCCCAGATCTAGGCAGCAGTAACGTAAATCCCACTACTCAATGGTGTGATAGCAATGCCACTTTTGAGAACACATAGGACTGTAGCCTTCATATTAGCTCAGCCACATTTAGAAAATAAAATGTATCACAAATTGAGAAACAAAATCAAAGGATTTCTTATGCTGTGTCTACCACAGTACGCTAAGGGATCTTCTGGGGGACATATATGTTTGTCAGCTGGGAGATATGTATATTGAATGCTAATTTCTGGGCCTTTCTCTAAAAAATTTCTTCTTGGAAGGTCAGCCATGGGCATTTGGGATCTGATGTTTCAACAGAGTCCGAAGAAGACATTTATGCTGTCAAGAATGTTCTGTTTATACGTATGCTCTCATCAGCTGTACATTTATATCACATATTCACTCATTTTTTTTTTATCAAACAAGGCACCGACACAGAAATGGAGCTGAGGAATGCAGCTGTTTTTAAGGGCCAGTTTAAAAAAACCCGTGTTTGGGTTTGGAGTCGGCCTATGTTACTTGTCAAAAGACACTTTGAAGGTAGCGTTGCTGATGGGGGTTTTTAGCTTCCACACACTATCAGAATGAAAAAGAGGAAGAAGAAGAAGAAGAAGAAGAAGAAGAAGAAGAAGAAGAAGAAGAAGAAGAAGAAGAAGAAGAAGAAGGGAAGGGGATGCCATCCTAGGCCCAGCCAAACAAGACATTTAGAATTATTTTTTCATAGTCTGGTTTTATGGTACAATTTTGCATGCTTTTATGTTACATTTGAAAAGTATACTTTAAGCATCAATTGAAAAACTAACACATATGATGATATAGTTCAAGTTTTCTCAGAAGGAAGGTGCATTTATTGAAACTTAAAATAATAATTGCATTCTAATATGAATTCCATTTTAGAGAGCATTATGAATGTGGGAAATAAATGCAAACACAGGGCATTTCCCTGAGATAAATATTGCTTGACATAGAACTTCATCGGTTTAAATATATTTGAGAAATCAACATTTAAAGAGACATCATGACAAAGTAAAAAACAAAACTTATATCCTTTACTCAGAGCCTCTTACTAAACCTTGCACAAAGAAATAGATGGTCCATCTGACAGCAATTGAATACTGACTCTTTTTTCATAAGCCACACTAAGAAGATTTTAACAGCTACAATTTAACAGTGGCATCACTTTCATCAAGTCAAAAAAAACAAACAAACAAAACAAAACAAAAAAAATGATTCTTAAACCGTGTGTATTAAAACTATTGCATTTTCAAATGTGTTCTAAATAATCATCTGATGGATGAAAACCAGTGAGGTGTGTCAGAATTGAGGAAAAGGCAGCTAATAAATACCGTTTTTCCAAACTCAAAAAAAAAAAAAAGAAATAGATGGCCAAGGTCCCAGCTCACAGAGCAGGGCCACAGGGTGTTCGGGCGGAAGCTGATGGCTGCTGTCAAACTAACAGCAAAAGGCAAAAGAACAGGAATTTAATCATTTCAAAACAGAATCATCTTCAGTTTCCCACAGTCACAGAAAGATGTTTTGTATCTTACAATTTTGATATCTCAACAGATTATAAAGATAAATCTGAGCTCTTAAAAAGTATTTCAAGTATATTTTGCTTGATATCAAGGAATTGTTGAATTTTTAGAAAGCATTTCTTTAATATGATTAAAATAATCTTTGATGCTTTTAATAAACTTCCTCTATTTATAAAAATTGTCCATTTAGAGTGTCTTATTTGCAGAAGATACTAGGTAATAATGTTTCTTGCTGTAGAAATTGGTCATTCCATTAAGATACTATCCCTGAAAGGTTTAAATTAAAACTTAGGTGTGACATAAATGTAACGTGGAAATCTAAATCTGACACAGAGAATGAGATCAGACTTTTAAAGTTACATCAGCAAAGTGTACAGCCTGGGAGTGAGTAAAAGGATCATGCGATTTACCACAAAGTCCTACTGGGTCCAGCACCCTAACCCATCTCAAACGTGTTCACTTCTCGTGGCTAAGACTGTCTTTACCACAGTCACCACCAGGATCGTCACTGACCTCCCACCTGCTTCTCAAAGGATATTTGTGACGGTTTGAAAACAAATGGCCCCATAGACTCATATATTTGAGTGTTCATACACTAGGGAGCAGAACTACTGGAAAGGATTACAAGTTTAGAAGGTGTGGCCTTGTTGGAGGAAGTGTGTCATGGGGCTCAGTGAGCTTTGAGGTTTCAAAAGCCCATGCTAACAATTGGGACATAATGTTTGAATAAATTATAATGAAAATATTTTTTTAAAGCCCATGATAGGCCCAGTCTCTCCCTCTCCCCTCCCCTCCCTCTCCCCCTCCCCCCCCTCCCTCTCCCTCTCCCTCCTTGCGCCCTGGTCAGGATGTAGAACCATGTTTGCCTGCATGCTGCCATGCCCCCCACCATGATAATAATGGACTAAACTGAAACTGTTAGCAAACCTGGCCCCATTAAGTGGTTTCTTTTTATCATGGTGTCTCTTTACAGCAATAGAATGGTGCATCCCCTATTCTCCTGCAGAAGAAGATGGCTTCTCTGCAAAGCCATCTGTTCAAATGACTTCTCCTTTAACTGGCCACTGTGGCTTTCCATTATCTTTCAGATAGAACCCCAAGTCCCTCCTGTGGCTTTCAGGGGGCCTAGCCTGATCCAGTTGCTAATACTTCCTCAATTCCACGTCTCTACTTGTTGCTCAGCTGTCTTCTTCCCTCTGCCCTTTCTAGAACTTCGGACCTTGTGCGCCTGGTCCCCTCTGCTTCGTCCTTCTTTAATTTCTTCTACTTCCTAAGTGATTTGTCTTAGTCTTCATGCTCCAGGAGGAATATTGCCCTCTTAGAAAGGTTTTTGTTGATTTTCATAGCTTATATAAACGTCTTTCCCCAGCATTATTTTTTTTTTTAGCACTGTACTTGGTAGCTACTTCGAGCCACGTGAGTATGTGGTTTTCTTATTTATTTACTTTTTATTGCCTTCACAAATGCTCCCTAAATATAATGGCCCCTTTTCATTTTCCAAATAATGATAGTGGTGGATACTTCGTGTATGTTAGGCTCCTGTTTATGGTATTATAGAAGGAAAATAAGAGCTAAGTGAAGAGGATATCTAAGGGCAAGTTTACTTACCAACAGAACACGTCTGCATGTATACTAAATGATTTATGATCTGTTCATGTGGATTTTGAAATTAAAAGTTTTAGAAATTTACATCTAACCTTCATTATAGTATCCCGGATGCATCTAACTCTAGTCTCCAATTATGACCATTTTCAGAGTGTTGGTAGTAAGGCAGAGATACTTAACTTGACCAACCATGTACCTTTTAGGAGTTGAATAAAGGGCATAAAAGTAGGATATGAAACAAGAAATAATAACTTGATATCTCATTTATTCTCAAGCATAATTAAAAGATTACACATGTTAGCAACCCTGTATTAAACAGCTGAGGTTTGATGTGTATGTTTCACTCTATGAATAAGAGGTTAAGTGATTTTTGTCTTACGAAGTTGGAAATGAAAGTAATTCTTTTTGTTCAGGCTTCTTCTAGAGTTATCCAGTGGCATACAATTCATGGTAATTTTAATATGGAATATGAAAGGCAAAAAAACTGGTTTTCATATAGGTGACTCATGCAACTTCTTGGACCTAGGGACCATGACTTAAATGGCTTTCTCTTTCCAAGGTGGGCCTATGAGATGGGATGATATGTGATGAAGATGCAGTAAGTATCTCTCACCTGATTGGGAAACTCTCAAACCACACTGAGGGCTAGTTTCAATAGGCTTTTAATAATGAATAAGTTGAAAAGTAGACACAGTAACCTATGTTCTTCAATTCACAAAACCCAATAATGCACTAAACTATGTCTTTTTAACCTTTTCTTATGTGGAATCCTCTGAAGATATGCTCAACAATTTTATTTTAAAAGTAATGCACAGTAGGTCTCATGTAAAAATAAAACAAAAAGAAAAAACCTTTAGGTGGCGACCAAGAGCTATGATTATCAATTCTCTTGTTTGTTTTTATAGCCACGTTAAAGGCCCATTTACTAATTCAGTGAGTGCAAAGAAAATATGCAATTAGGCAACAGAAAGGAGTTTTGGGGAGAGGAATGGCCAGGAATGGGGCATGGCAGCAGAAGAGGGAGAAGGGTATGAATGTGGTCAAGTCAGATGATGTGCATTAGATGTCATTATACACACACTATGCTTATTTTAAGGCACCAATATGAATACACGTGGACGATTTTTAAAATGTCACTAAACAAACCCTTACATTCCTAGAAAACAAAAGAAACAAAAAATACTTAAAAGTCGATAACCAAAGTTTTTTGGCGGCCAACAAACATTTTTTTTTTTCTAATAAGTTTTCTAATCTACAGTCAGCTCTGCTAGCATTTAGACCAAATCTCCACACTCCCTTCTTCGTGAACTTTCATCTCCATGTAAAATGCTCAGGCAACTTAGTGCAAACCCAAGTTCAGACCAATTCACGCACAGGACTCGCCTTTTTATGGCAGTTTCTGCTATTGCAGCAATATGTCATTGATGTGCATGGTGGTACATGCCGGTAGGCCCAGCATATGGGAGACTAAGGCAGTACAGTGAACTTGAGGCCTCTATAGAGAAGGACATTGTATGGAACAGTTTTACTCATTAAAACCTGAATTTACTACATTGGAGTTCAACTTCATCTCTGACACAGTTCGTTCCTGCTTCTCAGTCACTGTATCCAAGCTGCTCAGCCGAACATTACTCTTCCTCACTGCAGTGTGTTCAGTTTCATGTCTGAGGATACACACTAGTAGCTGTGTATATTAGAAGAGATGAGCATTCTCTTTACTTACAGGTTAATAATGAAGGAAATAAAATAATCCAATGTTTTTCCAGCAAATACCCATCCACCACTAACTTCGGCCCTGGCACCGGCAGGAGCCAACACATAACTAGACACATTCCCAAGACCTGGCTCCCCACTCCACCTCATTTCTTGAGAATGGTGCTAGTTCTCTTCGATGCAATGCCGTGCTCTATCTACAGTGTAGCACTCTCAACACATAGTGTCAGAGTCACTCTCTTAGGTCACAACTGGCTCCTAAGGCAGCAGCCAGGGTGGCAGAGTCTGCGGGATCCATGAAATGCAAATGTGCATGGGTTTTTCATTACCCTACCAACAAACAAACAAAAACAAACAAACAAACAAACAAAAACCAGTGCCTTTTTCAAGATGATCCCTGGTCCCTGAGAATACTATGAGTTGTAATGAATTCCTTTCTCAAAGCCAGGATTTTGTGTGAATATCAGGCCTCTTATCTTTTTAGGCTTTATGCATGTGAAGGCCATGAAACTTCTGACCTGTAGCATTTCCAACATCTGTACTGAGTTTGCTGGGATGCTCTCTTTCACACTTGTCCCTTTGGGTAGATGGGGCCTCGTCGTTGGTTATGGAATGAGGTAGTAAATGATTTGATATTTTGTCTGGCTGATTAAACAGCTGTCTGAGGTCTCTGGACTTTATAGCATTTTCATTTCTGTGGTATTGATTTCTGGTGTTCTTCAGTGGTGACTCACCTCAGTAGGAGGCTCTCTTGCTATGGTTCTGTGAAGAGGAATAAGTGAATCCTGGGAGCTTTTATGTAGCCATCTTTCTGATCTGTACTTTCTCTCTTATCTTTGAAATAATTATATCTAATTTCAGCATTTCTGTTAAGCCTTCTACTTTCATATTTCTGCTTACTATTAAGGAAGAAAATGCCAACTAATTTTTGTTTTGGTCCTTCATGAATATAGTCTGTTTTGGTAATTTCTATCTCCATCCTACCCCTCCAATTCCTCCCCATACTCCTATTATTATTTCACAATTTCATGTATTTTTTTAACCCACTGAGCCCATTTAGTACTGTAAGCATGTCTACGGCTATAGAGCCATCCTCTGGAGCATGGGTGCCTTCTCAGGGGCTGCATTCCTGAGGAAAGTTGGCTCTGCCACCCCAGGACTCACTAATAGCCAGTAGCTCATTGGCTAGTGATAAGACTTCTTGACCATCTCAAACCTGTAAGCTAGGATTTTCTCTAGCTTCATCTTATGCAGGTCTTGTGCATACAGCCAACAACTGCTGTGAGTTTATATGTGCCATTGCTTTGCTATGTCTAGAAAACAGTTTCTGTGTAGTTATCCACGATCTTTCTGCCCCCCTCCCTTGATGACCCCGGAGCTTTGGAAAGTAATGGTTTAATAAATTCTATAATCTCTTATTCTGTGCATATTGACAGTTGTGGGTCTCTTTCTTAATCATACTGACTGAAAAAAACATCACTGATGAGGGTTGAGAGAGACACTAATCTATGGGTGTAATGATAAATCCTTAGGAGCTGGTTTAATACTATTCCCATTAGCAGAGTAATAATTGCAGGTTCTCCCATGGGCTTACAACATCTCTACCTTCAGGGTCTTGTCACCATTAATGGTGCCTGGCAGACATGATCTTATGGGACAGGGCCTTAAATCCAATCATGAAATGATCCGCTACACCCATAACATTCATGTTGTTATTGTAATGTTGGCCATATCTTGCCAGGATGGACATTACTATAGCTTGAAGCATTCACAACTGAATAAGACTGATGATTACTTTCGTATAGTAACATGGGTAGCACCTGCTAGCACTATGAAAGCTAGCCAGTAGAGATGAAGTGTCTATACTGGTACCAGCTTTATTTTTCCATGTTTGATGGCTTCAGCAATAAGGTCTCACCATCAAGAGCAATTGTAAAAGCCTCTAATGTTTGGAGGAGCCTATGGGACCCCACTTATCAATATCTCTTAAATGAGGTCTCCTATTCTTGGCATTGGCTTTTTATAGCTATGGTGTTTTATAATGGGGGCATTATCCTCCAATTATAGTGTAACTCCATTAAAATTGTGTGTGTGTGTGTGTGTGTGTGTGTGTGTGTGTGTGTGTGTGTGTGTGTTTGTAAGCCCCTGCAGTAGCATGTTTCTATATGGCTTTTTCAAAGATGTTTAGTGTTAGTTATTTCTCTGCATATTTCCTCCTCTACCCTATCTTCCCATTCTCCACCCTACTTGACCCTCTCGTTCTCCCATTCAATTAATTTTTACATTTTGTATTTTAAGTTAGTAGAAACATATCTATAATTACAGCACAGGAATTTACATGAAAATTATAGGAAAGACTGCATTTTAACTTCAAAACTCATTTTTATTCATTTTTAACAGAGGTGAAAACTCTCCTTCATGTGAGAGACTTCTATACCATCAAGTTGTGCTAACTCTCACCCAAAAGGCACCCACTCTGAAGCCACATCATTCCTGAAAGCTAAAACATTTCCAGGCTGTTGACCTCAGATTTCATGAACATTTCCTGTTCAAATGATTTCCCAGATTTAAGAGTTGGATAAACAACTGCCCCTAGGCTATGAGAAATACAAAGAACACAGCATATATAGTCACCATTTTAATATGGTTACCTTTGTATGTGTGTGGAGAGGGGGGAGGGGAGAGGAGGAGAGAGGGAGGGGGAAGGGGAAGAAGGAAGGGGAGGGGAAAGGGAGGGGGATAGGAGGAGGGAGAGAGAGAGAGAGAGAGAGAGAGAGAGAGAGAGAGAGAGAGAGAGAGAGAGAGAGGTGCTTCAAGGAGGCTAGAGGAGGGTGTCAGTTTTCTTGGAGCTGAAGGGAGGAGTGTGGTACCTGACATGGGTACTAGGAACTGGGCTGTGGTACTCTAGAAAAGCAGCAGTGCTGTTATCTGAGACATCTCTGCAGCACCACTGTTAGCTCTTTGGCTGAAGTTTATGTCACTGCTTTTATTAAAGAGTCTGGCATCTTACCTGAAATGTTCTCACTGAGAGGTATCAAGCTTTAATTTCTAACATGCAATCTATTGCTACTGAGAACATAAAACTTTTCTTGGGGCATATGTGGAAATCTTTCTCTTGCCAATGAACTGCAAATGTTTCTACCTATATATAAGCTTGTCTAAATTAAATGGTAACTATGGTCTCCTTGTACTCAGCACCATCCTAGTGGCTAAAACCTTGTTACAGTTTGCTCGTATACAGCATCTGACGCAGTCTTAAGGTAATCAGGCAACTGCGAAGATCTCCACCAAGTAAATGGAGTTTGGAACTAACAGTGCATTCCTCCCCTTAGCATCCAGAGTCGCTGTGGAGTGTCTGGCAAACTGCAGTTTCTATCACACCCAAAGACCCTGTTGCTTAAAATATACTGCTGGACGCCCAGTTTTGCAGACAGCCTCTATTTTTGGTGTAACAACTAGTGCCCTAGACTAAATATTCATTTCTTTAATAGGGAGCTTGAATCTTGACTAGTTTTTGGATTTAAACTTGACGTTCTGTTTCCAAGACATTGGTTGAAGTTGTGCTTCCAACCCAATGGGCCCACTCTTTTCCTTTTCAGAATCCCAAACCTAATACTTCCTGGACTTTATAGCGCTTTATCTTCTCCACTAGATTATAAGCCCGTGAAAGTTATTCCTGGCTCAGAAATGCAGTTCCACTGCCCTCTTATGCTGTGATTTGCAATGCTGGAGATTTCACTTCATTTCAGACCCTTGATTGTCACCCATCACCCACAAGACCACAGGTACCTCATAGCACACAGAGTGGTGTGAAAGACAACCTCACTATGGTAAGAACACCCATAAGGTAAAGGAAATCTTGAATATATCTCTTAAGTCAATGAATGACCATGGCAGACAATTTTGTGGTTAGTTATTTTATTTTAATGGGAGTCAAACCTTTATGTTTCCTCTGATGAGGGCACCGTATATCTTCCTTTAAGTAGGCACCATATATCTTCCTTTAAGTAATTCCTTTTGGGATGCCATAATATGGTTACCATAAGAACACTGTTAGGAGCCTGATTCTTTCTGCAACATCTGTATTCTGTGCTGGCTTTGTTTCCATGGCAATATATTTGTTCCCATGGAGAAACAGAAATGAGTGCCTAACTGCAATTGAACTTGAAGACATAAACTTCAATTGATGGGTAGTTTGCTCAGAGGCTATTTAAAGAGGAAAAGGCCAGAAAACAAAAGATATATCTAGGTTTCAAGTTCTAGCTGCAAGCTGCTTTCTTTGATGGATTAAACAACAAAGCACCTCCTGTCATTAGGAACTCTTCTCCCTAAGAGAAATCTTTAAAACTTACTATGATATTCAGACAAAATCTCTTTAAAGTGATTTGTTTTGTTTGACGTCTGGTCGTTTTAGTAGTAACTTGTACTACCATGCTTCAACGACTGGTCATAGTTTCATGAGATTGCCTCAAGTTAACCAAACTCAGTTGAAAACAAACAACAACAAAACCAAAGCAGCCAAGCCAAACTTTACAAACTAAAGCAGCAAGACTGTCACTTTATTTTTTACAACACAAGCAGATTTCTTTCTCTTTTAATTTTGTCTTTGATATACAGAATTTTCTTAGCTTACCTATATGGTCAGTTTATGGAATAATCACAGCTTACAAACTGCAGAAGGATATAAATACAGCGCTGTACTTTTTTTTGGAGAGGAAACTGATAGCTTAACTGAGGCTGACACTAATATGCCAGGCCCCTAATAAGACCACAACAGGACTTCGAATGCCAGTAAAGCATTTCCCAAACATCTGATAGCTCCACTCATGTGTGCTGAACTGCACTCACCAAAGAAAGCGGATAGTCGTGGGTTCCTGTGGCTCTGCCCTGCCCAACTTCTTATTTGCTTATGCTCCCCTTTACAATTTAGACATGTGCTCTTTCTATTTGAGAAATCTTAGCTGGTCTTTAGCCTTTTTTTGTGCCTTTTACCTTTCTTGTCCTTAAATCCAGGCATCGTTTCCTTCATCTCACTCTTCTGGTTCTGCTTCGTATTTTTCTACCCTCCCTGTGATTTATTCCTGTGTCTTATTCTCTTCTGTTTCCAAGTCATCTTTTAGCCTAGTGCTCCTGCCTTCAGTTTCCTTCCCTCATGCTGTTTCCATTCTTGCTCTCTTTTCTTCTCTTCATACCTTTTCTTTTTAGCGGCTTTTACCTTTTGTGTTCTCCCTCTGTCTCTCTCTCCCATCGCTGTGCCCCAGATGACTTCCTTCTCTCTTGATCCCTTGAATTCTAGTCCCATTGTGCTTGTACAAAAGATTATAATTGGAACAATTTTAAGAGTTTCTTAAGCGTGAAAATACGAGGAAAATTCGCTTTGGGAAGTAGGATCAGGATGATGACATGGCTTAGCGGGTGAGACGCTTGTCACTAAATTCAGTGACCTCAATTCGACCCCCCAGAATTCACATGATGGTAGAAAAGAACTGATTCCCATAAACACGTTGTCCTCTGGCTTCCATATGTAAGCTGTGACAGGCACACATGCATGTGCATACCCACATTTGTGCACCCACACAGAAGCACACATACACAAATGTTAGAAAAAGAAAAAAAGAAGATGGCATATTAATGAGAAGCCTGCTGTTCCCCCCCCCCCTGCCCCCCCGCCCCCGCCTGCCCCCTGCTAGGCTTTTTAGGTCCTCTGTTATTTCATAGGGAGTAAAATCAATGAGACTTGCTCTCTCCACTTTTTATCTAAGCCAGTCATTATTTACCCCAACTAAGCTGTAAAAAAACAAGACAAGACAAGACAAAACAAAACCAAGGACTGACTGTCATCAAGTCTCTCCTGCTCTAGATAAAATAAGCTTTGTATATTATATGGCGGACTAGGAGTCACCAGAATAAATGTTTGGCCTAGAATTAATTGCAATTTTTGAAGTAAAATTTACTCGGAGATATGACTGAAGATATGTTTTTTCTCTCCTCTCCTAACTTGCTTGTCTACGCTACGAGTTAGGAAGGAATTGTGTCCTTGTACCTGATCCTTCCCTGTAAGAACTAGATCAGGGGAGCCTCGCATCAGGGCCTCTCTGCCTTCTTCTGCAAGTGGGCACATGCCTTGGCTTTTACTCTCTTGTTTCATTCCTCTTGAGTTTTAACACTTGAGTGATTTCTTTTGTAGATTTTTATCTAAAATCTGTAAATATGCAGCAGTGTGTTCAATGAAAAGAGAGTGATGCACTCAGTTTTATATGCATTGCTTGAACAAATGATACTGGTAACTTATTACCCAATGTCCTCATGATTCATCTTCCTTTACCCAGTGGTAGACTCATTATGCTTTTCCTATACTTGAAATTATTATTTTTTTAGAGTATGAGCCTAAAAGTTACATTAGTCCATTGTCTTAGACTCTCTAATTAGTAAGCATTGACTCTTCTAACCATGAATAAAAAGGATTGAGAATAGTCCACAGTAACCTATGACTTTACATTTCCCAAGCCTTGGACATTCAATTTCTCCTTCTTCAGTTTAGATACATCTCCCTGTCTATCTCAGTTTGTCGCTTTTGTACTTAGGTTTCTTTATGTGTATGGTAGTTTACCTGCATGCATGTGTGTGTACCATGTGCATGCCTGGTGCCAGGGATTCCTTGGGGCTTGAGTTACCGACAGTTGTGAACTGCCATGTGTGTGCTAGAAATTGAACCCAGGTCCCCTAGAGGAACATCCAATGCTATTAATCACTGAGGCATTTCTCCAGCATCTTATACTTAAAAATATTTTCATGTCCCCTGGAGGGGGAGACCTGGTGGCACTTAGAGGAAGGATAACAGACTACCAAGAAGAGACTTGATACCCTATGAGCATACAGGAGGAGGAGATCCCCCTCAGGAACAGTCATAGGGGAGGGGAATAAGGGGAAAATGGGAGGGAGGGAAGAATGGGAGGATACAAGGGATGGGATAACCATTGAGATGTAACAAGAATAAATTAATAAAAAATAAAATAAAATAATAAAAAAATATTTTAAGTCTTATTTAAAGATTATAAGTTTAAAAGAGGTTAGTTAGAGTCTAAGTTACTATTGTATTAGTGTTTTAGGATACAATAACAACAACAACAAAACAAAAACAAAAAAGCAACCACATATTTTCTTTGTTTGCTGATCTAACTCTCTCTCTCTCTCTCTCTCTCACACACACACACACACACACACACACACACACACACGTGTTCCTTGAGCATGCTGCAGTGTTAGGAATCATGGTTCCCCTGCTTGAGAAGACTGGTTACACTGGGATTCACTTCATAAATTTTTTTGTTTTTGTTTTTTGTTTTTTTCAGACAGGGCTTCTCTGTGTAGCCTTGGTTTTTCTGAACTTGCTTTCTAGACGAGGCTGGCCTCGAACTCAGAGTGATCCTCCTCCTTCTGCCTCCCTGAGTGCTGGGATTAAAGGCGTGCACTACCATGCCCAGTTCACTTTATACTTCTTATCAAGATTCTGCCATGAATTTACTCATCTGAAAGAAAAGAAACTCTATTAGATCTACATTTTCTCTCAAACTTGCAGACCCCCTGGCTCTCTCCTTTCATGTTACAGAGGAGAAAGCCAACAGAGGAATGGCACAGTCCTATAATACACTCTATCATCACATATACTATGAGTTATTATTAGCAGCACCCATTTAATTCCTCTGGAATATCATTTTGTATGAATTCCTGGCAACCAAAAACATGGTAGTTTTTTTCTTTATTAAAACCCTTTCTAAGCTGCTAGGGTTTTAGCCAAATGTTATTTTTAGATGATTCTGGATTGCAAACGGTAGGAAGACTGAAACAGGTTCTGGCTCGTTCTCTGTGTACAGCTCTCGGTGTCCTTCAAGAGTACACTGAGTGTTTGAGAGGGGATTTTACCACCTCTGTTGACAAACGCTAGGAAACAGTCCAAGCAAGATTGACATTGTGAAACGGCAATAGTTCCTTAGAAGTTAAAATGTTCACTTTTCTTCCCAAGGCTGTATTAGGAAATAGGTTAATCTTTTCTACAGAGCCTGTGCTTATTAATAGCTACCCCCGCTTTCATTTTCCACTTTTTTCATTGCTCAACATCACTATGTGGCTTTCATTATTGAATTTTAATTGGTTTCTATTTCCTTGCTGCATGGGGGAAGTGCCTCATCTATGTACCAAATTCAAGTCCGTCTTTCATCTGCTTTCCCTGTTCTGTGGTGAGTCTCCATGTGCTGATGTTAAGGTGCTACTTGGGCATCCAGGAATCAAGCTGGAGGCGAGTATCATGGAAGCCCTAACTCACCACAAGGAAACACCAAACTGAGTGAATGTTTTTAAAAGGCTTTATACAGAAGTGTTGTGTCATGAATCCAAGGGAAATGAGAGATTACAGAAAGTGGGAATGAAGAGTGGGCTCTGGAAAACCAAGTGGTTCTTACTGAAGTCAGGCCCCACACCCTCCCACAGAGCCTGAGCAACAGGGCTCTTGTTTTCAAAGGTCAGAACAAAAAGTAATTTCCTTTGAGGGGTTTGGAACTTTATTTTCCTGGCAAGCTCTGGAGACTGTGTTAGTGCAAGGAGGAAGCTGTCCATACCACCCTAGAGAACGTTAGTGCCCATTTGTTGGGCTTATAATGTCTGAGGTGATGGCCTCTGGGAGATGAGAGTGCAGAGAAGCCAGATGACTGTGGCACAGGGACAGAAGCTTGGTCATGTTAAAAAAAAGACATGCTTGGTTAGGGTCCCTGGAGGTTGCCAGCCAAAATCTCTTGTGACTACAGAGAGCTTTCTAAGCAGACGTCATGGGGAGACACAGATGCTCAATTTTTAAGTATTTTGCCTGGAATAAGGCTGGTATGGCATGTAGATAAGTAGAACATGAGATTTAAAGGGTAATTGGAGGAATATTAGATGCTACTATTAAGTTTAGATTTCATCCACATGGTGTCCTTGAAGCATGGGACTCACCTATAGACGGCATCTTGGTGTTCCAAGGATAGGGCATTAGAACTCACTGCAATTAAGAAGTCAACCATCTCAATTTATTTAAGGAGAAAGTTTTATGTTGATACTAATCTATGTCATAAAAATTTTCTGTTAACTAGCTTTTATTTGAACAAAAAGAGTAGATTTGTGAAAAAATTAATAGCATTGTTATTTTTAACACTCAGTTTTTATTATAGCAGTAACTTTCAGTTTCAATAAGTAATATAATGGTTTCCTCCACATCACATATGTGTAAGTTAAATTTACTGAGTGTTTTAAAAGACAAAACTGAGGTATGATGGCCATAGGGACGAACCAAGATGACGCCTTTGTCTCTGAGTTCCTCAGAGGGGTGTGGTGGTATCATTACCTAGGACAGAGATTACAAAACAGTCAGAACAGAGTAAAGGAAAATCAAAGCCAAGAATAAGAAATGCCTTGCCTATTATTATTGGATATCTAACAAAGTTTATTTAAATCAAGATCCCACACTTTACAATTTCTCCTATGTAGCCAATAAAAGCATGCTATAAAAGCAATCTTTTCATTGGTAAATCCTACCCTCTCATCAAATTACTTCATCTCAAGCTTGGTCATATTACCTATTGTTCTGTCACATGTTAACCCTAGGTTATTCCCTTGGTTCCTAGTTCTATCTTGGTCTAGGTTGTTTTTAGCCTTATATTTTAGGGTTTTCCTGTGTGTTTAATTCACTGCTTTCACTTTTTACAGTTCTGGAATACTGCATTTAGCCAGTGGTTCTTGTGTCACAGACCATAATACTTGTATTTCCATAGTAAACAGAAAGCTGTTCTTGTACTCTGTCTTGTCCTTCAAAGAAAGAGACTCCTCCCTTTCTTCACGAGGCCTTATTACTGGGAGATTGTTATTTCATTGCTTTTGTTAAGTGTTTACAGTGGTCTATGTGGCAAAGACTTTAAGAGTAATATTTGATCCTAGTAAAAAGTCTTCTGGTCATTAGGAGTTGTTCCCTTGAAGGGGGTTGTAGGATCCTACCCTTCTCTTTGCTTTGCTCTCTTTTGCTTGCTAGCTCATAAAGTAAATGATCTTGCCAGCAGGTGTTTCTGTTTTGCTAGCTTGCCTCTGACCCCAAACAACGGTCAGCCCGAGTATGGTTGGATCCTTTAAGAGAATGAGCCAACATAATTGTTTTTCTAAGTTAGTTTGTCTTAGTGTGTTGTTATAATGACAGAAAACTGATGAGCACAACTGTACGACATATTAAGTGAACCAAACTCAGTAAACCAAAAAGATCTCTTCTTTGGGTATCTGTCAGTGATGCCCTACTATGCCCTCTCTCTTTCCAATAGTTTAAGGTAAATCTTTTTTTTTTTTTCCTTCCTTGGAGCAAAACTTCCAATTTATGTCTTCCTATCAAAACAGGGCATTGTTTATTTCCATTTTCAATTTGAGGGTTTTTTTTTTTTTTTTTTTTTTTTTTTTTTTTTTTTTTTGGAAGCATATATCTGAAGCAATGTTTCTGCTTTGGAAGTGCTATGATTTTTCATATTAAAAATAACTGCTGTGTCTGGGTACTGTCTGCATGAACATGGCTTTTCCCTTAGAGTGTCCACTCGAGAGCTGTTAACCTTTTAGTGAGCCCTTAGACTCACTGGCCTGCCACATAGCTAGTCAGAAAGCTCCTTTAAGTACAAAATTAGTAAATAATAATTTTAAGTAATTTTACTTTAAACTCTAAATACTTTATGACTTTCATTTTCAATCATTTTGGAAATTGTATTGCTTTTGGAAGAATGGTATTAGAATAGGTTTGTATTTTTAGGCAAGTAAAGTTTTAACACTTCATACAAAACTTGCAGGTGTAACTAAATGCAAGAATAGATGTGTCTTTTGTTGATAATTCTTTTTCAATTAAGATTTAAATTTGATGAAATATTTTCAGCAGCACTAAAGAACTAAATGTCTGACCTGGCCTCATGTTTCATACCTTCAACCTCAGAACTTGAAAGACTGACTCAAAAGGATCGGGGGTCAGTGCCAGCCTTAGCCACATAGCAACTTCAGAGCCAGACATGGGGCCTTGTCTCAAAAATCTAAAACTGAAAGAAAACAAAAAGGATTTTAAAAAGTGCAGGTTCATACTTCCTATATTCTATATAAAGAAACATTTTTTTTTTGTAATGACATTTAGGACATATATTTAACACTTCCATTTTGAAAAAGGAATACTCATTTCCCCATCTGGGGCACGACTGTGACTGTTAAAAGTCTGGTAAGTCAAAGTCAGAAACATTTGTTAGACTACAGGACCTACATTCAGTTTTGAGTTGCATCCTAACTTAAAAATGAAACAATGGTACTATTTAGACAAGATAAATGAGGACCAGGGATGTAGCTCCCAGGAGGAACACTGTCTTAAGAGATATGAGGTGAGGCCCCGACTCTGTTGCTTCCCTTTGGATTCCTTTACCCTGCCTGAGTTGCCTCATCAGGACACTTGGGAGAAGATGCACTTAGTCCTGCTGTGACTTGAGATGCCAGGGTGGGTTGATACCCTGAAGGGCCTCCCTCTCTCTGAGAAGGAGAAGAGGATGAGGGAAGGGGTTGTGAGGGCGGGGCTGTGGGGAGGGGAGGGAGGGGCTAGGATCAGGCTATAAAGTGATTAAATAAATAAATAAATGGGAAAAAAAAGTAGTTCCCCCCAAAAGAAGTGAGTCCTTGGATTCAGTCATTAGCACTGGAAATGTATCAGTGATGGAATGGATGAGACAGGGATCTAACCGTGCCTCTCTGCTAGCTCCAATACAAATAGATGAGGTCTCAAATGTCGGGTGTTGAACCTCTCATTTGTAGATTTACAATGAGCCTAAAGCAGCATCAAGGCACTCCTCTTTTGTTTAATTTTTAATTCATTTGTACCTGTTAGAGAAAGAATTTATAGCTGAGTGGTGATGGCACATGATTTTAATCTCAACACTCAGGAGGCAGAGGTACACAGATCTCTTGTGTTCAAGGCCAGCATGGTCTACAGAGAAATTTCCAGGACAGCCACAGCTACACAGAGAAACCGTGTTTTGAAAATCCAAAACTGGAGATGGCTTCAAATGTGGTAAACAAGCCACTGGGGAAAATGTTCTTGTTTCTACCATAGATAGAGTTCTGCATAAAAAAGGGCAAGCTTGGATGCAGGCAGAGTCAATGGCCAAACTCTCCCAAGACAAGGTAAGCAAGTCCTCAATAGTTCCTGCCTGACAAATATGTCTGCCAGATATGCTGGGGCAGAAGGCTGAAGATGATGCTCCAATGTTATAGAGAGTTTTGGGTGACTATTCAGGTAGCAAACTGTCTCTGTCATCTCATTTGGAAAGCTACTAACCTGCACTCCCGGGATACTCAGGTAATCAATTTTATTCCTTCTCAAGTCTCTGATGGGGTTGAAGACCAGATAGTTTAGTTTTACAATTAGGTTTAATTGTTTAGGGGTTGAGTTGTTTTTAGGTCTAGATAGATGTAAGTTGATAGATATGATAGATGATAGATAGATATTGATTTACATTCAGAATTTTAGATGCACCAGGATACAGGATACAGGCTGCCAAATACAAATAGCCAAAACACTAAGAATGTAACATTTATATAATTCCTGATTGTGTCATGGTTCTTCTTGCTATAGGTAGTTCATTGTATATATGTGTAATAATATAAATGTATATGTAAAAAATGAAACAAAAATTTAATAGAAAAAGAAGAAGAAACAACAAGAAAAGTTTGATGTCTGTGCTCTGTGCTGGAACCTGAATCCATGTTGATGTCCATGGGCCATGCTACTGATGGGGGCCATATTGATCTGAGTGGCCAGCACTGCCACCTGGAGCCATGGTAAAGTCTGGGTTTGTGCCATCACCAGGACCACAGTCCTGCTGCAGTTGGGCTCTCTGTTGGTATCTGTGGCCTGTGTTACCACCAAAGCCTCAGGTGATATTCATGGTCTTGCTGCAGTCTGAACCCATGTTCATGAGCCTGGGATGTGCTGCTGTTCAAGGCCATTTTGATGTGAGTGGCCTCAGCCTGAAGCCATGGTGATGTCCTCGGCTTGTGCTGCCACGGAGGTCTGTGATGGCATCCATGGCCCTAACAGTGGCAGAGAGTGGTGTGGCTTTTTTTGGAGGGGGAGGAGGGGAAGCAGACCTGCAAAGCCTGGGAAGTGAAGGTACTCCAGTCCATGATGTGAAATCCACAAATAAACAATAAAAATATCATGAAAAAAAGAAAGGAAAATGTATACTGAAGTGACGTGGCTCTAACTCAGGGGTGGCAAAGAAAACATGTACATCTCTCCTGCTTCTCAACGCTGCATTTGGAATAAAGTAGGCAAGAATGTTACTTACATATTTGATAGCTACTGTTCGTTCTAGCCTTAGGATTATCTGAAAAAGAAAAAAAAATGGATACTACTGGTGTCTATTGACTATGAAGACTAAAATTTAAAACACAAAATATTATACTATTAAAAAATGTCACCAATATCACTTAGAATATGCTTGTTTTTTCGCTCAAGCCCCTCAACTCATCCCCTAATCATTTTTTCCTTAGAGTAAAACAAGAATATTTGCCATAGTTTGGATTTTGAATGAGTCTCAGTTACCGACATATTAAAGGCTTAGTCCCCAGCATGGTGCCATATGGCCTTGGAGAAGTGAGGTCTTAGAGGAGGTCCGTAGGTCACTGGGGGCATCATGTGGAAATGACTATACTACCTCAAGCCTCCATCTTCTGTCTTTGATCCCTGGCTAGTCATGTGCTGGTATTAAATCTCTACACCTTTCTGACATAATGTAGTGCCTTGTCCCATGATGAGATCAAAACTTCTTCACTCTAAACAAAAATAAACATTTTATTCTTGTTAGTTAATTGATTTAGGTATTTCATCATATTGTTGGAAAACTGACTAGCATAGGATTTTATTCTGTATTTTATCAATTTCCTGATGGGACCTTGTGGCAATGCAATGTTCTGAAAATATCTCACATTCTAAGAGACTGGAACTTTTGCTAAACCTCACAGTCACAGTGAACAATGTACCTTAAAGTCACTTAAGACTTAAGACTACTAGACAAGTATGCGTAACCTGTTGGCTTAACCTGTCTTTAAGAGAACAATGCAACAATCAATATTAGTTGTCTTGGATTTCCCATGTAATCAACCGTTACAGCCTAAGCTAATGCATAGCTACAATCTTAAATTATACACTCTTCAGTACCTCTGACTCAGTAATATATATGTATTATTTGTTAAAAGCATCAAACATAGAAGTTGAAACAACTTCCTAAAATCTGCCATGAAGGTTGAAAGCAACCTATATGGGTATTGGTTGATAAACAATGGTGTTTGTTATCTGGTTCATTTGGAATCCATTTGAGCCAGTGACTTAATCCCCTGTAAAACTATGGTAAAGATTTCTGTGAAGTATTGCGTTCCTTCCCCCATGCAGTGCTTTCTGTGCTCTTCAATAAACAGAGTGACAGATACCAGACCCAGACACACGCAGATCATATAACATGCAGCAAAACACACACAGATGTAAGACACAGAGGACATGAAGTAGATACTGGAAATCTGGGCTTCCTTTTAGTTAAATGACTCGAGGGGAAATGCTCTTCTTTCTTTCTTTACTGTTACATCCATGTGTTTTTGACAACTCAGGGCTACCCACCAATGTACTTAATCTACACCGATCATGATGTCTTCAAACTTGAATGACACTTGTTGAGTAGCGATGGGTGGCAACAGATAATTCTGAACGCCATGTGGATCATGACACAGGGACTATCAGAACACACTGAGCAAGGTTGGCATCTTTGTATCCATGTATGCTGTACACATGATGAGATGAGATGACTTTATATGAGAAATGGAACAGGATTTGCTGGTAAAGCTCTTCACAGATGTCACAGGAGGGGTAAGGGTTTGCAGGTGTGGTGCTGCCCACTGTGCACGCATTGTTGAGGCATCTACAGGCATGCAGATGAGGACAGTAGTCCCCTCGGAGGGCAGACCATAGAAACACAACAAGCCAGGAGCAGGAGGAGTTAGAAGAAAACTGTTCTATGAATAATGTCAATGTCCACTAATGTCATTAGCTTCCTTATTAGAATAACCCATTATCAGTTGTGAGTTGATTTTTTTTTGATATCAGAAAAATGAAAGTTTCATCATCAGATTTGTGCTATGATAACATATCATAAAAGAATTTACTAAAATAAACCTAAAGCATTTATAGCAGGGGAAAGATTTGAGGCATCAGACTCCAACTGACCCTTTGAGGACTCATGCAGATATCCGAGGCGACATAAAGGGAGACATACTGTTTCACATTAGACATGACTAATGACATTTCAGCGTCATCATACAAAGTTTATGTTTAGTTCATAAGTTTTACATCACAACTATTTTTCTACACATCAAATAAATCAAGTCAGATTTCTTAATCGAGTTGTCACTCTGTAGACAGAGCTGCGTTCTCTCATGAAAAGAAGCAGAACAGTGGTGAAGAGCTGACACTCATCTGAGTTAATTACATTTTAGCAGAATGTGTATTTTGATGTAATCATGAGAAATCATTTTTATATATTGACATAACTGAACTTAGAAAATTGTTTCTTTCTCTGTCTCTCTGTCTTAGTCTCCCTTCCTCCCTCCTTCCCTCCCCGTGTGTGTGTGTGTCTGTCTGTCTCTCTCCACAGACTCACACATATACACACATAAACAAAATACATTCACTTTACATGTTTTAAAATTAGAACATCTAATGAACCAGGCACAGTGGCACACACCTATAATCCTAGCACTGGAAGAGGTAGAGGTATGTGGATCTCTGTGAGTTTGAGGCTAGACTTGTCTACAAAGTGAGTTCAGGACAGTTAAAGCTACACAGAGAAACCCTATCTTGAAAATACCCCAAAACAGAAACAACAAAAAACCCAAACAAACAAACAAACAAACAAACAAAACCAAGAACCACCACCACCACTACAACAACAACAACACAAAACCAAAACCATCCAATGGCATGATAGTGCACGCCTGTTATCTCAGCCCTAGAGGAGGCAGAGGCAGGTTGATCTTTGTGGGTTTGAGGTCAGCCTGGTTGACAATGCAGGTCCAGAATAGCCAAAGCTACACAGAGAAATCATATCTTGGAAACATAAATAAATAAATAAATAAAAATAAATAAATAAATATGAATTTTCATGTAATATCTAAATACCCAAAGAATCGAAGTGTTGGACCCTTCCTCTGACTGAACAGTTTCATATGACAAAGAGATGATTTTAATCTTTGTCACAACTGTTGACCTAGCTCAGGCTATGACTTCAAAATTTGTGTCATTATCTCTCTATGGTCTTTGTCTGTCCTTTCTCTCCTCCTGTCTATCTTCTACAACTTTGCTGGTGATACTTGTGAAGCTGTGCACTTCATGGGTCTTGGGAGTAAACAGTACACCTTTTCAGCTTACAGCCTCCTTATGCAGGCAGACACATTGCAATTTATCACATCTGTGCCATGGGTGACACTTCATCTTGTTCGGTTGACAATACTAACCATCATAGATTAGATTGTTTCTCTTTAAACTAGACTAATCTAAAGAAGTTTGTGTTATAATCAAAACTTTGGTTTTTGCTAACCAATAAGAACAATCATATTAAAATTTATCTTCAGTTTAAAAGCAGATACTCTCCTATTTAATTTTATACTGGGTGGTGTTAGCATCTCACATTTTTATAGTGCTGTGACTACTGATGATGGAAAAGTGATAGGAATAAAAGATAAAGCTATGAAGATTGAGGATATATTATATAATCTAGAGAGTGGCATGACATTCTGAATCAGAAATAATGTTCACATGTTCAGATATAGAATAGAAGAGAGGGATTTTGTTAACCATAACCGTGAGTCTAGGCCATGTCACCTGTTTTCTTGATTATGTGCTTTAATATACTAACTTACACAAAAAGAGCATGGTATATTGATAAATATATAGAACACTGAAGTAGAAATATTTTGAGGGCCAAAGGAAAATCTTGTCTGGACTTTTGGAATGTCATGGTGTTGAGACTTACTGGCTAGTGTGCAGGACTGATGGGTGAAGTAATAGCACCCATTAAGCTAATTTAGAAGAGACTTTAGAATATTAAAATGAGATCTCTGGGAAATACTGTAGTAGTATTTACTTTTTTGTTGATGTGATTAAAAACATGATTACTAGAAACAACTTATGGAAGGAATAGTTTATTTGAGCATATGGTTCTACAGAGAGGGTCTGTAAAGTTAGGGGCATGGTGGGAAGTTGCGGAAGCAGAGACCAGAGATGTCACAGCCTTGTATATTCACAGGAAGCAGAAAGTGACCATTGGAAATATGGCAAGATGATAAACTCTCATGCCCACTTTCAGTGAGGTACTTCCTCCAACAAGACTCTGTATCCTAAAAGTCTCATAACCTCCCCAACTGGGGATCAAGTTCTCAAATACATGAGCCTATAGAGGATATTTCTTATTTAAGCCCCAAAAGGCACATAGAAAGCCAGCTAGGGGAAAAGTTCTAGAAGTAAAAGAAAAAAGCAGAAGACAGGTTTAGTCAAGAAAACCCATCAAAGAAGTGCAAAGATAAAGGGTTGAGGTGGTACCTACAGATTGGGAAGGCGACATGGCCCTGAATTAGAAACGTCAGTCGTCAGGTAAAGGCTGCTGTACAGCAGGTTGCAAAAACAGCAACTAGCATGGCGGGAAAACCGTGCATCTGAGTTGGGAACAGGAAGTGGGATGATGCCAGGGAACACTAAGAGGATTTGCACCCCCTTTCTTGTTTGCCCTTAATGTGAAAATGACTTAGAATAGTGCTATCTAGGCACAATTTTGGATTTGCAATTTACTTACCTCTAGAGGTTTACTAGATCCATCATATAGCTTTGCGGATATGATGTGGAAGTTCACGGAAGTAAAGCTGTTTGGGGGACCAAGGTAGAGCGGAGTCACTTTGATGAAGTGTATGAAGGGTGCCATGTCGCTAGTGTGGAGGCTTAGATAAGCAAGTTGTCTTTAAATGTTGAGAATTATCTGAAAGTCAGAGGATGAGAACCATAGATTCTAAGTAAAGGGGCAAAACCAGACAGCATAAGCTTAAAGATAGAGAGGTCATGAAAAAGAGTGCACTTACAGTGAGCAGGGAGGAGAAGGAGAAGCCTTGAAGATGGCAGCTGTGCCTCAGGGGACATGAAGATGCATTGGGAGAAGACGTGATCTCTACTTAATAAGTTAAATTGAGACAAACTGACCTCCCATTACAGGTAACTGCCTTTAAAAAATGTGCAGAATGCGCCTTCTGGAAATTAATGAGCTGAAGGACATAGGAGATTTGGGTTTGCTTGTTTTTCAGAATGAGTGATTTCAGAGGGCTATGGAAGATTCTAGAGTGAAAGCAGAAGTGGAAGTGCTTGGAAGGAAAGCAACAGAGGGAAGAAGACGAGAACCTGAGAAAAGAGAGGTCACTGTGGTGACTGAGTATTTGGGGGTGAGGAGGACATAACATTTACACTGTTTCATTGAACACATGGACATTTTATTTCAACTCACTCTAGTAGGAGCATGGTCCTAGTTCCCTAGGCTTTGCCTTCTTGGGTATCTGTCTCTTTACTTGATGGTCCTAGTTCCCTAGGCTTTGCCTTCTTGGGTATCTGTCGTCTCTTTACTTGTACTAATTAACCTAGCACGTCAGGGAGCCATGATGGCCATTACAGTTTATGTTGCTTGTTTATTTCTAGCATGTGGCAGCAAGGACTAAGTTTTTGTGAGGATGACAGTTGTTTGAAATGTCAGTTAGTTATGTCAATCATGATTAAATGTGGTGATGCTATTTTGACCACTTATCCCTCAGTGGGGCTTATGGGAATCCTCGAGATGCTCAGAAGAAGCCTGTGGTTGCTCAGTGGATTGTTGAGCAATGGTTGTTTCAATCCCTTTCCCCATAGGAGTTAGCTGAAATTCCCCAGGACCTCTAAACACAGACTAAGCCCCTTTCGGTTCTAGAGAGAAGACATAGGGCTTTTCCAGGGGAAGGAGAATTACCCCTCACTGCCATTTTACAGAAAACTATACAACCCCTCAAGGTTAGACATGCATTTCACAGCTCACCCTAGAGCATGCACCTTGTTACCACAGAAACTACATGTTGGTACTGAATTCTTATTAAAGTTTTATATGTTATTGCCTTTCTTACTTAAGACATTATAGCTCCTTTAAGAAGTCTTGTCGTTCTTCCTTCTGTATGTAGTTTATTTTACTCATGGGTAATAATATTTAAATGAATATGTTAAAAAAAACAATAAAAATATTTTAAAAAATGGAATAAAATGCTTCCCCCATTAACTTAAAAAAAGAAGCAGTTATGAGGACATACCATTTCTTTTTCAGGTGTGACACAAAGTATTTCCTCTTTTTAAGTTTTCACTTTTCTATGAAAGTCTAAACTGAGACTGTGAGAAAGGAAACATGAAATAGTAGAAGCAATATTGTCAGCCAAGCAAACATCCCTGATAGTAGGCACTTACGGGATCCATAAAAGAAACACCTACCCATAGAGCTGAGATAGTTATCTAGTAAAAGAATCTATAAAAGGGTCTGGCATGGTAGTTCTTCAGGTAAAGAGGTTTGGTACCAAGTCTCATTGTTTGAGTTCAATTCCCAGGATTTCCTTGTTAAAAAAACAGAACTGACTTTCACAAGTTATGCTCTCACCTCCATGAATGTATGTGTGCACATGCATGTGTATATACACACACACACAAACACACACACACACACACACACACACACACACACACACACATTATAATAAGTGCCTAAAAATGGGTAAGCTTGGATGCAGGCAGAATTGACAGCCAAACTCTGCCAAGACATGGTAAGCAAGTCCTCAATAGTTCCTGCCCCACAAATATGTCTGTCAGATATACTAGGCCAGAAGGCTGAAGATGATGCTCCAGCGTTATAGAGAATTTGGGTGACTGTTCAGGCAGCAAACTGTCTCTGCCATTTTTTTTTCATTTTGGGAGCTGCTAACCAATTCACTCAGGTAATTAAGTTTTACTCCTTCTCAAGTCTCTGAAGGGGTTGAAGACCAGATAGTTTAGTCTTACAGTTAAGCTTAGTTGTTTAGTGGTTAAGATGTTTTTAGGTCTAGATAGCTGCTTTAAATTGATAGAGATGGAATATGATAGATATTGATTTTCATTCATAATTTTAGACTCACCAAGATAGGAAAGATATCTTCTTCAAGTCTGCCAAATACAAATAGCCAAAACACCATGAATGTAACATTTATATAATTCCTGACTGTTCTGTGGTTCTTCTTGCTGTATGTGATTTATTTTGTTTATGTGTAATAATATAAATGTATCTATTTATTGGGTACATTAGAATTTATTCAGAATCATTGAGAAAACACTCAAAACTCTATAAATGTATTGAACAAACAATAGGATAGCAGCTCTGAATATTTTCATGTCTAATTTAGGGAGTATTTTCTGAAAATTACATTCCTATAGCACTGATTCTTTGCATTTGCTGCAGCTGTGTTAGAAGGGAATGTATTATTCAGACATTAGACATACTGGCAGTATCTGACTGTTATAATTGGCTTAAAAATCTAGAATCAACACAGCTGTGGATAATGTCCTGCCCATTGGCTAGACTGAATAGGAGTTCAATGTTTACTGCATATTTTGTCCTTGGTTGGTGCAATAGTTTAAGTAGACATCCCTGGGTCCAGATCCGTCCATCATGATGTTCTTCTTGTAGGCTTCTGGGTCTTTCTGCTTCCCAATTCTCCCATCTCTCACCTAGAGTCACAACAGGAGGTCCTCACATCTATCCTAATCTCCTGGTAAGTGAAGACTTTCATGGGACATTCCTTTTGGGCTACTGTCCATTTATAAGTGAGTATATACCATGTGAGTCTTTCTGCTTCTGGGTTAACTCACTCAGTATGACAATCTCTAGTCCCATCCATTTGTCCACAAATTTTGGGATTTCCTTGTTTTTAATAGCTGAGTAGTATTCCATAGTGTAAATGTACCACAGTTTCTTTATCCATTCTTCTACTGAGGGACATTTAGGCTGTTTCCATGTTCTGGCTATTATGAATAAGGCTGCTATGAACATGGTTGAGCATATGTCCCTGTTGTATGCTGGAACACCTTCTGGGTATATTCCAAGGAGTGGAATAACTTGGTCTTGAGGAAGCCCTATTCCCAGTTTTCTAAGATAGTGCCAGACAGATTTCCAAAGTGGTTGTACAAGTTTGCATTCCCACCAGCAATGAAGTAGTGTTCCCCTTTTTCCACATCCTCGCCAGCATGTGCTGTCACTTGAGTTTTTGATCTTAGCCATTCTGGTGGGTGTAAGATGGAATCTCAGAGTTGTTTTGATTTGCATTTCTCTGATGAGTAAGGATGAAGAGCATTTCTTTAAGTGTTTCTCAGCCATTTGGGATTCCTCTGTTGAGAATTCTCTGTTTAATTCTGAGCCTCTGACATGAACTCTGGTGCCCCATATTTGATCACTTTCTCTTGGTGAGGAGACCTGGTGGCACTCAGAGAAAGGATAAGGAGGCTAGCAAGATGAGACCTGATAGGCTGTGACCATGTGGTGGGGGAGATGTCCCCTTCTGTCACAGACTGAGGGTAGGGAAATAGGGTGAAAGAGGGAGGAAGGAATGGGAGGATACAAGTGAAGGGATAACAATTGACATGTTATCTGAATAAACTAATTTTAAAAAACTAAAATTTAAAAAAAATCTAGAATTCATGAATAGACTTCAACTTCCACAGGAAGCTTTGGGTGTTTGATTGGAATAGTTGCAATTAACTTAATCAACTCTATTAAAGGTTACTTCTTTTAGTTGGAAAATACGTCCTGAATTTGTTTATTTTGAGACAGGGTCCTACAACGTTGACCTGGCTGGCCTGGTTACAGATCTGCTTGTCTGCTTTTTAGAGCAGGTCATTTCAGAGATCTGTAGGAGAGTCTGGAGTGGGAGTAAAAGTGGACATCTTTAGAAGGAAAAGAGCCCAGAGACGATGAGAGACTCAGAAGAAAGAGCTTACTATGGTGGCAAAGTAAACAGAGTAATAGGCATCTGGTTGTCTGTTAGTGAAACAGTTTATACACGTCTTGTAGAACCAGAGCAGGCCATTGAGTTTCTATCTTTCAAATATTGGGCATCTATATTCTGATTGCTAATCACTGTTTATGACTTAACAATCACAAGAAATAATAATTAAAAAAAAACCTTGAGAATGAGAAACTTGAACTTATTGAGTCTGAGGAATGTTAGAGAAAAAAGTAAATAAAGAGGACATTTCTTTTTAAAAAATGTCAAGTAGCATCAATTACTGTCACATCCTTGTGAAATCCCAAGTGAAGAAAATGGAGACTAAGGCACAGGGGACAATATCTGAAAAAACAGAGATAGGTAATTCCCTGAGTTTGATGAAAGCCATTCCTGGAAACACCTAAGAAATTCAATGAATTCCAGTGAGTTTAACTCAGAGACCTACATATTCTGATAGGGATTTCATTGAATCTGTAAATTGCTTTTGGTAAGATGGACATTTTTACTATGTTAATTCTCCCGATCCACGAACAAGGTAGATCCCATCATCTTCTGATGTCATTTTCAATCTCTTTCTTCAGAGACTTAAAGTTTTTTTCAAATAGGTCCTTCACTTGCTTGGTTAGGGTTATTCCTAGATATTTTATATTGCTTGTGGCTATCGTGAAGGGAGTAATTTTCCTAATTTCTTCCTCTGCCTGTAATATATTTCTATTAATGAATATAGAGTAGACCTATGAAACCTATGCATCTTGTCGAACTATGAGTCTATGTGCTTCAAACTTTATGCACCACAGGGCATCTGCCCCTGAATGTTAATGCTGTATGTGTCTGCAGTCATCATTTTTTGACGTCTACATGGAAGGGATTATCAGTGCTGTTTGTCTTTCTGGACGTTGCAAAGATGCCCCCACAGTAGTGAACCAATCAGTGCACTGCACCATCACGTAAGCATGAAGAGAGGCAGCACAGTGAGCACCTCAGCATGTGCAGGAAGAACAGCAGGTCAAATTCAACAACGTTTTATGATAGAAAACTCAACAAGATAAAAACAAAATGAGAGCTTCTCTGCATAATAAAATTGGAAAACTCAAAGTTTTTCAAGATAAGGAGCAATGCAAGAATTTCCACCTTTCCCACTTTTATCAAGCTTAGTACTGGACACTCTACCACAGTAATTATGTAAAAAAGATGAATAAAATTCATCACAATTAATCAAGAAGACAAAAACATTCCTGGTTTTCAGAATACATAGTCGTATATGCAGAAAAATTTCACAAAATATATGGTTAAAATAAATCAATTGATTCAGCAGAGTAGTCAGATCAATGTTGACAGAGACACAAAACTCAGCTTTCTCCACAAATAATAAACAATTCACATGAAACAGAGCATTAAAGTAAATTATCTAAGAATTTATCAAGCATGTGAATGACACATGTAATTAGAAACTATAAAGCGTCACTTAGATAAATTAAATAAGGCATAGGTACATGGATCAAAGACCTAATTGTTAAGATCTAACATTCCCCAACGTGGCCTGTGGGTTCAACACAATCCTTTTCAAAGTCTCAGTTACGTTTTGACACGAGTAGCAAAACACTGTAGTGAAATTCATGTGGCATCTCAAGGGACTTTGAAAATTAGAAGCAATCTAGAAAAGGTAACAAAACTAGAAGACTCCCTCTTCTTAATCTTAAAAAATCACCACGAAGCTGCCATAATAAAACAGCATGATGCTGTTATGTTATAAGTGTAAATTAATAGAATAGAGCAGACAGTTCATAAATACACCATTAAAATATATGGTCAGGTTTCTTATAGGAATTTGAAATCCTTCATTGGTAAAAAGAATCTTGTTGTCAGAACATGGTCAAAAAGATGGTCCATGGTAAACAACGCTTTGGAGAATTGTGGGAGAAACTCCAGGGCAAAGGCAGAGGGCTCCTTACCTCAGGTGCATTTCGTTCCTTTGATTTTGTGCCTCCTACATGAAACATTTACATTCAATTTGTAAGACAACTTTATTCTTTTTGGATGTCAGAACACAGCTATAGAACCCAATCTGGCCAACGTACCCTGAATCTGGGTGTGGCCTTTGGTCCTTCGTTTCTTTCTTTCCAAGATATAATGTATAGTACCTGCCAAACAATTGGGTTTAATTTGGTTTCTCTTGAGAAAGTTCTGAAAAGGGACGGCTCTGTTGATATTTAGTATGTGCTCACTGGTGTATTTTTACATGTTTTTCTGGACGCAAACAACCTTCCTTGGGTCATTGTTTACTTTGTACTTTTGTGGATACAAGTGCACTGAGACAGAAACACAGTTGCCTGCAGCATCAGACTACAGCCTGTCTCTTTCTTTCTGGTCCTCAGATTCCAGGTTGAGCAGACAAGATCTGCACAGCTTGATGAAAGTTGACATTTTAAACAAATGTTTCTGGGGAACTGGATACCTATATGTAAAAGAATGGATCTGGACTGTTATCTAACACCATGTACAGAAATTAACTCAAAATACATCCAAAACATTAATACATTAATACAAGACATAAAACGGGGAACTGGAGAGATGACTTAGTGGTTAAGAGTACTTAGTGCTTGTAGAGAACCCAAGTTCAGTTCCCAGCACCCATGCTAGGTGACACACAATGACCTGTAACTCCAGCTTCAGGGGAACTGAAGCTCCTTTCTAGCCTCTGTGGGCACTTTCACTTACATGTGCACAACACACACACACACACACACACACACACACACACACACACACACCAAATACAATTAAAAAGAAATATTTTTTAAAAAGACATTAAACTATACAAACTCTTTGGGGAAATTATAGGAGAAGACTTTGTGGTGTTTTTTGGTTTAGTAGCAATTTTTGGATACGACATAAAGGTAATGATGCTACCTAAAGGGGAAAAATAGATAAATAAGACTTTACAATACTTTTGTACAGCAAAAAATACTACCCCCAGACTATGAAAACCAGGCCATGGAATAAGAGAAATGTTAACAAATCATCTATACGATAGAGGATTAAGATGACTATACAGAGAACTCTTTAAATAAGAGCAAGAAAACCCGACACATAATGTTAAATTTGAACAGAATTCTTTAAAAAAGATAAATTGCCAACAAGCATGTCCAGGACTCATCACTAGGACAATACAAGTCAGTACTATGATGAGGTGTAACCTATCTCAGATTATAAGAAATGGTGGCAAAATATAGGAAAAAAAAATATCGTGAGACTGTGAAGAACTTGGGACTCTTTCACATTGTTGATGGGGAGGCAAAGTGTGATGGTTGCTATGGGGAACAGCGTGTGGTTCCTCAGAAAATAGAAAATGGAATTGTCATATGATTCAGCAATTCCACTTGTGGGTATGTATCAATAATACTGAAAGAGCTATCTCGTTAATGCACTAACTATTCATTGCAGCATTATTCACAATAGATAACATATAGGTGAGATCCAGGAGGGATTCAGGGGCCATCCTTCTGTGTGGTAAAACAGATAATGGATGCTGATTTAACTCCCTCGCAGGAAACATGGGAGGAATGGCAAGCTGTATATCGGGAGAAATTTTGTTCAACTGTGGGCTTGGGAAACACTTGTAGGACCGTTGGCCTAGTGGCCCATACCTACTGCTGGGTTAGACCCACAATGCTTTTGAGCAAATGGATAGATGATAGTTGAAACCATCAGTTTGGATTAGAACAGCTAGGGAGAATTGGTAGAAACCAAAATAGGGTTCAATACATCTGTGAAAGAAAAGTCAGTGTTAAGGCAGAATCATTAAGGAAGAGAGAAAACTACCAGGCAGTAGAGGGCAAGTCTCCAGATAATGAGATGGTTGATGAGAAAATAATGTACACAAACAGACAGATAGGAATCTGATGGCCATAAAAAGGTTCCTGCTATTTTCTTTGTTTTATAAATTATTTGTACTTGGTTTTATAAATTAACTTTCAATAACCTACTTTGCTCTTGAAAAGAAAAATATGATTGAACTTCTTTTTTCTTACCAAAATTTTGTAAGATACACATGTATTTTCTTAGTAAGATATATCTATGTCTACATTAATGACTGTCTTTATTAGGGTTCCTATTGCTGTGAAGAGACACCATGATCCCAACAACTCTTATAATAGAAAACATTTAATTGGGTCTGTCTTACAGTTTCGGAGGTTTAGTTCACTATCGTCCTGGCATGCAGGCAGACATGGTGCTGGAGAAGGAGCCTAGAACAGCAGGAAAAGACAAAAACAGTGAGCCACTGAGTCTAGGTTTGAGCTTGGAAGACCTAAGAACCCACTCTTTAGTGACCCCAACAAGGCCACACCTCCTAATAGTGCCACTCCCTATGAGCCAAGCATTTAAACATAAGAGTCTATGAGGGCTATTCCTTTTCAAACCACTACAATGTCTGAATTTACATTTATATTACTTTTTGTTGTTGTTGTTTAGAATGAATGAAAGTCTCCTTAAAGTAGACTTTTAAAGAAGGCAACCACAAGAGGGAAACTTTACATTAATTATGGGGATGGTAATCACGAAATCATAGTGAGCTAGGGAAGATGACTTTTTCAAAGACGTGGAAACAGAAGACCGCGAGTAATGATTAAGTATTACATGACTCTCAGGAAACTAATTAGGAAATACAAAATAGAGAAATAGACAGGAGGATTTTTGCTTTTTTTGTAGAAGGGGCTTAGACACAAATTATATCTGTATGCATATTTACATATGTGCCTGTGTTTGTGAGTGGTGTGTTTGTGTGGTGTGTGTGTTTGTGTGTGGTGTGTTTGTGGTGTGTATGTGTGTGTCTGTGTGTGTGTGTGTACATGAGGAGGAGGCTTCAGACAGGGTATTTTAAAGGCGTATGAAAGTGCTCTCCTGTACTCTCTCTCTCGTTCTCTGAAAGGCTACACGTTCTAGTAATGGCATTTATTCACATGTTACTTTAGCCTAGATTTTCACCCTAAGAACACTGATGAAAATACCAATGCAGAATTAAAAATTTGACACTTTGGGTATTATTTTTTAATAGACCAAACCACTGAAAATATAGAGCTTACAGTTAGTTTTTCATAAACTTTAAGGTTACAAGTTTTAAAGTTATCAACAACTTTCACTTCAAAATGGCAGTCTGAATGCAATGTGTGCTTGTCTTGCTTCTATAACAACCATTAAAATAAGGTTTATTAGCAAGCAGATAAAACCATAACTAGTCTCCAGTGAGAGCAGAACTTCCCTTACTGTTTTCTGTGTGCTCTTGGGGTCACTAGTTGCCTGGTTGTATCCCTTGCCTGAAGAAAAAGCCCACTTGAACAAGCCAAAATACAGAGAATTTGTTTTTCATTCTTCCTCCTATTCTTTATCTCATCACAGTTTGCTTTCTCCATCTGAAACCTCAGCATAATGTTGGGGGACATATTACATGCCTACTGTGAGTGACTGACCTGAGTCATCTCAGGGAGTTCAGCTTCTCCCCCTTGCAGAAGACCATCTCAGCTGGGCATGTTGACTGCTAATACCCTTCATAGAAGATGGAGAGGAGCGTAAAGTTCTCATCTGACTGCACAGCTGTTCCTTACCTCTTGCTGTATGCAACTCTGCCCTAACTGCATGCAGCTTCAAGGAGGGGCTAGTACATATTCCAGGAACACTGGGGGAGGAGAGGCACTATCTATGCAGCTACACGGAAGCCCTCATTCCTGCGGAGTAAAAACTTTTCAGATGAAGCCTTGTAGGGGGAGAAGCACATATACTCCTGTAAGTAACCCACCATTTATGCCTTGTAAGAAAGTCTAATAAACTCATTGGTTCCCTAGAGTGAACTAGGACCTTAGGAGAATGGGGCAGATGTTGTTTTCCTGAGAATGGATTTTAGCAACAATTATCTACTTTGTTATCTTTGTTTTTGATGTTACTTATTCCCTGCTCATTTTGTTTTACCCTTTGGAAATTTTATTTCATGCTTTGCATTTTTGATATCATCATTATTTAGGTCCATTCTCTTACTGTATTGGGGACGAGGTCTACAATAAAACCTGTTATTTGGGTAATCATGTTTTTAAACACAAGTGTTCTCATTTTCTTCTTTTCTGGACCAATTCTCGTTTGATGAATCCACTATCTCTGAAGCTTTGTGTGGATACTGATTTTCAAAAGTGTGAAAGTTTTCTTATGCTTCACGTGTTACTTATTTCTTCCAAACATTGAGATTAAAATGTTTGGTTTATTCATTTTGACCCTTTTCTTGTGGGCTCTTGTCTTCTGTCACATGACTGAGTGGAGTGTCTGGTAATCAGACAGCGTGGGTTTCCACTATAGACACAGATGTACCTCCCAAAGATGCTACTTATCTGGCATGGGATCTCCCCTCCCTCCAATGCAGAAAACAAGGAAGACTTGAGAGGGAAGTCCATGATGGGTGTTAGGCTCTCGGGTCTCACCAGGAGTCTAGCTCCTAGATACTTGTTGAAGAAGGGAAAACTGCTCACGAGAGACAGGCCCCTGAGATAGATCTGTCCCTTGCAGACAAACTCACTTGCATTCCCGTGGCCCCTGCTCTGAGACAGTGTTCCTGCTTTGAGACACACCCTTCCTCCCTTGAGATCTACTGTTTCAACTGTGAAACTCTTCCAGCTTAAAGACCAGCCAGAGATGGGAAGAAGTCTGCCCACCAGCCACTTTGAGCAGTGACCTGTCTTTTGTAGACTTGTCCTGCAATGGATACTCTGTTGGGCATTTGGTAACTTTGTGAGAGCTTGAAGCTGGGACACCTGCCAGTCTCTGGGCTGACAACCTACAGTGAGTGGAGGGCACAGAACAGGAATTCTGGTGACTTTGCTGTTGATAGCCTGCTGCCACTGAGGGTCTCAGTGTTTCTACTTTCTCATTTGACTCATTACTCCTATGTGAAAAAAAAAAAATCCACTCTTTGCTTCCCACTCTATTCTTGGAGGAAGGGCAAGACTTGAACCACAGACTACAAAATCTTCTTTTGTCAGAAGTAGTAGGCATGAGGCAGCTGTTTCCTATCCTCCTGGCCCCCGCTCTCTCTCCCCCCTTCTCCCTCCCTTACACCTCAAAAAAAGGGAGCCCCAACAACAGCAACCACCTGCCTCCAGCACATCAAGTCACATCAGGGTTGAACACATCCTCTTCCACTGAGGCCAGGCAAGGCACCCCCACCAGGGGGTTGTGATCTGAACAGGCAACAGATTCCATGTCAGAGACAGTCCCTGCTCCCTTTATTAAGGGACCCACATGAAGACTAAGCTGCTCATCAGCTACATATGTGTGTTGGTGGCCTAGGTCCAGTCCATGCGTGGTCCTTGGTTGGTGCTTCAGTCTCCCTGAGCCTCCTTGCACCCAGGTTATTTGACTCTGTTGGTCATCATTGAAATGCAAATAAAAACTGTTAGCATCTAAGCAGCTTCATGAGCCTGCCTCCAAGTTACTTAGCCATCTCTGACATCACCACCTGCCTGCCACTAGGTGTGCCCGAGGCCCAAGATATAGAAAGGACAAGCCCGACCCCTCTCTCTATGTCACTCACTTTCTTCCTCTGGCATTTTCCCTAAGGAGATGCCCCCCCCCCCCCCGTGTCTGTCTCTCTGTCTCCATCTCTCTCCCTATCCTTATTGCCTACTTAGAACCAAACTCCTCTCCCCTTCCCTTCCCCAAGTAAATTTCCATATTCATATAGGGACATGACATCTCATTTTTTTTTTTTTTTTTTTTTTTTTTTTTTTGGCATCTCATTTTTAGTCATTACAAAAATAACTCTGAGATTCCATCTTATACTCATCAGAATGGCTAAGATGAAAAACTCACCCAGATCTAGCCAATGGACAGGGCATTCTCCACAGTTGAGTGGAGAGTGGGGTCTGACTTTCACACGTACTCTGGTGCTTTGTATTTGACCATGTCCCCTGGAGGGGAAAGACCTGGCGGCACTCAGAGGAAGGACAGCAGGCTACCAAGAAGAGACTTGATACCCTATGAGCATATACAGGGGGAGTAGGTCCTCCTCAGTCACAGTCATAGGGGAAGGTATTAAGGGGAAAATGGGAGGGAGGGAGGAATGGGAGGATACAAGGGAGGGGATAACCATTGAGATGTAATATGAATAAATTAATAAAATAAAATTTAAAAAACTCAAGTGATGGCACATGCTGGCGAAGATGTGGAGAAAGGGGAACACTCCTCTATTGCTGGTGGAAGTGCAAACTTGTACAACCACTTTGGAAATGGATCTGGCGCTTTCTCAGAAAATTGGCAATAGCTCTACCTCAAGACCCAACTATTCCACTCCTGGACATATACCTGAAAGACACTGCACCATACAAAAAGAACATTTGCTCAGCTGTGTTCATAGTAGCTTTATTTATAATAGCAAGAAAGTGAAAACAACCCCAATGTCCCTCAACTGAAGAATGGATAAAGAAACTGCTACATTTACATGATAATGGAATACTACTCAGCTAATAAAGACAAGGAAATCATGAAATTTGCAGGCCAATGGATAAGATGCCTCTTCAGCCTAAGTGGACCTGACTGCTACAGGGCATGGCTGACAGACCTCATCCTCTACCCTGAACTTTTCAGCCCAGGGGCAACGGCTTTCCCTTCCCCTTCACCATATAATCCAGACATCATTTTGTCCCTCACTCTTCCTCTCTCTTCTTTTCTCTGTTTTTTTGAGACAAAGTTTTTCTGTGTACCTTGGCTGTCCTGGCCTCCCAAAGTGCTAGGATTACTGGTGTGCAACCAGGTGTGCCAGGCTTGTGTTCTCTCTCTCTCTCTCTCTCTCTCTCTCTCTCTCTCTCTCTCTCTCTCTCTCTCTCTCTCTCTCCTCTCTCTCCTCCTCTCTCTTTTTAGCAGCTTCCTGGCCTACTTCCTGTGGACTCACTGAGAGTTACTTCCAAGAGGAATGATTTCTATCAGTTTCCTCTAAGTGTTCTTAGATTTCCTATAAAGAGACAAAGAAGGTTTTACTCTGCAACCAGAGAGTTTTGCTGTGTAGCTTTTAGAGAAAGTTCTTTTTCTTCCTTAAATAACTGATTCCTCATCCTATGAATGGTCTCAGTTTTGTTTGGAGGTATTTTTTTTTTTCTTGCTTTGGTGTTCAAACTCTAAGTCTACTTGGAAACGATTTTACACTTTGCCTTTAGAATGAAATCACACTTACCCGCCAAGCCCTGCAGCTGGTAGCACAGCAGAAGTAGGTTAAGAAGGCATTCCTGTGGTTGCCCTTCTAAAGCCATAGATTAGCTAGGTTATCTATAGTTAATTGCTTTATCTAGTTAATTAAAATTAAATGTACCATATAATTAGGTATAAATGAATATGATTGTGGTTTTTTTAAAGAAAGTGGCCGCATAGGCTCACAGAAAGTGGGCACTATTAGGAGGTGTGGCCTTGCTGGTTGGAGTAGTTGTGCCTTTGTTGGAGGAAGGATGCCTGCAGTATCTTCTGGCTGCCTGTGGATGAAGATGTACACCTCCCAGCTCCTCTCCAGCACTGTGTCTGCCTGCTCACCACTGGGCTTCCCACCATGACAATAACGGGCTAAACTGTAAGCCAGCCCAGTGAAATCTTTTCCTAATAAGAGTTGCCCTGGACCTGGTGTGTCTTCACCACACTAGAACTAAGAGCTACCCTAACCAAGACAATGACTAATTGGCAAACACACTATTGATTCATTCCCATCTCTGATCATTCAATATGAGCTTAGACGTTTTCGGGACTCTTTCTTTTTCCCTCAGTAGTTTTTGTTTGTTTGTTTCTCCTCTGTGGACTGTGGGTTTCTGTCTTTACTGTGGGACACTCTACTCGACCATCTACTTTCTGTTCTAACATTTTTAGTCCCCTGCTTATACCTTGCTCTTGCAGTTTTATTTTGTGACTTGGGTACCACATTTTGGTAGGACTTTCAGAGAATGAGCTCATGATGCTTGCAGCTTGTCTCTCACAGGGCAGCCTGTTCGTAGCCTCTGGTTCAGCCCTCTCATTACAGTCTTTGCACTTTCCCTTTGTCTTTGTTGTTGTTTCTTAATTATTTATCCCACACCAAACCAAACCAAAACTTGCATCTTAACTTGAATTTGTTTTTTTTTTTCCAGATCTATAGATACCTTCACCAGGTTCTGCCTTTTGGAGGCAAATAACCCTTTAGAAAATCCAAATCTTATTTGTTGTAATACCAAAGCCATATTCAAAATGTTATTATAATAATCTAAAAAGCAATGTTCTTTTTTAAGTCATTTAATTATTGCATCGTTTTATTCAAGAATCTTACTGTTAAACTAAGAATTTCACCTAAGGTCACTATATGTAATATCTTCCCAGGAAAAGGAAGGGCTAGATACAGAGTTCGGCTGATTTGCCTTTACAGGAAACTTTTCTCTCCATTAAGTCCCAAATGTGCTAAACTATTTTTTGATTGGTTAAATGCAATGTCTTCTGTAGGTCACTATGTTTAAGTTGGAGCAATAATGGTAATACATAAATATAAAATATTACAATGGTAAACAAACTGTTATAGTCCAGGCATAAATGATTGTAATGACAAAAGCTTAACTGTGATTATTATTACACAATTCTCGTGATTTAGAAAACATTTGAAATAGACAATGAATGTAGTATCCATCTCAATATGAATAACAATAAGAAATATCAATATCATGTGTTGGTCTCTGGAACTCTTCTCAACAGAATTTCTTTCATTGCTACAGAGCAATGGGTGAGTCATGTTACCTCAAGATTCCAAATCTTCACTGTGTTCCTTTTTCTTTAATCTCTGATATTTTAAAGGCATCAGCACTAGTTGTCTTCCAGAAAGTAGAAAGTACAAAAATAAATAAATCACTAAGACCAGAGTCAGCTAAAGAAAAATCAGGTACATATAAGGAAGCAAAGTCAAACCACAGACCCAATTCCAAGTCACATAAATACACCTGTAATAACAGCATATTTAAACATGATTTAGAATTCAATATGCCTCCAAATTTTATTAATCAAATGGAAAGTTAAACTCTGCTTTTTCTACAAGCACAGCTATTAGATCTTCAGTAACTAGAAATGAAAGAAAACATTTAAATGATATATTGGACTTTTTAATATCATCTAAGTTAAAGTTGAAAATTAGCTATATAAAGTCTTGCAACATCTCTTAGGTTTCAATTCTTTCAAAGGCCTGTCTTTTCATCAACAGTTTGGGTTGAAAAAAATGTATGTGTGTGTGTGTGTGTGTGTGTGTGTGTGTGTGTGTGTGTGTGTGTGTGTAGTTACTATTGAATATATTTCAATGCTCCATAGTTATCAAAATGTCATCCTTTCATTGAAATCATTTTCTCCTAAAGGCAGAACTTCAGAATAGTAAATTATAATGTGAATATACAAGGAATAAGACACTAACGAGATGCACACATAGAAAATTGCATCATATATTTCAAGGCACACTGGCCTACTCACAGCTCTAGCTGAGTGCTTGACTCCACCTTCCTGTGCTCACAACCACATGACTCTGTAGCTATTCCTGACAGTCAGTGTTGATATATTTTGGGCGAAGGAATAGACAGGCACATTTCTTCCCTTGAAGTTTGAAATCAAAATCTGGAAAGCCTAATTGGCCATAATTTAGACGTAGAAGGTGACAAAGACAACGAAATATTATATAATTAAATAAGGCCAAACACTTCAGAAATACTGATGCTAATAAATTTTGTAAGGTCGATGTTGGAGAAGAACATTTGAAATTTATCCCAACAATCCATCTCTGACTTTTGCCACAGCCTCTTCTCACCTCTCATTTGGTCCTCCAGTTATACTAATGTCAAATAACTGATTCAATTATGAAGGTGTGACGGTTATATTCCAATTATATTTATTGTTAAAATAATTAGAAAATTAAATATTTTGAGGCATGCAAAATATAGGGATTTTCTATACTCTTTAAAAAGCAAAATTTTCTCCTTTCAAAACAAATATACCTGGAGAAAGTTTTACGATAATGTCCAGGAAACATGCCTATATTACTCACCAGCATGTGTAAAACCATCAATAGCATTTCATGTACTGAGTCTGTTTAGGGATTTAATTTTGTCCTTTCCCAGAATAAATTAGCTTCATTCTTTGGGTTTTCCCTAAGATTCCACCACCGTGTGTTTAAACATCTTTTGGTTATTAAAACACTAGCTATTTTTAAACAAACATGTTTGTTTATAAGAATAAGACTTAGTGCATGCATATTAATAAGTACAGTGCAAAAGCTTTGCTTCTGTGCCAAGGGTACAGAAAGATCATGTCTGAGTTTTAGTTCTTAATTCACCGAGGTCCTTTTGAGGACTCTAACTGTATAGAAAGAATAAATCAAATTTGGTTTTGAAAAACGTAGGTGAGGGTGTCTCTCTATTCCCTGTTATATTTGTGTTATATTTGATGAGACGTCTTTTATGAGATGTGTTAGGACATGTTGCTTTCTGTAGCTCTGTTTCCTGATAGATGACGTTGTCTCATTCTTCACCAATCTTGTGTTTTCCTTTTAGGTATTAACATAAATTGATCAAAATCTATATTTTTCTTATTTTCTGAAAAAAGTTAAGTGACTCACAGTCACAGCAAAGAAGTGTAGAGAAAAATTTATTCTCCAAATGATTTCATCAAGAATGGATGGATCAATCAAGTAATAATTATATTTTCAAATGCACTGGTGAAATCAAAATGTTTTCTTGTAGTCAAGGCAAAACCTAGAACATATTATGTTATGTATCAGGAAATACACCATTTCAATAAGCCAACCTACACAGTCCATACCCAACCTCTGCCTGAAGCTCTCAAAAATTGTCAGGGCAACCTTTATTAAATGACATTTTAGCAATTTAATAGTTTGGCCTTTGATGCAATATTAAGGGCTTGAAATAAAACATTCTATAAAGAAAACTTCATATGATGCTTATTATCATTTAAAATATCAGAAAGAATGTGGTTTTGAAATAAACTCTATGGAAAATTGCATATTTGTGGAGATGGCCAATGTACCTTTGCTTCTTAGTCCATTGTGATGTGGGGTCTACTCCTATTTTAATTTTTAACTTCCTGTGAACTGTGCATTGTGACTTGGTTTTGACAAGAAGATTGTAATTTCCAAGTCTGAGTATTGAAGGAGCTTAGCAATTTTTAATTTTAGTTCTTTGGGGGGAAAAAACCCATCCTGACCAAGAAAACAATCAAAAGGTAACTGTTGAAAGACCGTGATTTCAGTGCAATTCCTTCTTAGTGTTGTGGCTTCAAGAGCATCAATTTATGACAACTCTAAAAACGTAGTCAACAGGAAGGGGGATTTCCTACTTACAAAATGTTGAATAAGAATCAAATCACATGGTGCTATGCCTGGGTCTTACTGAGACAGAAGTGTTGACCATTGCTATTTACATAAATTAAGGGTTAGAAGCCATGAAAGGAGAGTCTTATGGTTTCCTCACATAGTTTCCTCAGTCCTTAGTTCCCTCCTGAGGCACTTTCTAGATTTCCCCCAAAAAACATTGCTCTCAATTCTTCTTCCATCTCTGAAGGAAACAATGAGGAAACTTGTGGGGCTCCCCAAGCAGGGAATGTGACCTGCTGGGGACATCTACTCGGAATTTACCCTCTTCCAAGGGCCTGTCCCTTCCTACCTGGGAAATACCTACAGTGCTATCTTCCTGCTTACAGTTCAGCAGAGTGTTTGTGGATATACATGGAGCTTTCTGAAATGTGTGCTGTTGACAAACTATTCAGCATTATCTAGGTCTGCTTTGTGATTTCAGGTGACAAAATAGATTTATTTTCTCTTTCCACCATATGGTTCTGCAAAATAGAGTATCTAGTTCTGGCTTATATTCTAGTCTCCACTTCTTCAAAAAGCAAAGGGTCAAAAAAACAAACAAACCTGAATGCATGTCTCAGGTAAGGGCAGGGCAGGGAGAGCTCAGGGAGGCAAGTGAATAAGCAAAGTGACCTAAGAAACATTTTTAGATTTTTGTTGGCCAGAACGCCTCTGACTTGTCAAATTATTATGAACCTCTTTGCCAAATCCCCTAGATATGAGTTCAAAATATCACATTTCTTTAATATCTGTTATTGCTGAACTATTTCGTGGCTTAATCATGAAAGTCTGGTTTCAGAAACAATATGAAAGCAAAGGCTCTTGGCATGCTTGTGAAGTTTCGTCTAAAACCAGAAGTGGGAATAAGATGAATAACAGACCACAGGGAAAAAAATGAAACTACTACATGCAATTTGACATAACCATAAAATATTGGGCTTTATTTCACAATTCACCAGACAGTGCTCATATAGCCAATGCATTTCTGACCTGAGGTTAGTTGAATTTCTTCTCGTTTCGGGGTTCAAAATGGAATTTTTTCTCACAGTTCTGATGTTGAGTCCTTGAAACTACTAAATTTCTTTTACATGTATTTGGCAGATTATCTTACTCCTAGGCATTTCTCTAAACATAGTTATTCTAAATATAAAAATTCCCAATGTTTAATTATTGCATCATTTTAAAAACTGTTTTTTATTTAAACTTCAGAGTTGCAAGGAAAATGCCATTGGTATAAATAACAGTATAAATACTTCATTGCTATATATTTGTAAGGTTAAACTCTTGGCTCTGAGACTTTCAGCTTTATTCACATTTATTTATTCTCTAAATAATGAATATAACATAGTACATCTTTAGTATGGCAGAATTGTATGTTTCACTTTGTCCATATAAATATTTATTATTTTTTCTATGAGCAAAGATAAGATATTCCTAATAAGTTATAATACAGGGATCAACATTAGCAAATTGGAGATGAGATATTGCAGCAGATAAGGGTTCTAGCCACTTAGATTGATGACCTAGGTTTTATCCATGGGTCTCATAGGGTAGAGGTAACTGATCACTTCAAGTTTTTCTCTGACCTCTATATGCATCTCATAGCACACACATGCATGCGTGCGCACGCACACGCGCACACGCGCGCACGCACAGACACACACACACACACACACACAGGAAAAATTAAAATTACCAAAATTAACATTAAAGTGATATTCTTTTCTAGTCCAGATTCCATAGTGAAATGTTATGATTGGTCCCAATAACGTACTTTACAATACTTCCTCCTTGACTCTAAGTACCCAGTATTGTATGTTTCATTTAGTTGTTATCACTTCTTAGGGCTTTTTCTTTTTCTTTAAAGTAGAGAATTTTTCTGCCTCCACTTTCCTTGATTTTGATGTTTCTGAAAAGGGCGTGTTATTTACAGCATTTCCTCTAACGTGGGTTTTCCCAGTCTCCCTTATTAGATCTGGGATTTAGAGTTTGTGTCACAGAAGCGTAAAGGGATGTTTTATGTTTCTAAGAGCGAACAGAGAACACGTGGCACCAATCTGCCTAGGGTTCTTCTGAGCCATTTGTTAACAGTCTGTGGAGTAAGAGTGCCTCCATCAATATAATGCGTTTGAACTCATGGATTCTTATTTTATTTAGCAATTGTAGCAACTGGAATATTTATTTCATGATTACAATATACCATATTTGGCCAGGAGAGGCTGGCTCCATTATTTATTTATTATATGACATCAGTGTTTAAGAATTTTTCACTGCCTGCCACAGATAATAAAGCTCATATTTGCTTTGCTTTGGCCCCCAAACCAGCCATTTCTTTACAGAGCTTTGGTTATTAGGGAAATTTATTTAGAAACCAAGATCGGGATATTTGGTAAGGCTTTTGTTAATGGGAGCTTTCTCAAACGATCTTGGAAATGAAATGTCTGTGCTGGTAATGTTTATCCAGAGCTTAATATTTATATGTAACTGTAAACATAGAATCTATGTACAGTGAAACTAAACAAGCAGTATATATATAAATTAAAAGGATTTCTGACAAATGCTTGGTCAGCCCAACTCTTGATGAAGGGTAGTTTTTAGTCTACCATATATAATATATTTTTTCTAGTCACTGTGAGAAATGAGTTCACCTCATTTCTCAGTTTTAGAAGTAAGTAAGTAAGCAAGTTCACCTGCATTGTTCCTTTAGGCTTGAGGTGAGGTTGGATCCCTATAAAAGCTGTGTGGAGAGGAGGCCTGCTCATAAAGGCAGCCGTGGAGGTGGGGGAGGGGATTGGGGGCGGGGCAATGGGAAGATGGGCAGAAGCAAAAGGGAAGAAGAAGAAGAGCTAAGGTCAAAATAGACTCCAAGGACATGATACCCCAGTGACCTACTTCCTCAACTCTGTCCCACCTCTACCACCCCAATATGATCATCAAACCATGAACCAAGAATAGAGCTCTCCACTGATTGGGCCAGAGCCCCCCAAAACAAATCATTCCCCAAGAGCCCCCCTCTGAATGGGCTATATTACTGGCCAAGCCTTCAACACAGGAATCTTCTGCAGAACACTTGGTATTCAAACCCTATCTTAACTTTCAAAATGATCCTCATGTCTGATTAGTACCCAGCAAATTTGTAAAGAAAGCATTATTTGTTTCTGTGTTGAGATTCTTACTAAGATGTTTATACTCACATAAGTGATATATTTCCACTGAGGCTATTTTAACATTTATATTTATCACAAATTAAATTTAGGACAATATTTGATTCAGAGAAAACCCACTAATTAGCACTCCCTTTTAGTTTTTTTAAACTATTAAGTTGTAGATGATTAAATCTAAAAAAAAAAAAAAATTACAGTAGAGAAGCACTTATTCTATATTCTGTTAGAATCATCATGGTATAAAATGTGCAAGTAGAAAAAATTCAAGTGTCAGCTTTTTCATGTTGTAGTTTGCTTCTTTACTATGAAGAAATTGTAATAGCCAAAGATTGTCCTGACATTATTGAGTCAGACAGAAGTTTCCTGGGTGATGAAAAACAGTAAATAACAGATGAACTGAGGAAGGGGAAGAGGGTTAAGAGGGAGTTAGTAATCCAAGAAGACATAATTGTGAGACAGTGGAGGATGTTTATTCACTCGTTGTGCCCACTTCAATGAAATTAAACAGGAACACGTTCAAACTAACAGAAATTATCCAGCTTGTTGCAGATGCAGGATGTTCGTTGGCCAAGATAAAGAAAATAATGATGTGTTCAGTAGAAAATAGCAGCCTACATCTGAACTTCCTGTTGCCCTGATGTTACATCTGATGAGAGGTGGCACCAAATAAGATCTGCAGGAGGTGAGACAGCCGTGGTGCACTTTCAGGTGGATGAGCTGTTCTTTTAGGAGGACAAGCTGAGTGAAGAGTGTAAAAACTGACTTTGAGTACGCTTAGGAACATGATATGAAAGGACTTGCCTTATTTTTTTTGTAGACATCAACTAACAGCAATAACAGTACATTGTGTGTGTATTTAAAGCAGGCTTTAATGCAGTGTGATGGATTCTCATGCAGCACATGCCCTTGAGCATGAAAAACCACCTTATTGGCAAACGGTTTTTGCCCTTCTCATCAGAAGCTCATATGGTCCCAATGTAATGCTTAGAGGCGGAGCTTCAGCAAGTGACTGGATCATGAAGGCTTTTGCTTAATCAGTGCTTATTCCGTGATAGATTTGAGATTGATAGCATTATTCCACATATATGTGGAAACTGTTTGGTGAGGTCTGTTAGAAGCTTTGGGTCACTGAAAACTACTCCTTTGGGGATATATCTTCTTCTGAGCTTGTCTGATGACATTGCTGTTGTTTTCATGCCACCATGAGCAAATGTCCTACTGACATTATGTTCTGTGTTATCGCACAGCGCATTAAAAGAAAGAAAGAAAGAACGAAAAGGACCGAGTGACAATGTCAGGACCTCACAAAAACACCTTTGGGCGATATAATACTCAGCATAATTTTTAATTTTGAATATTTCTAAAAAGATATTTAAAGCTGTTTCCTTGAAGTAGGCTTCTGAATATTCAACAAAAATTAAATTTATGCTTGGCATACTTAAGAAAAGAATAAGTGAATTCTAAATGGTTGTTGAAATAAAATGACTTTAATCAACTGTAAGCCATGGTGTGAAATACATCTTATGACATTTTAAATGTTTTAAAATTGATAATCCATGTTTATTTCTATGTGCTAACACTCCATTAATTATAGCATCTGATTACCTTATTCTTTAAACATGCCAGATAAAGTTTACTGAACTCTTTTTCTTAATCTGCTAAAAATTATCAAACAGACTAACATCTGCTTTACATTACAGTATGAGTCAGTTTTCTGCTATTCCTCTACCCGCATATACATTCTCACACTCAGACTTATACATGCCATTGCTATGCTTTACTGCCCAGCCTTTTCACCTACATGCACACATGTTCCTTCATGCATGCAACTCCTAGCCTTTTAGCTTCACATGCATGCACATGTATGTAGACCTATACACAATAGAGGGAGGGAGAGAGAGGAAGGGAGGGAGGGAAGAAGGGACAGATGGAGGAAGTAAGACAAAGTGTCTTGTCAAGACCTCTTGACATAATAAGACCTGACAGTTGTTTAGAGTTTTGTGTTATGTGACATACCAAGTATTCCATATACTTTGTGAGAACAACTCTTTTGAAAGTGTATTGTTATTTTCATTTTTTAAAACCTAATAGTTAATACTGTTGTGAATTATATCTTACAGTTGTTCACTGTGAATGGATGGTTTCTTAGCTACTCTATTGCCTGGTCACTAAAGTCACATAAATAGCTTTTCAACCCTTTTCCTTTCTTCATCCAAGCTCATGTCTCCAAATCACAATATTCTGATGTCTTCTTCTGTGTGCTAAGAACAATAGTTCTTTGATGGGTTTTCAAATCCCATGCTATCATGAGATTTTTGCAAATGTATAGAAACATTTCAAATTGTTAAACTGAAAAGGTATGACAAGTAGAGGCCAAGGTGCTCTGTACTTCCCACAGTGTACTGGACAGCTCTTAACAAGGAGTTATTTGGCCCAGCATGTTCATAGTGATAACATTAGGAAACCCTGACCTAAAGAGGAATGTTCTTGAAGAGAAATGTCAATATATGTGTGTGTACTCATAAAAGTATTTTTCTCTAAGGTCTCCTTTTAGGTTGTTAGAAATAATGGTGTTGTAGAATATTTGATCACATTGTGAACCCCGAGATTGTAAACTGGAAAAACTTGTTTCTTATTATGGTGTGCCTCAGCCCTAGCACACACCTTTAACCCAGGAGCTTTCTGTTTATTGTAAAAACATAGTTGTGGTGTGGCTCATCCCTAACACACACATTTAACTCATGAAGTTTCTGTAAACGAGAGCTAAATAAAGGCAACCATAGGTCAAGAGGCAGAGCAAGCAACCAGTTGTCAGAGAGTAAACATCAGTAATTGCAGCAAGGAGGGACATTGAGTTGAAGGGGACTTAAGGCAGCATGAGGAAGGAGAAGGGGCCTTTCCCTTCTGGGATGTTGGCTGAGTAGGAAGGTCAGCTGGCGCTTCCTCTGCTTCTTTGAGTTAGCAGGCTTTCATCCCAGCATCTGGATCCTGGGTCTTTATTGATAAAATCAAACGTTTGGAATTTTGCTTAAAAACAATATAATGCTTATCAGAACATTTCAGGACTCTCTTGGTGGATTACTTTGATTCACAAGCACACGATCTTATTCATAGCTCAGATAACAGAATTTCTGCATTGTCTTGATTTCAAACTGCATGTGTTCAAAATGTCATATCATCATCTGGTGCTTAATACTTTATATAATATAATAAAATATAATATATATATTATTTAGTTATAGTATATATAAATACAGATAGATAGATAGATAGATAGATAGATAGATAGATAGGGAGATAGAGTTTGGATAAGCATACTTTTATGAAATTATCTCTCTCCAGCTGGTCTGACTTAATTTATATTATGCTGGAAGTGAGGCAAAATAACCAGGAAAAAGTGAATACACTCTCTCTATATGTCATTTGCTTTTTAAAAACTGCTTGGGGCCCTTACCTTCCCCTTAAACACTGGCAGTTACACATTAACAAATTGTAATGCCCACTAACCTACTAAATCTTCTAATAGTAGGACTTTTCTGACATGGGCTTTAGGTCTCAGCTAAGCAGTTTGAATAGTTAGTGTCCATGAAAAATTCAGGGAGCAGAGCTACTGGTAGCAACGGAGTCAATAGGAAATAAGGAAAATACATGAATGTTGGCTGACAACGGTAGAAAGTTTGCATTTTTTTCATGTATAAAATATCATTTTTGTGATTCAGGCCACATTTGATTTCATTCTTTGATCATATAACACAGTGATAACAGGCAGTAGTCCTGAAATTATCTTTTCCATTGCTCATGTATAGGCTGTGAATTTGGGATACTTAGTAAATGTTCATCAGTTACCTTTAATTGAATATTTACTAGAGATATGAACTTATTTGTTAGTCTTTAGAATAATAATTTATCTTTTAATACTTCTATTTAAAATATATTAAACTCATTGTGTGTGTGTGCATGTATGTGAATGAATGAGTATGTGGGGTGTGTGTGTGTGTGTGTGTGTGTGTGTGTGTGTGTGTACGTGGTTTGGTATGCATGTGCAAGACAGAGGACAAATTGCTGGGGACAGTTCTTTCCTTCTATCACGAGGGTGTTGGGATTGAACCTCAATTATCAGGTCTAGAAGCAAGTGATGTAACCCACAAAGCCATCTGGCCCCTTGCAAACTTCAATTGCTATATTTTCGACAGTGCTGGAATAAGCATCTGTGCCTGATGTATCATGAATATTTATTGAGCTAACAAATGCATTTACTTTGTCTTTTGAGTCTGTGCCTCGCGGTGTAGCCTAGGCCGGCCAGGGACATTTGACCAATCATTTTGTCATACTGAAGTGTGGTGTGTGGTATCTTATGATACCCAGACTGCTGTTTAGATGCATTGTCTGAGTACAGAGTTGTGGCCTTAGATAGGGACTTGACTTTAGGATGGCATTTGAAGTCGTTAAATGGGAATTTCCTTGGCTTTGGTTAGAAAAGGGGATATCTTTTATATATATATATATATATATATATATATATATATATATATATATATATATATATATATATAACCCATAGGTTCTTGTTCCCTTGTGAATAATGGGGATGTCACACAGTTCTACAAATGTGATCCATTTGTTTATGATAGATCCTAGGAATGGCACATGTCTCAATGTTTTTCTCTGTGGTTGAGCTGAGTCGCCTCCTTAGATCTGTGAGGATGGTTCCTCACTGGGATTGAAGGTGAGCCCCTCCACTTAAAGAGATTGATTGTTGGTGCTGTCAGGTATAGAGCTCTGTTCCATCAGTTGGAACTATCTCTTATCACACCAGGTTCAAATCGAGGTCTACACCTTCTTCTACTCTGTCCCTTCATTTGATAGTCTTGATATGTCACTAGGTCTCATACTACCTATCACCTTAAGCCTTTGTCGCCTTTTCTCTCAGTGAAGTTCAGACAGTACCTAAAAGGCCAACATTTGGAAAGAAGAGCCATGAATGAAGGGAATATCGTGCTTTCATCTTCATGCTTGACTCCTGGTCCTCCAAGAGAAGAACTCAAATATTCTTAGTCTTCCTCTGAGCCAAACCCATCTTGAGACCCCTATCATCTGTGTGCTCAAGGTCGGGATGACCGCAGAAGCTTGTGCACATTATAGAGAGTGAACGCTATGAAGTGTACTATAGATGATGCCATAGTCCACCCTGTCACTTGAAAGGCTGAAGAGGAAGGGGAAGACACCCCAAATTTGACTAAATGAACTCATAAGTGACTTGGCTCTAGATTCAAATATTTAGTTTTTCTATATATTCACACCAAATATGCTTTCTGATAGTGACAGTGATACAAATTGCATATCAGTAAGGATGTACATATTCCTGGTCAAGTGCTTTAGAAAGCTAAGAATTGAGCTGTGGTTACTATGATACATTCAGCATTCCCTTATGTAAACTACATGAAAATCCTTGCCACATATTGTTTCAGAATTAAGGATAGTCTAGATTGTAAAATAAATAGAAAACTAGCCCATTGGTGCTTTGTTTCAAGAGAGAAAAATATGAGGCCCAAATAATGTGTTGGCCTCAGTACAGAACTTGCCATATTTGTTTACACATTTCATCCAAAATGGAGGGCAGAGTCATTGTCTTCCCCCAAGACTGCCATTTCTGGAGTGACTGTGCAAGTACACAGTGACATGACATTTCTAATGCCAGTCTGAATCATCAAAAGTTGGCCAAAAAAAGTCCCAGAGAAGATCATCTCTGCCTGTGAAATAACTAAGTGTAAGTTAAAAAGTGCTCGTTCCAAGTTCTATGCACCTGTCGTGATTGAGTTCCTAATGCATATTTGGTCACTCTCAGGCAACATCACGTGTTTGAAGGGCGTCAAGTTTATGCCTGTGAAATTATCGCTGTCAAAGCTGTAGACATATCCATCCCATCCCAACATTTTCTCCTGCCTCCTTATTATTATGTGACTACCTTAACTAAAACAAAATCAATTCTCTTGGCTGGTTGTCCTTAAGTATTCAACATACACTGTAGTTAGCTGTAGACACTTCTTGGCACTGCAAGGCTCCAGAGTATCTACCTTTTAACTTTTTTACTGAAGCTTCCTGTCTTTTGTTTACCTTAATCCTCAGCTCTTGGCAGCCATCATTCTAAGTTCTTCTTCTAGGAAGTTGACTATATTAGATTCCATATGTAAGTCAAATCATAGAGTTTTTGTGTTACTGTGTCTGGATTATTTCACTTAGAGAAATAAATTTTGATCCAATTCCTTAGCACGTTGAAGATCTTCCTTCTTCCTTTTCAAGTAAAAATACAAAAGGATCACTGAGGAAACCTTGCTCAGATTTCTCTGTACAAGGAAGGCAGGTGCTTCTGGGGCTCTTTCCAAATTAAACAAAGCAAAACAAACAATGCTGTAATGTTTCAACCTAAAAAGCTGTAGATACATTACTCAGCACTAAAGGAGAGTACATTAATAAATCAGCAAGAATCACTGTGTCCAGTCAAGTAGTGGTGTTTCTCCAGCAAGACCCAGTGAGATAGTGCCAGCTGTTCCTGGCTGTCTTTCAGTTTTGCTCTTTCTTGTACTAAGAGGACAGTAAGTGTGAGGACACCAAGAAGAGCGCTTATATTGTTCCCTGCCAGGCATGCACTGATCAGCTTTCAGCAAAGAAGGGGATGTCCTCTTTATAACAGCGTCATTAGCCAAGTAACATTCAAGTTTGCATTAGAAAGTGGTCTCTTTAAAGGGTCATCTGCAATATAAGATATTCAATGAGAATCTATAATGTCTGTTCTATGAGACTTGCAAAAAGTTGCATTGCCTTAATTACCTAATGAAAAGAAGTCTAGAACAGTGACTGTTTAGAGCTGTTTTTAGGGACGTCCTTAATCTTACCCAGAGCTATATATCAGCTTCATTAGCAACATACAAATGATGCCAGTTTGTATACAATGTCTAAAGCATTGATGTCTTGCTTTAAAAGTTACAAAGAATACATTTCAAAGCTTTATGTCTATTTTGAAACAATCAAGAAGACAAAGCTTCATCAAAAACACTGATATAATCGAAAATAATTTAAGTATATTAGGACTAAATTGTTAAATAAGGTATTGCTTTTACATTTTAGTGAGATATGAGATATAATATAAAATATGAAATATGCACCACACAACAGATATGATATTGAGAGGTTTATTGTATGAGCATAGGGGAGAAGGAAAAGGGGCAGTAGCACCACAGAGAGAAACAGAAAGACAGAGAAACAGAGAAATAGGGAGATAGAGACAGGAAGACAGTAAGAGAGAGGAGGAGAATACAGAGAGATAAGAGAGAGAGAAGTATGTGGGTTTATTCTTTTATATAGTCCTGAGTTGGACCACAACTAGTGGCAGGCAGGCAATGACATCACAAGATGCTAGGAAGGCTGGGGCAGAAACATTCCTCCCTTTTCCTATAATTACAAAATGAGGGTGTTGTATTGTTTTTCATGTAAGATAGGTTAAAGTATAAGTTCATTGGAAGCAGTTTTGGCTGCCATGTAAAGGGGGAAGAGAGAGAGAGAGAGAGAGAGAGAGAGAGAGAGAGAGAGAGAGAGAGAGAGAGAGAGAGAGAGAGAAGTAACAGTAACAAAATGCCAGATGATATGGTGAAGGGGAAGGAAAAGCTCTGTCCTGAAGGTTCAGGGTAGAGGGCGGGGTATGTCAGCCATGTCCTGCAGCAGATGGAGACCAAGGAATGCTGGGAGAACCTGAAGCTGTTTGTCCTGCATCTGGAGCACATCATTTCAGCTTTTGTAAATGTATAAGAGGTGAAGAAATCAATTGTCTTTGACTGCTTCCTGGTGACAGTAGGGCGGTTAAAAGGCTGAAATGTTGGCCAGGTCCCAGAAAAGCAGGCTCTTTCATTTGCTGTCCAGGGTCTGAGAACATCTGCAGCTAGGAGGGGCAATGCAGGCCCAGGTGGCACGATCTGTGAGGTTGGACTGGAGCACCTGTGGGTAGCTGCTTTGGTGATGTCCTGGATGTAGGCAGTCTGGCAGGATACTGAAACATATATGTGGGCAGACTGCAAAGTTATTAAGTTAAAGAGAAAATTTCCTTTATGGTACATTTTAAAATTTTGGAAGAACAAAGAAAATGTTTAGATATCCATGGATAAAAGCATGGATTAGGAGCTTCCTTCCATTTTACCCAATTGCTGGCAATAATTAAAAAGTTTTCATTTTGGGTCCATCTAAGTTTTGTTGCACAGGTGTGTAAGCTTATTAGCCCTTATTGTGGGCATAGGAATTTGATATTCTCCCAAAGGCATCCCAGAGGAGCCTGGAAAGGTGACAAATGGACTATTTCTCAAGTGGAGGTGGAGTCAGTAATCTGTTTGGGCATCCCCAGAAATGGACTGTGACTCAAACAACAGGTACAGACTGTTAAGTACCTCATCAGCACTGATCAGTGGCCAAAAGAGTGTAGCTTCATGGATGAGCTGTCCTGGGGACACAGCCCATGAGTGCACTAGAATTTTCGGTGTCCATGCAGTGGTGGGAAAAGAACTGTGTCAGAGGTCTCACCCAGTGGAAAAGTCCTAGTGGTAGGTCAGCGAGAAGGACCAGCCACAGTGATGCAGACAGGGGTTGGGTACCTCTGCTCCCAGTGAACCAGAGAGGTGTCAACCATCTCTCAGACAAAGGGAAATGTTTATGCCAACTAGAAAAGAGGAACTATGTGATCAGCTGGTGTTGTATGCACAAAAGTGCCAATCAGGTAGTTAGGGAGGGAAGTCCCAAAACCAGTGAAAAGGGGAAGGAATCCCACCCTCTGACATAGATGAAAGGTAGGGAACATAGACGGTTGGTTGGCAGTACTTATCTGGATTCCATTTGCACTGAGAAGTGGATTTCCTGCAGTCTACAAGAGTAGATAAATTTTATGCATGTTAACATCCTCATTGCAATCTGTAGTAAAATACAGATTTTGCTGTATAAAAAGGCAGTAGACATGTAGCATAGCAGGGTCTTGGGAAAAAACCTTGTGTTAAAAGCATGTGTGCTCTTTGAGGTGAGCTTAGGAAAGGCAGAGACCTTACGGAACTTTCTGACATCTGTGGAACAGTAGCATGGGGAGGACAGAAGTCTCCTGTAGAGCAGAAAGGCAAAGACTTTCTTGACCTTGATTTTCAGCATCAGTACACTTCATGAAAGATGTCTTTCCAAAAGATTCAATGTATATAATTTAAGCACAATGAGAAACATTTTAAGTAAAAGGCAAAGAAAAGGAAATTTAACATCTTGAGTTTGGAATTATGACAATGGATCATATAGTGGAATGGTTTTTATGGTTTTTTTTTTTTACCATAGTTAGAATAAATTAGAGCTCCAATGATTAGTGTCAACACTCTGAACAGTTAGTACAACAATAGCATAGTAACAGGAAGAAATAAGTTGCATTTACCAACTTAAAATGCCTTCTTAGACCTTCTAGAATTCATAAAAAATCTTCCTGGAAGCTTTAAGACATAGGTGAAATTGCTGTGAGTAGTCACTGTTTTTTAGCTAAAAGAATGGTAAGAGGAAGTCTGGCAGCAGCTCTAGGAGTGAGGCTCAGACCTTCTTGCATATGAAGAGGAGGGGAAAGATATCTGAAGCTTGTTTATCTTTAACCTGAGGTCTGTGATCAAGGCAAATCTGCTTGCCTTTCTAAATTACAAATCTAGCATCTAGTAGTTTTAACTAGCTAATGAATTGACCAGTGAACTAACATGGCAAATCCTTTGGGCTAAGGAGCTAACTGTCTGTTTTCTAGTTATCAAGCTAACATCAGCTTAGCCAACAATTTGATCAGAGACCTGAGAAGGATTGTAACCAAAATGAATCTAGATATTAATAAAGATGACAGAGATGACTAGTCAGTCATATCCCAGTAAACAGACAGTTGTCCTAGTTGGCTCCTGTGGCAGCATGGCACCAATGGGCAGAGACAGTCTGGTATCAGGCAGAGAGAATGAGAGGCTGTTTCTGTGGAAGGAGACCATGGAAGAAACCGACCTCACCTCATTTTTCAGCAACGTGAGACAATGACTCTCTGGGCCCTAGCAGGAGGGCAGGTCACTGGGGGCCATTTTTACTATGTTCATCCTACCAATCCAGATCCATGAACACGGGAGATCATTCCACCTTCTGGTATGTTCTTCAATTTCTTCTTTTTGAGATTTGAAGTTTTTGTCATTAAGATCTTTCACTTGCTGGGTTATAGTTACACCAAGATACTTGTTTCTATAATTTCTTTTTTTTTTTAACTTAAAATTTTTATTCCAATTACATCACAATTGTTTCTCTAATTTCTTTCTCAGGTTGTTTGTCATCTGTACACAGGAGGGCTACTGATTTTTAAAAGTTAATTTTGTATACAACCACTTTCCTGAAGGTGTTTATCAGCTGTAGAAGTTCCTAGGTAGTATTTGTGGTGGTCACTTATGTACACTATCATATCATCTGTGAACAGTAATATTTTGACTTCCTCATTTTTTATGTGGATCCCATTGATCTCCTTTTGCTGTGTTACTGCTCTAGCAAGAACTTCAAGTACTATATTGAAGAGGGATGGAGAGTGTTGTCAGCATTGTCTTGTCCCTGAGTTTAGTGGAATTGCTTTGAGTTTCTCTTCATTTAATTTGATATTGGCTATGGGCTTACTGTATTTTTCCTTTATTATGCTTAGGTATGTGCCTTGTATCTGTGATCTCTCTAAGACTTTTATCATAGAGTGGTGTTTGATTTTTGTCAAAGGCTTTTTCTGCATCTAATGAGATCATGTAATTTTTTTCTTTCAGTTTGTTTATATGGTGGATTACATTGATGGATTTTCATATGTTAAACCATTCCTGCATTCCTGGGATGAAGCCTACTTGATCATGGTGGATGATGCTTTTGATGTATTCCTGGATTTGGTTTGTTAGTATTTTATTGAGTATTTTCACATTAATGCTCATGAAGGAAATTGCTTTGAAATTTTCTTTCTTTGTTGAGTGTGTGGTTTAGGTATCAGTGTGATTGTGTCTTCATAGAATGAGTTCCTTCTATTTCTATTTGGTGGACTAGTTTGAGACGTATTGCTATTAGCTCTTCTTTGAAAGTTTGGTAGAAATCTGTGCTAAAGCCATCTGGCCCTGGTTTTTTGTTTGTTTGTTTTGTTTATTTGTTTTGTTTTGTTTTTGTTTTTTGTTTGGGAGACTTTGATGACAACTTTTATTTCCTTAGAGGTTATTGGACTGTTTAAATTGTTTACTTGATCTTCATTTAACTTTGGTAAGTAAAATCTATCAAGAAAATTGTCCATTTCCTTTAGATGTTCCAATTTTGTGGAATAGAGGCTTTTGATGTAAGACCTAAAGATTTATTGTATTTCCTCAGTCTCTGTTGTTATGTTTCCCCATTTTAGTTTTGTCTTTGTTAAGTTGGATATGGTCTCTCTGCCTTTTAGATAGTTTGGCTAAGGGTTTGTCTATCTTGTTGATTTTCCCAAAGAACCAGCTTTTGGTTTTGTTGTTCCATTGTATTGTTTTCTTTGTTTCTAAGTTATTGATTTCAGGCCTGAGTTTGATTATTTTCTGCAGCCTGATCCTCTTGGATGTGTTTGCATCTTTTTGTTCTAGGTCTTTTAGGTGCACTTTAAATTGGTAGAAATAGAACTCTCTAATTTCTTTCTGAAGACAGTGCTATAAACTTTCTCCTTAGCACTGCTTTTTTTGTGTTCCATATTTGGCTATTTTTTTCTTTTATTCTCATTAAATTCTAGGCAGTCTTTTATTTCTTCTTTGACCCAGTGGTTATTGAGTAGAGAGTTGTTCAGTTTCTATGAATTTGTAGGTTTTCTCGTGTTTCTATTGCTATTGAAATCTAGCTTTAATCCTTGGTTGGTGACCTAATAAGATACAAGGGCTTATTTCAATTTTCTTATATCTGTTGGGGCTTGCTTTATGACCAAGTATATAGTCAATTTTGGAGACTGCTCTATGAGGTTCTGAGAAGCAGGTGTATTCTTTTGTGTTTGGGTGAAATGTTCCATAGATATCTGTTAGGTTCATTTGATTCATAACCTCTGCTAGTTTCATTATTTCTCTGTTTAGTTTCTGCCTTGATGATCTGTCCATCAGTGAGAGTAGGGTGTTGAAGTTAATCACACTATCAATGTGTGGGATTCGATATTTAAACTTTATTAATGTTGCTTTTTCAAATCTGGGTGCCGTGCATTTGGGTTCACAATTGGTTCACAATTGAGACATCATCTTGGTGTATTTTTCCTTTGATGAGTATGAAATATCGTTCTCTGTCCCTTTTGATTCATTTTGGTTGAAAGTCTATTTCATTAGATACTAGAATGGCTACTCCAGCTTGCTTCTTCGGTCTATTTGCTTGGAAAACCTTTTTCTAGCCCTTTCCTCTGAGATAATTTCTATCTTTATGCTGAGGTGTGTTTCTTGTTTGCAGCAGAATGATGGATCCTGTTTTCATATTCATTCTGTCAGCCTGTGTCTTTTTATTGGGAGTTAAGTCCGTTGACATTGGGATATATTAATGACTACTGATTATTCCTGTTATTTTGATGTTTGTGGTGGTAAAGTGTATGTGGGTGATGTTTGCTTCTCTTCTTTTGATTTTATGGATGTGGGATTACTTACTTTCTGTGTTTTCCTGGGTGTAATTAGCCTCCTTGGGTTGGAAATTTTCTTCTAGTATCTTCTGTAGGAGTGGATTTATGGATAGATATTATTTAAATTTGGTTTTACCATGGAATATCTTGTCTTCTCCATCTATGGTGATTAGAAATTTTGCTGGATATAGTAGTCTGGGTTGGCATCTGTGGTCTCTTAGTCCACAGTGGTCTTCATAACATTTGTCCAGGCCCTTCTGGCTTTCATAGTCTCCACTGAGAAATCAGGTGTAATTCTGATGGGTTTGCCTTCATATGTGACTTGGCCCTTTCCCCTTGCAGATTTTCTTTGTTCTGTATATTTTATGTTTTGCTTATTACGTGGCAGGAGGATTTTCTTTTCTGGTCCAATCTATTTGGTATCTGTAAGCTTTTTGTGTGTTTATAGGCCTCTCTTTCTTTAGGTTGGGGGAGTTTTCTTCTATGATTTTGTTTAAATTATTTTATGTGCCTTGGAGTTTGGAATCTTCTTCTATTCCTATTATTCTTGGGTTTTGTGTTTTCATAGTGTCCCAGATTTTGTTGATGTTTTGTGTCAGGATCTTTTAGATTTAACATTTTCTTTGACTGATATATAAATTTCTTCAATTGTATCTTTAACACCTGAGATTCTCTCTTTCCTCTCTTGTACTCTGTTGGTGACATTTATATCTGTTGTTCTTACTCTCTTCCTTAGGTTTTCCATCTTCAGAGTTGCCTCAATTCATGTTTTCTTTGTTGTTTCTATTTCCATTTTCAGGTCTTGGACAGTTTTATTCATTTTCTTCACTTGCTTAATTGTATTTTACTGTATTTCACTAAGGGATTCATTCATATCCTTCACTTGTTTAACTGAATATTCTTATTCTTATTTCAGAGATTCACTCATGTTCTCTTTTAAGGCCTCTGTAATCTTTATAAGGTTGGGCTTAAGGTTGTTTTCCTTTGTTTCAGCTGTGTCAGAGCTTGCTCTAGTCAGAGAGCTGAGTTCTGGTGATGCCGTATTGCCCTGGTTATTGTTGATTGTGTTCTTATGTTGGCCTTTAGCCATTTTGGTTGTCTCTGGTGTTGGCTGAATATTTCTGATGCTGACAGACTACTCATGGAGGCAGGCAGAGCCTTGCACCAGATAATGGAGCTCAGAAAATAGCAGTCTGCTCTCTTCTCTTGGCTGTGTGTTCTTGGGGACAGGCAGTCCTGAATGCCCCTCTTGGGGCTGTGTCCCAGGTGGGCAGAAGAAGGGCTGGGCTGGCTCTAACCTCCAGAGGGAATATTATAGAGCTGTACTACAATATGTTAAATAAAATTTTATGTGTATAAGTTTTTTGCCTTAGGAAAAAAAATTTTTTTTGATGAGATGTGATGGTAGCCGCCAGAAAGACCAGTACTAACACACAAAAACTCTGATGTTTAGGCAAGATACATGAAAATTGAAATTATTTTAGTCCTTGATCAATGCACACAGTAAATTATGAGATAGAACACAGGGCAGTTGTCTCTTTATTTCATCAGATTGTTTAAAAGTTAACATAGTATTTCCTAAGCTCACAATGGAAAACAGAAGCTTTAGAATGTAGACAGAAGTTCCAGGCTGGCTTAACTCTCTCTTCTTGTCTATTCATCTGTGAGTAAATTTCAAAACTGATGAGCACTAAGGCTGATTGGTTCTAGCCTTCATGTCATAGAGATCAAGGACTATTGACTTCATATTTCTCCCTAGTATACTGTTCTCTTTACCCAGCTTTCCTGCTGTTTTTCTGCTTGAGAGATTGCCAAGCTAGCCACATTAGCCAGACAGTCCTGACTTAGCACCTGTTTACGCAGATGCCCCTACCTCTGCCTCTGCATGCTAAGATTATATGAACAACTGTCCTTAGCTCCGAATGAAGTCTTACTTATTTGTAGCTGATGGCTATAACCATACTATTGAGCATAATTAATTAGTTCCATATAAGGTCTATAGATTCACAGTCTAAACTATTTAATATTTAACCCTTTATTAAAAACATTTTCTTACTCACCTCTGCTCTACATTAAAAGGCATTTGTTTTGTTTTTTGTTTTTTTTACTTTTGTGACCAATATCTGCATTCTTGTTGCTTGCCCCTTCAAGCATTCATCTATAGTTCTTTAAAATCTTTCCCCCAAAGTAGCTAATTCATCAGAGAAATGACTGGAAGATGGAAGTGTATTAGGGAAGGAATTAGAAGAATAAATGCATTGGAGAGCTATGGGCCTGAAGGTGCTCAGCTCATGACTCTGCGCATTGCTGCCATCTACGGGTACCAAGAGCCCTTTGAGTCCCCAACTCTCAACAGAGTATTGAAATATTTTCCCAGCTTGTTCCTAGTTTACTTTAAGCAAATAGACTTATGATGTACTTTTTGAAGAGCACCATGTGAAGTTTTTTTCTTCTGATAGTACATATGTCTGTACATATTGAAATCAAAGACACTGACAAATACAAAGGAGAGGAGATCTTCCAACTAAATGCTGATTCATTCCTCAGGAAAATGGTGTGTGTGTGTGTGTGTGTGTGTGTGCACGCACACACACACACACACACACACACAACAGTACAATATATACCTGACAAATTTATTTTACAGAATAAAAACTTTTAACTTAGCTAGTAGAGAGATGTGCCAGCTATTAATTTATCGACTACCCCACCCTTATTCTTTGCTCTATAATAACAAAGAAGCACCTTGTTGAACAGGGTTAGTGGAGGGTGCACTGTTTATTCCCTGGCAAACCAGCCATAACTCCTTCCACCTCACCCCTTCCAGGTGGCTTCCCTTGAGATCATCTGCTGCCCAGATGACTTTCAGGCTAGTCACCAACAAACTGAGCAGCCTTCCAGTAAATTTATCAGTATCCCAGAAAGGATTTTTTTTTCCTTTGGCATGAAAAATCACAATCCTGTTTGGCCCAAAACAACCCAGTGAAGTCATGCACCACCCCATGGGCATCAACTCTGCCGTTTTAGTGAGGTGGGTTAAAGATTCTCTCTGGTCCTCCCTTTCTGAGAAGTCCCTGAAAGCAGCCCTGTATATTTTAAACTCCCCTTCCAACATTTTTACTCAATTTATTGTGATTTCAACCCCTACTGCTACTTCTTTTTTTATAATAGTTTTCCTTGTTCAGATTATTGTGTGGTCTCTTTCTTCTGATTACAATGTAACAAAAATAGCAGAGAGGTAAGAGCAGACTGTGTTTGTTCCTAAAACATTTTATCTAGTAAGCGAATTAAATTTCACAAGTGTAAGGAGCCCAGGGAGTGACTAGCTTTTTGTATAAGCCTTAAAATGAAATTACTGAATCATTTTCCACTTAACAAGTTCTCTTTGGTGTATGAGACAAGCTCCGGGAATTAGGAACAATAACGGAGCAGAAGATGCATTCAATCCACAATCCTCTCCAGCTCCTAGAGAAAATGAACATGAAAAGAAAACTTCTCAGCTTTGGTTTCCATGGTGAATATCCTGCTCGAGTTCTGTTTCATCTTAGCTCCTACTCCCAATTATTAGCCACATTTATTCACATCCCCCAGATGAGAATAGTATCACTTCCTACCTCATTGCCCAGTCCGTGTCTGCAGGAAAGCAGAGCTACCTCATACAGGGGTGAGAAGACTTTCCTGTAGCTTCTTCCCTTGGCCAAAAACCAGCCAGAAGCAAAGTCAGTTCTAGGCAGTTTTACATAGAATAGTGTTTTTCTTTCTTACAGCAGCCACACTAATAAGTAGCTAAAACAGAAGACGGCAATGTTCAATTTTTTTTTAAATCCTGTTCTCACTCTTTCTGCTTTCTGAATCCGAGGCTTTACCTCTTTCATTAAGCTTGGAATGTTTTCAGGCATTATTCTTTCAAATAACCCCTCTCCTTCCTGCTCTTCTCCAAGCCCATTACAGAGTGTGAATTGCAATACACAGGCTCTCATCTGAGCATTCACATCTTGTTGTACTTTTATTTTTCTGTGTTGTCTTCTTGGTGATTTCCCCTGGTGTCCTTGCCTATTCTTATCTTCTGGGAGAGCACCTGCCTTCCATTCACAAAGCCCTAGGTTTGAACCCAGTAATAGACACCACAGTCCATCTTATGGTCCCCAACCTGATATGTAATCTATCCATTGAAAAACTAATTTCAGTTGAAAAGACTTTCTCAAAGGTCTATCTAGCTTTCAAGTCTGACTTGTCTTTTTGGATACTGTGCTGTTCTTATCTCAAGTTTTCAATCTCTTTATTCTGTTATCAGTAGTTTTGAATGAATTAATTTACAGACTCTTGTCCATGGTTCTATCATGAGAAGTGCAACTGTTTCTTATGCTTTTGAATTCCTACTAACTATAGATTAGCAGACAGGCACTAGTCATGTTGGGTTTCACATTCATTTTCAGTAAGACTCATTCTGATTCCTGAAGACTCATGTGTAACCTAGATTGAAGTCTTATTTCTCCGAAGAGACTTTGTCTGTTCCTACAAATTTCTCCTGTGTCACCCCTGATACAGAATGCACACAGCTGTATAATCTGTTGGGGGATGGTCTGGTGTATTTCAATGTTAATTGATAAAAAGCCACCCCACCTAGGCAGGGCAGAGAAGATAGAGCTGTGGCTAAGGTAACTGGGCGGGGGGGGGGGGAGAGAGAGAGAGAGAGAGAGAGAGAGAGAGAGAGAGAGAGAGAGAGACAGAGACAGAGAGACAGAGAGAGAGAGAGAGAGACAGAGAGAGAGAGAAGAAAAATACCGCCACGAGGAGGAACGAGAAAGACCCGAGGAGGAGAGAGGAGGAGAAGGCCGCCATGGGTTAGATAGAAGAGAAGCACATGGCTGGCTTGGATGAAGATTAGGCCCAGATGAAGAACATTAGCAAGTATTTGGGATTATGGATGGGAGGTAGCTTGATAGAAATTATTAGAAGCAGATGGCATGGGATTGAGGTAGCTTAGAGAATATCTGCCCTGCCTCCAGGTTAACTAAGAGTATTTAAAAATATAACAAGTGTCAGTGTATTAATTGATTGCTAGCTGGGCATACTAATAATACAGATACTTTAAAAACAACAATAATCTAACAGTAGTGTGCTGTTAGACGAATGTTTTTCTAATTCACCTTAATCTCCTTCTTTTTAAAGTTTCCTTTCTTATTGTCTCTTCTCTTCAGTCCTGATGACCCACTGGAAACTTTAGATATCAGTTTCTATATCTAGAAATCTAGATGATGCATACTGAAACCCAAGTTAGGATTTCTTTATACGTGGTAGATTTACAGTGTATCAAAATGTAGACCACAGGCACCCATTGTGGATACATTGAATCAGAATCCTGAGAGAACAGGAAAACAGAAGCCTACTACAGTCTGCTTTCCTTCCATGTAAGGCTGCTGAGCTAATTAGTAACGGTTTATAGTGGTATTAGTCAATATTAATTTGCATTTTAATATTAAACATTCTTAGTTTATTATAGACTAGATCAGCATATAAACTTGTGTTTACTTTTATTTGGGAAATTTTAACATTTGTTACAAGGGATTGCTCAGTCCTTGAGTGAACGCTTAGCCTTAGTTCTGGATGCTAAAGTCCTTAGATTCAAAGATCTGTGCTACTGAGCTTCATGGTGGGCTGCTGAAAACAAGATGTGTGCTGTTTGTTTCCATCTCACACAGTGGTCACCCACGTAGATGAGTAAAGGAGTGGTGGAGGTGGTGCAGTTGCCGTGTAGTGATGGGTGCAGGGGCCGACTATGGAAGCTGCAGGCATCCAAGGTGGAGGCTGGAGAAAAGAATTATTAGTAAGAGACTGAGAAGCACAGCTGAACATAATCATCCCTGAGCAGGGGACAGGAGGATTGCAAGGAATGAGAACATACTTAGTGACCCTCCAGCTCCTACCTTTCCTGGGCATTTCTCAGTGATAAGCAATTATTTATAAAAAATAAAATAAAAATTTAAAAACCTTTCTTGACTTTAGTAAGTATCAAATTATGTAACCCAAGGTTGACAGACATAGATCTTTACTGCTTGTTTACTTGTTTCTGCCCCCTTATCCCTCCCCCTTCCCTCCCTCCTCTCCTTTTTGTGAAAGCTGTAAAATCTGAGACCTCTTGCATGCTTAGCCAGTGCTCTACTACTAAGCTACATCTCTCACGCCACCTCTACAATCAAGTTATCCGGAAAACAGCTTTAGACAGAGCGACGTCCTGTAATATCTGTCATCTATCCAGCTATCTGCTTACCCTTCATCTCTCTGTGTCCTGAGTTTTACAGATCTACGGGCTCACATGAGTTCAGCCAGTTTTCACAGCGGGAAGACATTGCGTAGGTAGAGTACAATGTCTAAACGTGTAGCATTCATTTTAAAAACTCTCCAGAGAATGATTATTTACTTGGATAAAAATTTAGTAAGTGAGTAATTATTCAAGGAACTGTGTTAGCTGGGCTATTTTTAGTACTGGAGTACTTGGCAATCTGAGGTCAATCTAATTAGCACACGAAGTTCATGCGCTGCTATGGTTAGGGCCATCACTTGTTATGATTCGTTGAAATGCTTTAGTTAGTCGCCTCTTCCTTCTATTTTTGAAGCTTGGTAACTTTAGACTCAAAGAACCAACTCACACTGAGCAGTGTTTCAAATTTCTCTGTCCTTTCTTATTAATATTCTGTAGAGAAACAGAATCAGGAGGTGAAGCGAAAGTAGGACTCTTCTGACCAGTCCTACACAGTCGGCTACTGGAATATGCCTTGCTCTTGAAATGAATTTTCTTTTCATGAAATTCATCACATCCCACCTTCACTTGAGTTTTCTCTGTGTTAGAATTTAATTCTTGATATTGGCACTAAATTTGAAAGGCTTTGGCCGATTTGAAATCTGTTCAGTCATTGACTCACTTCTTTTCAATTTACTATGTTTAAGCTTTTAGAAGGCATGCATACTGATGTCAGTTCTACTACTTATGGTTTTTCTGACCATGACTTACATCTTCTGTGTCAGTCTTTCAACTTTACATGTATTACTCAGGGTTACCTAGAAAGACATTGCAAGTGGAAATTGTAGATAAATGTGTAAGAAGGAATTTATTAGGGAAATTGGCTACTGAGAAGTCCCATGACAGGTCATCCGCAGGCTAGAGACTGCCACATGGTATATTCCAACTCAGAAGGCCAAATAACCAGGGAGGCTGATGGCATAACTCCTATTTCAAGGCTGGCAGCCCAAGTACATAGAGTGGGTACTGCAATCTCAAGCCCAGAAAGCCTGAAGTTTTGATGTGCAAGGCCAAATAAAAGGATGCACTAGTTCTCAGATGAGATGCCAGTTCACTTCCTATATTTATCTCCTTTAAGTCCTGGTAGATAAAGTTGACATCCACTCAAATATTAACCGCCTTTAGAAACACCTCCACAAACATGCCCCGGATATGCTTTTCCAGGTCTCTGTAGGTCTCAGTTCGGTTAAGTCTACAGCCAACATTAATCACCACACTGCTGCATTGCACCGAAAGGACAAACAGAAAACTGGTAAAGTGAAGTTTACAGTGATAACCCATTTTTTTTTTTAGGTGAAATAACCAAGAGAATAAAAACAAGGAAGTATAGCCAGGCATGATAGTGCATGCCTTTACCCAGCACTCAGGAGGTAGAAGCAGGCAGATCACTGTGAGGTTGAAGTCAGGCTGGTCTACAAAGGTAGTCCAGGACATCCAAGACTACAAGAGAAACCCTGTCTCAGAAAACCAAAACCAAAACCAAAATCCCAAGGAAGTACATATGATATAAAGCCAGATAGCAAATTTAATTTTAATAAAGATAAATCTGAACAAACTTTTATGAACCTTATTCATGAAGTCTTTGGATTTATTCACCCAACACATGTTAGCTCTATTTCCAATATATTCTTTATTTACCAACATAATTGTCTTAAAATATATTTTGTTTTTGTTTGTAGAGATTTTTAGTTACTTTTATTGATTACCTAGCACTATGTAATGAATAATTTCAAAACTTAGTTTTAAAAAATAATACATTTCTCTTATTTTCATTTATGAAGGTCTGTGATGGAGGAGTGGGTTTGCTGGTACCTCCCACTCAGCTGACCACAAAGCTGCCCTCAGCACCCATTCATGCTGTGGGAATTTCAAGCCTCTGCTGAGGTAGTTGTATTCACAAACTCCCTAAGGAGCAGCTACTCACAGTACAAAAGTGTATTTCCTGCCATGTGGTATCCTGGTTAGCTTTGATTTTCAACTTGACACAACCTCTGGGAGGTTGTCTGAGAGAAAAGTCTCAACTGAAGAACAGCCTAGATAAGATTGGCTTCTGAGTAGTCTGTGAAGGATTGTCTTAATTGTTAATTGATATAAAAATGGCCCAGCCCACTGCAGGCTGTGATACCCCTAGGCAGGTGGTTCTAGGCCATATAAGAAAGCTGGCTAAACTTGAGGCAGAGAGTGAACCAGAAAGCAAATATTATTCCTTCAATATTGAGCTCCTCACAGACTTCTCTCAATAATGGACAGTGACTTGGAATTCTAAACCAGATAAATTCTTTGCTCCCCAAGGCTTCTTTTGGTTAGAGTTTTATCACAAACCAAACTAGATCATTTGGGTATCTCTATAAGGCAACTCACAACATAGCATGAAACTTCTCTTAAAGGGAGGGAGGGAGGGAGGGAGGGAGGGAGGGAGGGAGGAGGGAGGAACATAAGCAAGGCATTAGAGGGAAAGCTGCAGAGACATTTTCTAAAAGCATCACAGGGCACTGTATTGTATTCTGTTTGTTAGAAATGCATCGCCTAATCCAGAACATACTGGAGGGAAGTAGGTTACACAGTAGAATGAGCACCAGGGTTGCTGAATCTTCAGGAGCCAGTTAGAACTGCTCCCTGAAGAGTTCTAACAGTCCACTGTGGATCCCGGAGTTCAGTAGAAAGTATATGCCGTCAGTGAAGAGAAATTTATGAGAAAAAATATGAATATACAATTAGTGACAAGAAGAGTCAGGTGCTCTTGGATTACAGAAATATCCAGTTGCCAGAAGCTGGATTGGGAGCTGTTTCTGAGCCATCTCATCTCAGCACTGGGATCAAGCTTCTGTTCTCTGCAAGGCCAGCGCAGGCTCTTTGTCACCAAACTGTCTCCTCAGCTCTTGTAGTTAGACTGTCCCATTACGGCAGTCCAAATAAAGCCACTTGTTATATTCTGACCAGCCAAATCTTCCCTTTGGGCTTGTGCCGACTCATAGCTAGTATTTACCTCTAAGGTATCTCAGGCACTTCCAGTTTGTTGTATTTGTGCTAATAAATACGGTAACATTTTAATGTGCTAGAGATTTTTTTTTTTGTAACTACTGAAGAAGCAAAAAGAAGCTGGGTCCCACTTTCTATAATGTGGTGTCCTTTTCTTTTCTATGTGGTATTGAAAGCACTTCCTCTGAGCTTGTTCTGTTTCACACTTAATTTTTTTTTCTTGAATCATTTATACATTTGAGTGTGTGTGTGTGTGTGTGTGTGTGTGTGTGTGTGTGTGTCTGTGTGTCAGAGAACAGGAGGTGGTTCTTTCCTTCCATCATGCTGTTTTAGAAAGCCTTGTTTCTGGCTCTTATACTTTTTCTGCTCCCTCTTCTGCATGGTTCCCTCAGCCCTGGGGGTAAGGATTTGATGGAGCTGAGTGTTCCAAGGTCTCAAACTTTTGCATTATGTCTGGCTGTGGGTCTCCATATCTGCTCGTATTTTTTGCAGGAGAAAACATCTCTGATAATGGCTGAGCAAGATTCTGATGTGCTTCCCTACCTGGAGTGTGGTGCCATTTATCGTAGGACAGTTTATCTCAGGAAATACATTTAGTACAGATAATTGCACACATATATTTGTCTAATAAACTTACTTTCTGACAAAATAAATAGTATTTTGGAACCCTTGGATGCTTCTTTGATACATTGAGCTTAGTGCATTTTAGGTTAGATGGAGGGTCTAGGTTATGTACTAAATACTCTGCTTGTGTCTGGGGTAACATTTAACACCGGCCTGAGCTTGACTCTGCTTCCGACCTGTAAATGAAAATAACCAAATTTGGCCTCTGCCATTCTCTGAAGGGTATTGTAAGGTTTAATAAAATGAGAAGCAAACATAAAAGGAGAGTGGTATCTTATTGGATCTTTGAGGGTAAGAAGTCCCACAGTAGCTTTTCTAGTGTTACCCTTCAAATCAACAACAACAACAAACTACAAAATCAGCTGGAATCTATCCAGATGACTAATGTCTTCTAATGTGAACTTCAGAGACACAGGAGACAAGTGCACAAGTCCACCTCCAAGGAAAAGGCCAGAAAGAGAAACAGCACCAGTGTGGCTCACTTCTCTGGCTACTTACTTCTACTCTTCCTTTTGCTTTCAACTTCAGTTCCTTTCAGAGATTGTATGAGGACTGAGGCAACAGGTCACCCTGAGTATCTATTCTCCTGAAAGGAGAGGGCTCCTTCCCTGGGCCCCTTGCAGCTGAGGCGCTTTCTCTGAAGAGGTGGCTTTTTTATTATAAGCCTGTCTATTCACCAGTCAAGAACTGAAATACCAGGTGAACAGAGTAAGAGTGAGACACCACTAAATCTCCAGCAGTGACAACTAAGCACAGAGTTTACAGAATAAGGTTAGAACTGAAAGTACGACCCTAATGGAAGTATACAGGGAGATGGGGCAAGTTTTTCAGTCCTCCACATGAAGACTTTGAAGCAATGCCGTGAGCTTGCTTCAATACACATTGAGGGCACTTTTTGTGTCAGCAAGGAGGCCCATCACAGCTATGCTGGCTACTAGAAGTCTTTATCTCCTTGCCTTTAGAAATGGAGCTAGTGATTCATACCTTGAAGAGTTGTGAAAACTAAAAATAGAGGTAAAGAAGATTAAAATAAGGTCAAAAAGTGATTTCCCCTTTAGATATTGCAGACGTTATCAGATAAAACACTTCTACTACAACTCTTGTCTCAACTCTGAAGTTAAATGAATTTTAACAAAAGAAAACTAGACTCCTGATCCTTTCAGGGTTTGCCTGGTAGTTCACAGTAACTCTCAGGTGACTCGTGTATTTTCGTCTATAAAGTTAAGGCCAATCTCATGCGCTTATTTTGCTCTTCTAGTATGAGGTTCTCTTTCCTTTTAGTCCACTGTGTTTAGCAGAACAGCCTTTGTTCAACTGTTTTGTTTATATTAACGTATGTTTATTGTTTCATCATAGCATTGTTCAATTAAACTGTGCTTTTATAATTGACAAAGCCACATGCCTTACATGGAATAAAGGCTCTACCTTGTCTTCCAGAATCTTGCTGTTCACTTGCCGTGTGGAGGGTTTTAAAGAAGTTAGAGGTTCATATTTTTTTGTCATCATCTTGAATGCTGAGTCTGTCTAACTCACATACTTATGAGGAAGAAGGAATGTACCACAAAGTGGTGAATGTGATAAAGGAAAACCTGCAGAGATGGATTGGAGACAGTGCATCAGTCTGTCTTATTTCCAACTACCCTGTTTCTAATTTCTAATTTTCCAACGACTTTGGTCAGTAGCATACATTCCTTCACAGCAATGGAATACCGGAAACTTAGAATACATTTTGAACTGAAATTGGATCCCAACCCCCCACACACTGGTAGTCAGAATCAAGCGCTGTTTAAACAAGGAAAATGTTTGGCAGGAGTGAGGAAGGTATCCTCTGCTTCCGCATAACTCCCTAATCAAGCATCCAACTTGGAGGCACGGGAAAACAGAATAAAAACAAACTTCTTTCCATGCAGGGAGAGGAAAGCCTAGCCTCTCATAAAATATTAGATCCAGAAAGAATGAAAAAGCCAAATCAAGGGGGATTTTTGAAGCTCTGAGACCCTCAAGCCTGTTGCTTTCCTCTCTGAGTATAAACTAGGAAAATGACAAGCTTTTCAATAAAGTCCCCACACCTTTGAAATGGCAGGTGATGAAAAATGCATGAGACTGAAGTCTATGGACAGAATCCTTGAACCTCACCAGTGGTAATGGGATGAACTCTGAGAACCAGGCAAGATAATATCAACTCAGAAGGGCATTGCATGTCCATGTGGTCACATTACTCTAGACCTTACAATGGCAGAGGCTGCTACCCAGACAGCAAACATGATGGGGTAGAAGACCTAGAGGCATATGTCCCACCCCCCAGGGCTGAGGAAAATTTAAATAATTAAAAGAACTGTAAATGTAACATTGAAAAATGCACATCCTATCTTTCACAGAAATGAGGGTTTATAGAATAGACAGAACAAGACATTAACTTTGAAAGCACAAAGTGTTGCTGATATCATCTTGATTGTAAAAGCACTGAATACATATGTGTCACACAAGATCCATGAAGTCTGGTCAGATGGTTTTAAAGATAAAATTTTTTTTTTTTAAAATTGAACTTGTTTTAGGGCATGTTGGGAGCACAGCATGAAGGCCCTTGTGCCTACAGCTCTCCAGACAAGTCAGGAATGTTAGGCACACAGGACTGCCTTTCCCCTGGGAAAGATGTAGAGCCTGTTCTTGGAGGAAATAACATGCACCCGAGTCAAGTTTCAGTGTAATTATGCTTCCCTGCAAGTATATGAATCCTAAAACACGGAATCTTATCTATGCTAATGTTCAGATCTTTTACTACTGTTTTCCTTTGTTCCTGAATTTTCAAATGTGTGTTGTGTGCCAAGGTCTCTAAATCTTGAGGCTTAAAATATGAACCACCTTCTTCTGGGTTTTCAGAAAGCCCACAGTGGGGATCAACACAAGAAACAACATGCTGCTGCCAGTAAAATACTCTGGAAACCTCTTAGGATCCTCTGCCCGGGAATCTCCCATATTCTTTTATGCCCCTTGTTCAAGTGATTTCAGTGCTGCTCATTCATGAGGGTCTTTAGTTAATGGTCCCTAGGATAGCGGCGAGGAGTGCCCATTTTTGTCTTCTTTTCTAGCCATCTGAGTGACAGGATAGGAGAGTGATTGTTAACATAACATGCAGTTGGCCTCAGGGATGGGCTTACAGAAAGAGCTAGGACCTATGATCTAGTTAGGTGTAGAAAGCCTGGAATACAAAATACCTGTGTAGGTAGACAGAGGGAACTCTAGAGAGCCATGCTACAACAAGGAGAAATGATCAAGAATTAGGGAGGCACGGCCTTCCATAAATTCTACATGAGTATTTTTGGATAATGAGCATATACTCAAATTAGTACAAAGTAATGGGTGACAGGAGGCAGTAAACTCTAATTTGCTTCAGCAAATTGATTGACAGTTTTCTACCTACTAGATTTCCCTGAAGCCCATTAGTAGCAGTTGCCAATTTTATTTATCTTCTAGAGATATTTTTGTTTCATTATTGCTGAATTCTCTCTGGCAAATTTAGTGTAAATTTGTTCATGATCTGATGGTGGTAGTGACATTTAAATTCATTATGGCTAAAACATTAAAATTAAACTTTTAATGAAAAGAATATTAAAATAATTTAATAAATAAATTTGTAATTGCTATCTGACATAACAGATTAAAAATAACAATATTTTATTTTTCAATTCTATAATAGTAAGTTTATAAACAATTTTATTTGAGTGGTGGTGGGAACAGAAAAGCCAATGGCTGAATGTCAATTACTTCAAACCCTTAACTTTATAGAGTGTGAATCTACCTCTGTTTTTCAGAAAGATACTTTTCCGAAAACACAAGTGCCAATTCTACTGCTTGTAAATGTTTTTTTTTTTTTAAATCATTGTGTGTATATAGAAAACAGAAGTCATAAATGTGGTGCTTCCTCACTAACTCCCTCAGGCCACACAGGAGCACAAGGTAGCTGACTGGCCTGAGCAGCAGCCAGCTGGGAAGAGACACCCTGCCTGGGAGAAGGGGAGGGAAAGAGAAGCTGACAACAGTGCCACACACTCAGGACAGGGGAGAGTTCTTGGGCAGTGCTGATGGATCCCTTGCATTCTGTAGCTGAAGCAGCTGGAGAGAGCAGGGAAGAGTGGGGAGGAGCGGGGAGGAGGGAGGGAGGAGGAGACTGAACACTCCTCTGTTTGATGGTGGGGTAGGATCTGTGTTTTCACTCAAGCCAAGGAGCAGAGTGGGGGTGCAATGCTTACAACCTATCATATGCTGCTTTAATTGCCAATACCACTGCTTCCTAGGATCAAGACTACGTAAAGCAGTGCTGCTGCACACAGCTTCAAACTGAGTTTAAAATGAAACTAAAGAGCAGTGGCAGCAAAAGAGCCGGATGCACAAACATCTTCCAGAGGAATGCTTTCCATCCACTTACTACGAATTCTTGTTCTAATTTTAATATTACTATAAAGCTTTCTGTTTGTTTGTTTTCGAGACAGGGTTTGTTTTGTAGTCTTGACTGTCCTGCACTTGCTCTGTAGACCAGGCTGGCCTCAAACTCACAGAGATCCCCTGTCTCTGCCTCCCAAGCGCTAGGATTAAAGGCGTGTGCTACCATGCCCGCCTGGCTACTGTAAAGCATTTCCATGTGACCTGAGATGGTTTATTTAAGGGCATGCCATTCTTATGATTGTTAGAAATAAAATTAATGTTTTTAGAATTTGTAACACTCTACATTGAGAAACAGAAATAATAACATTACTTAGCTTTTGTTGAATCTTTACTAAGATGCATAAAATGCGCTTGCAGCTTTGTATTTATTTTCTCTTTGAAGCTCAAAACAAAATCCCAGTGAAAGGCTAGGTATCGGCTTGGAAACCCCAAGACCAAGTTCTCAGCACAAAGGAGATTTATTTGCCCCAGAGGAACAGGGGGCAGGAGCTGGAGGATGAGGGAGAAAGGGCAGGGGACAAGGGAAAGGGAGAAGGGATATTTGTCCCAAAGTGGGACGTCCCAAAGGACTGCTTCTGCATAGACAGGCCCACAGGAAAATGGTGATTTATGAAGATCCAAGGGGAAACACTGAGTTAAGAGGAGGTGGTTAATTAAAATTGGGCATGTTAATTAGGTGAGCCGAAGGGCTTTTGATTGCTAGAATTCAATATTTTGGTAGCCGGATCTTGGTAGTCAGCCTCTGGAAGAAGTGGTTGAATAAGAGAACAGGCCTTGGTGGCTGTAGACACATAATCTAACGGTGTTCAGCAAGGCAAAGGGTAGGGGGAAGGGGCAAGGCCTGCCAGAGCCACGCTGCCATACTTGAGCTGGCCAGGGTCCCTTCACTGAGGAAGGCGCCTTTTGTCTTTGTTTTGTTTAGCTGTTTTTGTTTTCCCACAATCCACCCAAGTGCTGACATTACAAGCTAGTACTACCATATTCAGCTTTACAAGGTACAGTGTTTATGGTTGACAAAAGAGGAAACCAAGGTGCAGGAAAGCTAAGACATCTTGTTTACAGCCACACTGACGGAAGCAGATCTAGGAGATCTAGGACGTAGAGCTTCATGGCAGTCTAGTGTTGGCCTGTAACACTGCATGCTTAGTTGGTGAGCTATTCTTTAAGAGTAGTGTTTCCCCAAGGAGGAGTGGATGGGGGCATGGAGAGGGTGGGGGGAAGGACTGGGAGGAGAGGAGGGAGGAGATGTAAACAAATAAATTAATTAAAAATAAATATGTGATAAAAAAAAAAAAAAAAAGAATAGTGTTTCTCTGATGCAGACAAAAGCCACGGTGAAAGACCATGTACATAAGGAAGTTAAAGTGTTAAGAGACTGATGGTACTAATAGCTTTGCAAAAAAAAAATAAAGAATTAATTTCTCAACACATAGATGTAATATTTGTGTCAGCCTCTCTTCTCCCCACACCAGGGTCTGAGGAACACTGAGGCAGCAGAGAGATTGCAAGATCTGGAGGGTGGGCAGGGCTGCCGTGAAATGCTGTTCTCTGAACATGACACGACTGTTATGCATATGAACTCACAGCAGCTGCGGATATCAGCATGAGACTTTTATACAGTTACGTCATTTAAAACTTACAATAGGTGAGTGCATACCATGTGTGACTTTCTGGATCTGGGTTACTTCATTCAGGATGATATTTTATAGTTCTATCCATCTGCCTGCAAATGTCATGATTTCCTTGTTTTTAATAGCGGAGTACTATTCCTTTGTATAAATGTACCACATTTTCTTTATCCATTCTTCAGTTGAGGGATATCTAGGTTGTTTCCAGTTTCTGGCTGTTATGAATAAGGTTTCTATGAACAAGTAAGTTGGAATATCTTTTGGGAATCATCCCAGGAGTGATATAGGTGGGTATGAGGTAGATCTATCTATCTACATGCACCTCCTGTACTCAGGTGGGACTCTCACCCACACATAAAACCTTCCACCCCAAAATGCATCTTGTGTATGAGAAGCATATGGGCAAAGATGGAACAGAGATTCAGAGAAAGGCAAACCACTGACTGGCCCAGGTTGAGATCCAGCCCATAGCAGAGGGCAAACCACTGTCACTATTAATGACACTCTGCTATGTTTGTGGACAGGAGTCTAGTGTAACTGTCTTCTGAGCGGTTTCATTTGGCAGAAGATGGAGACAGATTCAGAGACCCAAGGCCAAGCAACAGGCCGAGTTTGAGAAGTGCTGTGGAAGAGTGGGAGGCAGGAGCTGGAGGGGCCAAGGACACCACAAGGAGTCCTAGAGAATAATCTAATCTGAGCCCATGGAGGCTCACAGAGACTGAGCCAACACCCAAAGAGCTTGCGTAGACAGAACCTAGACCCCCCTATGCATATGTAGCAAATGTCCAGCTTGGTCGTCATGTGGAACCCCTAAAATAGGAGTAGGGGTGGTCTCTGACTCTGTTGTCTTCAGTTGGCTCACTTTCCCTTAGCTAGGCTACCTTGTCACTCCCAGGTGGGAAAGGATGTGCTTAATCCTGTATCATGGGAGATACCAGGATGGATTGATACCAATTGGGGGCCTCCCTTTCTTTGGGAGGAAGGAGAGAGGGGGAGGGGGAGGAAGTGGATGGGGTGGGATTGGGAGGGAGGAGAGAGGGGGCTGGGATCTATATGTAAAGTGGTTAAATAAATAAGTGGAGGGGGAAGAAATTAAGTCCTTGACAATATTTTTCTTTGAATCAAATCTTCCAACTTTGTTAAAATGAAGTAAAACATGAGGTCAGTGCCTTCAATTTGAATCTGTAATCTACATTTGGAAATGTAGTTCTACATTTGAAAAACTACAAAAGAGTTAAAAGTTACTAATAATTTTATACATGGTTTTTATCCTGTTTGATGATATTTTTGTTATTCCTCAATAACATACTCCGATTGCTGCTTACTAAATGACTTGTAAAGGGTAACTGGCTGTCCAGGTCATGAAATTAAATTGCCTTTAAGTTAAAAAAAAATTACAACAGGAAGCCAGCCATGGTGGTGTGTGCCTTTAATCCCAGCACTTGGAGGCAGAGGCAGGCAAATCTCTGTGGGTTCAAGGCCCGCCTGATCTACAGAGCGAGTCCAAGGGCTGTTACACAGAGAAACCTTGTCTAGAAAAATAATTACAATAGGACTTGGGAGACAGCCTCATGCACTATTGGTAACTGGTGGCTGCTGGGGAAGGCAGAGTCTTTCCTTTGAGTGATGGTTATTGATAGTTTCCCAGGCCATACTGGATAACCATACACCAGTGCATATAAGGGTAGTATTGATTGGACTAAGTGAACTATAAAAAAAAGAGGACACAAAGAACTCATAAACGTGGATTTGAAACCCAATTTTTATTAGAACTCTCATGTAAATACATGGTGTTGCTAAAATTGCTTCCCATGGGGAGACATAACATCTGCCTCTCCTCTTAGGGTTCCAACAACAAACCAAGGAAGATGCCTCTGAAGTTCACTGCAGGAAACCAATGAGTTTATTGGGATTCCTTACAGAGCACAGCTGTTTCTCCTTCAATAGACCATACCCGACAAGCCTTTACACAACAGGGATGAGGGGTTCTCTATAACCACCTAGATATAATCCAATCACCCAAGTCTGTCCTGGTCTTCAGAGGTCATGTGCAATTAGGGCAGAGCTACATACAACATGTGGTAGGAAGCACCTAATATTCTCAGGAGGGTCCTGTGACATTTCCTACCCCTCCATGAGAGGACGTAACAGTCGACAAGTGCAGCTGAAATGATCTTGTTGTTAGGGCCACAGCTGACTCCCTCACAGTGGTTGCTTGCTTCAAAAGATAGTCACTCATGACACATGACAACTCTGATCATCAGAACTTCAACATATATGTTCAATTTACCATCCAGTTTAAAATACAAAGTTGGCTTTAAAAACAAGAAACACCATAATCGTATCCTGAACTTAGCTTCTTTTATCCGGCTGCTTTCACATCAAAGATAGGTAGGTAATTAGGCAGGTGAGTAATCAGGGAGCCTCTTCAGGATTCTATACACCAAAAGCTTTTTTATATCTTGTTTGATTTGTATGCAGTCTACAAGTCAGGAGACAGAGGCCATGCAATGAAAACTTCTGCCATACTGAGTACTTCTTTTGACAACAACTCTTCCTTCGTAACTTTGTTATTAAGCAGCAGAATTAAGCAGATGTCAAAACAAACTTGGAGCTCAAGTGACTCTCGTTCTGTAAAAGCATTAAAAATGCAAATTAAAATGACATTGTACATAATGGGAACACTGCTATGAATCACTTCTTCACTGGGAATATTCCTCCAATTTACATTTACATTATGATCAAAGACAATAAAGATACATTTATAATCATAGATGATAATGAAAGAAGCAACCACAGTTTCTCAAGCAAGGTGGATTAAAATAGTTTTTTATTAAGTTGAATAAACAGATTACAAAATGGCAGCTATGTATTTAGCCTTAGCCCTTCCTCCAACTTTTTGGCTGGGATGAATATTGAAGATTCCTGAGCACAATCCTCATAGCAAGCACCAATCCTGCCTCACTAGGACTCCTCGGAAGTCCTAGATGCTTCTCAGCTTCTGATGCCTCCACATATTAATTTCTGCTTCCAAACTATTCTTGGTCTCACTTTCGTCTACCTTCTGTCTTCCCCTCTACACATCCACTTAGCCGTCTCTCCTCAAGCAACATGTGCCATTTTATCATGCCTAGCTCACAAACACTTCTCAGTAAAGTTTTAGTCCTATTTTTCCCCCAGAATTGCAGTTAATAAGTGGAAGATCTACCTTTGAGACCTCTGCTAAAGATTTTATTCTACTGTGCTGAGAAAAAGTCCTCTCTCTCTCACACACACACACACATCTAAACATAGTTATTAAGATCTTCCCTTGAGTTATTACATGGTACAGACTGACACTTTCTGTTAGGGACAGATCCACAACCCAAAGAAAATAATTAGAAATCCTTTCATCAAAAGGCGGCAAAAGAGTTCCACGTTTGGTATTTTTGCAGTGTGGTTTGACCCAGGCATGGGCCTTGCTGCATTCTTTACCTGATGGAAGTCTAGTAATGCTTCTGACCAGCCATGTGGAATGATCAAATCACAAGTGAGCTGCAATGCTCCCCTGCCCCCAATCTGTGTGCTCCCCCATAAACTGCACTTGAAACTTGGCAGCCTGTGTGACTGTGTTAGCTGAAGTGAACTGTCATGTGCTGCTTGTGATAATGGTAAGACTAGTGTCTTAGATCACTCCACTTTAGTGTATTTTAACTGAATTTTCATTCTGGGCTGGAGTCTGTAATGTATTTACATTACAGGACAAGGGGCCTTTTAGGCTCAGCTGCATTAATGAATTATTCAAGAGTGTCTAAGGATTTTTTTAAATTCTTAATTACTTTGATGTCCAATGACAGTCCTGGTAGAGAGATGCAGCTGAGGAGAAAAACAAAGGATGTGACAATAGTTCTCACAGCTGTGAAGAAGGCTTGACAGTCTTGTGGATGATCTTTCACAGCTGCACAGAATGTATTTTCTACACTGTGCTGAGTGTTTGTAATTCAGATGGCATGGGCTGCACACATAATCCACTCATTGTAGTTGCTTACTTCATGCAATGGATTTCCTGTCTGTAAACCTTGCTAAGTTTCTAGGCTGTCAATCAAATTATATTCACAAAATAATTGAGTTAACATGTTTAAGTGGAAGTTTTAGACTAAAAATCTGAGTATTTGATTTGAGTTTCCTGGGGCTCAGGGCACCCTGGGGTAAGGCTGCTGCTGCCCTATTGCTCACAAGGATTGCTGAGCCCTACACTACAGAGTCTTCCTCATAGGTTTTGTTTGTTTGTTTGTTTGTTTTAATGGCTTCTTTTCCTCTGAGCCTTTGATATTTGGACTAAAGTATCCCAGTTTTATACACAATGGTGAACTTGTCCACAAATCAGAAACATCTGAAGAAAGTCCATTCTGGTTTTGTTCTGACTTCTGTTGAAAACAGGGTTTCATGTGCCTTGGGCCGGCCATTAGGAGATGCCATATGCCCAGCACAATCAGTTCTCATGATCAAGTAGCTATTAGGGGTTTTGGTACAACTTTTAAGTGTTGGCAAGGGCTATGTTTTATTCCAAAGTAGGGTGATATCAAGCTAGAAGTAAGTGAACACGTGGCCTGTGCTATTTGTATGGTTCTTAACTCAGAGCAGTAAGTGTGTGTGTAGGAAGGCCTGTGCGCAGTGTCTGCTCTCAAAGAGCTTAGCGACTTTTCCTTGCTGTTAGTCAGCAGTTCTTGACAATCCACACTGTTGTGTGGGACAGAAGAGGATGTAGTCTTTATACAAAGCATTCGGGAAAAAGAAAATTGGAAGCCTGGGGTTGGAGAGATGGTTCATCAGTCAATGGCATATGGTCATCTCTCAGAGGACCGAGGTTCTATTCCCAACTCCTACATGACAGCTCACAATTGCCTGGAACTATAGTTCTGGGGGATCTAATGGTCTCTTCTGGAGATCATGAGAACCAGGCTTATGTATGGTGCACATATATATGTTTTGCATTCACACATATACATAAAATAAAAATAAAATAAATCTTAAAAAAGAAAACTAGGTGCCTAATTAGAGTTGTGTGAATTCATAAGTAAATATTTTAGACTTTTCACCAAAAATTAAAAGATGGTTAGGCTTTTAGTTTTTTTTTTTTTTTTTTTTTTTAGTTTTAAAAAATGTGTTTTGTGAGTAAATATTTTCTTCCTAGGAGAAAGATTCTATGAAAACTAATATTTCATAGGCTGGAGAGTTGCCTCAGCGGTTAAGAGTGTTTGTTGCTCTTGGAGAAGACTCCGCTTTGATTTCCAGCACCCACATGGTGGCTTGCAACCGTTTACAACTCCAGACCCAGAGCCTTCTCACCTTGGGCAGCAGGCATCCAAGAGGTACACCTGCATGCATGCACACAGAACACTCATACACATAAAACAAATAAATCTAAAATTAAAAAGAAAAGAAAGCTGTGCTTGTTCTCTGTCTGAGCATTGCTACAGAAAGCAGGTCATTATTTTCCTTCTGCAAATTAACTAAATGTGTTGGCCCTTGAACTTACATCACATTTGATTGCTAGAGTGGCTGTGGTTTTTTTTTTTTTTTCTAGTTGGGAAATAGCCGTTTCCATGGCTCTTTGCCCATTTTGTTGCCTTAGAATGCTGCAGGACTTCTGCTTCCAAGACAGAGAGCGGATTGGTCCATCCTGGCTGAGATATGCATGCAGCAGTGAGACAGCGGAACTTCTCATTCGTCTGATCTCAGTCGCCATGACGGTGGCGGCATAGGAGAAAATCCAGACAGATGAATAGGCAAAGTTATGTTATATAACAGTTATAGCTGACTTCAAGTCCATCTTTTGGGAAGGTTTTCATTTCAAAACCTGCTTCCTTCATCCTTTAACAAAAATCTCTTTATGACTAACTGTTGACCTTTTTTTCTGCTCTCCATCACTCACTGATGCATGTTCTTTGACTGGCGTCTCTAAGGAGGAACAGCATGTCTCTGGATCCATGATGTATCCCTCAACCCTTGTCCTGCCTGGTCTCCCCATATTTTATGACTTTTATGGAAAGTTCTGTCATCCTGTGTCACTCACTTTCCCCTTCTCCCACCCTACATATTGGGTTTCTTTCGCAGCATTCTCTTCCCCTGATTTTCCATAAATAAAACAAATCAATTCTTGTGTGCTCATCCATTCCTTGAGAGATCTGCTTTTCACTTCCAGTAGAAGACACAATTCCTGTGTTGCTAGCTCTCTGGGCACTATCTTTTCTCTAGATCGTTCCTTCTTGAACATGAATATATTTTTCAAATTCAACTAAAATTTTAAACCCAAGCCAGACTTTGCTCCTGTCTTAATTTCTTTCTCTCTGCTATGCTATGCAGCTGAGAAGAGAAAGGGTTTGTGTTGGGGGATGGTCTGATGTATTTTGATGTTAATTACTACTTGCTGTCTGTGTGACCCACCTTTTTCTTAATAAAAAGCTATCCCACCTGGGCAGGGCAAAGGAAATAGGTGGGGCTAGGAGAAAGAGGAATCCTGGGAGGAAGAAAAGAGAGACTGCCAGGAGGAGAAAGGAGAGAGACCTGAGGGGAGAAGAGGAAGGCCACATGGGTTAGCTGGAGGAGAAACACATGGCCAGAGGCATGGATGGAGAATCCAGCCCAGATGAAGAACATGAACAAGTATATGGGATTATAGATGGGAGGTAGCTTGATAGAAGTTATTAGAAGCAGATGGCATGGGATTGAGACAGGGATCCAATGCCTGAGGCTCTACTATGGAAAGAAGTTTAGAGGATTGATATCTGCCCTGCCCAGGGTTAACTAAGGCTAATTTAAAATATAACAAGTGTCTGAGTCTTGATTGATTCCTGGCCAGGCCTAAAGATAATGTAGATAATTTTAAAAAACAATAGGTTTATTTTAGCTCACAACTCAAGATAAAGTCTGCCCTGGAAGAAAAGTCAGGGTGGGAGGGGCTTAAAGCTTCTGGTCACAGGAGTCTGTAGTCAGAAGAAAACGAGAGAATGAAACTAGTATGCACTACTACTCAGTTTGCTTTTTCCAGGCTTTGCAGCCCAGGATCTCTTGTGCAGGAAATGGTTCTATCCACATTTAATGTGGCTGTTTCCATATCAGTTAATGTCACAAAGGTAGTCCCTCACAGCCATGTTCAGGGACCCATCAGACAGAGTCTATATTTTGTCAAATGAACAACACTAAGCATCTAGGTAGGCATAATGTTATTGTGTGGTTCAAATTCTGATTTCCAATCTAAATGTTGTGTAAACTCTGCTCCCCAATTGTCTCCCTGTTATGTTAATAAAGCAGCTTATAGCCAATCAATGAACAAGGCAGAAAATAGGGCTGGACTTCCTGCCAGTCAGGGGAGGAGGAGTCAGGGGAGCAGCCAGAGGAGTGGGCCACCAGGAGAGGTCCAAGGAAGATGAGGAAGGAGTTGGAGCCGAGGAAAGCTACAAAAGTGCAAGTATGGCTGGGATGATTGCTGGGAGTAAAACAAAGTAGATAAAAGGTTTAAGAACTTACTTACATTTGAATCCTATACCACTGTATCTAGAACTTATTTTGCATCTATATACAAAATTCTATATCAGTGAATTAAAAATATCTTGTGAGTGACAATTGAGGCATTAAATTGAGGAGTAGATTCACTAATCTACTTTTGTTCTATTTTCCCTGTACATTTCAGTATTTCCCCTTCTTTTTTTTTTCAACCACTTTCTCAAAACAGGATGTCAGTGTCCAGTATGCTGCAAGGAATGCATCCTGTAGGTCTGATCCGATGTCAGTGTCTGGTTCTTTTGCTCTGAAAGCATATAATTTCTCACAAGCATTATGCAGTCCTAAAATTGTAAGTGTATAAAAGGTGTGTGTGATGCATGGAACAATTAAGGCTGGATTTCTGCTCCTTGTATGAGCAGGAAAAGAAGACATCTGTAAATCTTCATTCATGCCATATGAAGAATGGCATCTAATAGCCATTCATAGGGGTCCTTTAGTCAACAAGAATCATTATGGGATAGCATTTATGTATATATACACACACACACACACACACACACTCTGAGGTATTGTACCCATGTAACTCAATTAAAATACAAGGGTTACTTCCAATGCCTTGAAAGTGCTATCAAGCTGTTTAGGAGAAATAAGTTATACAGATTAAATATTAGTAGATTAAGTCATGGTCATGTCAATTGCTGGTCTACTTTTATCACAAGAATATACATTTTAAGTACAGCAGATAGATATGGCTCTATAGAAAGACAAGGTCTTCAAAAAAACCCCAGAGACATGCAGAATATGGCATTTAAAATGGTTTTTATTACTTTAAAGATTCATTGACAGTGAGACAGGTTAACTCCCGGCAATACCTAGCCTACCTCAGAGAAGATGATGAGCATCAAAGAACCTCCTTACAGAGATAGGTTCAAATGTACAAACCAGCCACTGGGGAAAATGTCCTTATTTCCACCACAGACAGACTTCTGCCTAAAAAAAGGGCAAGCTTGGATGCAGGCAGAGTCAACAGCCAAACTCTGCTAAGACAGGGTAAGCAAGTCCTCAATAGTTCCTGCCTCACAAGTATGTCAGATATATTGGGCCAGAAGGCTGAAGAAGATGCTCCAACATTATAGAGAGTTTTGGGTGACTATTCAGGTAGAAACTGTTTCTGTCATCTTTTCATCTGGAGATTGATTTACATTCAGAAATTTAGACACACCAAGATAGAAAACATGTCTTCTTCAAAGCTGTCAAATACAAACAGCCAAAACACTAACAATGTAACATTTATACAATTCCTGATTATGTCATGGTTCTTCTTGCCATAGGTAATCTATTGTATAGATGTGTAATAATATAAATGTATATGTACAAAAATAAAATAATTTTTAAAAACAAACTTACTTAAACTGCTCAGATTATGTTGTAAAGCCTTGTATTATAAAAGAGTCTCAATTATTTGTGTGATAATTGGGTTAAGAAATATGCCAAAAGAAACAAACACTTGGGTGTCACTTCTGACAATATTAGGAGACCAGGTCTCACAACAAACTCCCTGATCCTTTGGATCCTACAATCTTCTTCTTTGACAATGTCCATTGAGCCTCAGGTGTGGCAGTTGTTTTGTAGATATATCCATGGGGAGTGGGTTATTTAATACCAAATTGTGAGCCCTGAAAATATGCATACAAGTAACATTATCCAGACTGAGAATTGTGTATATATGTACATATATATATAGCCATGAATTTGAAAGAGAGAAAGGAGGGTCATATGGGTTTGGAGGAAAAAGGAGAAGGAAGAAATGGCACAATTATATTGTAATCTAAAAAATAAAGAAATATTTTAAAAATAAAATAAAATAGAGAAAATATTACATGGAAGTCTATACAGATAAAGGCTAAGAAGATTTTCACTTCTCAGCACTCTCTGCAGCATCACTACTCTTTGGGATTTGAGGAACACTTGCCTGTGCTATGGAATATAATCCCTCCAGTCATTCAAGTCCCTGACTATCTTAATAAACCCTTCCCCCATTATAATCTGCTCTTCATCACATCAGTGCTCCTATCTTTCCCCAAAATGGTCCCTCTCACTGTGGGCATGGCTACAGCTCCATTCAGCTGTCGCCTGAATATCATCACTGCCTCTATTGACTGGTCACATGTAGGCTATTTTTAAGACATAATTTAACTCACCCCTCAGAACCATGTGTCACGGTTTTCTATGCTCAAACCCTATTCCCATGGCAACAACAAAGTTGTTCCTAACTTTGAACATCATGGTCTATTTTATTTATTTATTTTATAAAGAACTTGCAAATATAAAATAAGATACACCATTTGAGTCTCTCTGCTTCTGGGTTAGCTCACTCATTATCATCATTTCTAGTTCAATCCATTTGTCTACAAATTTCGGAAATTCCTTATTTCAATAGCTGAGTAGTATTCCATAGTGTAAATGTACCACAGTTTCTTTATTTATTCTTCTACTGAGAGACACTTAGGCTGTTTCCATGTTCTGGCTATTATGAATAAGGCCACTATGAACATGGTTGAGCATATATATGTCCCTGTTGTGTGCTGGAGCATCTTCTGGATATATTTCAAGGAGTGGAATAGCTGGGTCTTGAGAAAGCCCTATTCCCATTTTTCTGAGATAGCACCAGACAGATTTCCAAAGTGGCTGCACTAGTCTGCATTTCCACCAGCAATGAAGGAGTGTTCCTCTTTCTCCACATCCTCGCCAGCATGTGGTATCGCTTGAATTTTTTATCTTAGCCATTCTGATGGGTGTAAAATGGAATCTCAGAGTTGTTTTGATTTGCATTTCTCTGATGACTATAGACTTCGAGAATTTCTTTAAGTGTTTCTCAGCCATTTAATATTCCTCTGTTGAGAATTCTCTGTTTAGTTCTGAGCCCCATTTCTCAATTGGATTATTTGGTTTGATGGTGTTTAATTTCTTGAGTTCAGAGAGACTCAAATAGTATATACTCACTTATAACTGGACACTAGCCCAAGGGGCATGTCTCATGAAGTCTTCACTTACCAGGAAAGTGGGATAGAGGTGAGGACATCCTATTGGGACTCTAGGTGAGAGAAATATAGGAGATAGGGAAATAGATGGATCCAAAGTGTCCTAGAAACTTACAAGAAGAACACTATGATGGGCAGATCTGGGCCCAGGGGTTCTGCTCCATCTATGGCACCAACCAAGGACAATATGTGCAGTCATCATCAAACCCCTACCCAGACCTAGCCAAGGGACAGAATATTCTCCACAGTTAAGTGGAGACTGGGGGCTGACTTTCACACGAACTCTGGTGTCCCTTAATTGGCCATGTCCCCTTGATTGGAGGCCCAATGGCACTTGGAGGAAGGATAGCAGACTACCAAGAAGAGACTTGGTACCCTAGCATCATATTCAGGGGGAGGAGGTCCCCCTCAGTCACAGTCATAGGGAAGGGGAATGGGATGAAAGCGAGAGGGAGGGAGGAATGGGAGGATGCAGGAGATGGGATAGCACTTGAGATGTAATATGAATGATTTTATTTTCAATAAAAAAAATCTAGCTGGAAAAAAATAAGATACACCACTAGAGTAACTAAATTAACATAACCACACAAGCATTTGTCCAAACGAAAAGTCTACATATTTCAATGAATATCTATACAGTTATAATGACCATCCTGGAGTCATGAAACTTCATTTTGGAACTTACAATTCCACCATAATTACAGTTTTTATGTTCTTATCCACCTACATGAAAATGAAAAATCCACAATTGACTTAAAACTAGAAAAACTGTTATTTTATATTGCTTTTCACAATTCATGTGTCCTTTACTTGCATTCTATTTTTCTCCATCACCTACTAGTACCTTTGCTGTCCCCCTTTCTTTTCATATGCCTCTGTGTGTTTTCTGTATGCCTCTAGCTCTATATGAACTGTGAATTATATTAGGTAGTTACGTTGGTCTCATCCAATAGACAAAACACATGCAGACAGTCTTTTCTGTAAATCCTCATGATTAAGCAAAATGCTTGGATGAAATTCTCCAGTGACTTTTACATGGCTTTCATGGTTTTGCATTTTCTAAATAGATTGTGCAAAACGTCCAGATCTTTTCTCAAGGCACAAATGTGTTTCATCCTTCCTGGACAACTCTGCAGTCTTTCTGCAGTTGTGATGCTGCTATGTTCTAATTAAATGTTTTCAATGGTTTTGTTTTAAATCTTATATATTTCTTTATGCTAGTTATTCATTTATTAATGCATCAAACATTTGTTCAGAGTCCATTTTATTAGTGGGCACAGAGAAGTAACACAAAATAGGACTTTTCATGCCCCTGTGTTTAGCTTTGCTGTGGTAGACTTCAACCTTAATACAACACCGGTCGTTCAAGAAAAACCAAATTTGTCTTCTAAACATTTATTCCTTAGGATCTTGGCAAAATTCAAGAAAGAGAGAAGCTGTCAACATTCTCGGCTTACTCTTGGGTGCCTATGATTCAAGCAACAGTCAGTGACAGCTCAGCTAAGACCCATACAAATTGCAAAACTATAGCTATGACCCATTTACTTTTCTTTCTTTCATTAAAATCACTTTAAGGAGACTTATGGTTTTCTTTAGACTGCAAATGTAGCTGAGTAAATGATTTTTTTTTTTGTCCATCTTGGTGATATCCTTTATGCAACTGCAAATCATTAAACATGTGACTCCTACATTTATTTCCATAAAAAACCTCAAATGATACTTTCTAAATAAAATAAACATCTCTTGATAAAGATTGATTGTACAATCAGACAAAAACCTTTTTTTCAACTGGTCAAAATTTTATGCAGTAAGAATGGACAATAAAAAAAAAAGCAACCTCTTTTCCCCTTGTATTGCTTATAGTATTAGCCAAGGAAAAGATATACAGTACTTATTAAGCGTGTGCCAGGACTCTGCCAGATTTGTTCCCTTACTCTTCATGGTGGACCTTGGAGCAAGGGGTATTGGAGCTCTGGTTTTATTCACAGAACAAACAGATCTCAAGAGGAGTGGAGCAGTTTGTCCTAGATTCCTGACAAGAAATCAGCAGAATCTGACTTAGAACTCAAGGCTACCGTGTTTGTCTAGAATCTCTCTAATATGTGACAGTGTCTCTCAAGGACAGAATGGAGTAATGTTACCTAAGGAAAGAGTATGCATTTCTCATCTTTTCAATGATGTTAGCTTAGACAGGATGTCCTTCTTTTTATTTTTCCCAGGGACACTCGCCGTCTGTTGATAAGCATGTTTGTGGAAAAGTTATTTCTAGGTTTTTCCTAAGTGTAGGCTTTGCTTTAAAAAAAAAAAAAAACTGTTTTATTTGGGGTTCCTTAATGCCTCTACATCCATTCCAACCTACCAACCCTAGATAGGAGAGAAAGAAGGTTAGGAGGGACATTTTTAGGTTCAGTTCCTTGGGGCAGTTCCATTCTTTGTCATCAGGGTATCAGTAGTCCCTCACAGGGACAGCAAACACAGCAGCAGAAGCAGCACCAACAGCAGGAACCAAAAGCAGCCTCTTTGAAGTTTCCTCCAGAGTGTTTCTTTCTAGAAGTGTCCCAAAGTGAAGCGATGTGAGGCAGTGATGTGAAGCCATACAAAGCAAAGTCTCTGTTTTGGGGGTTCCTATTTACTTCCTCTCAGAGTCTGCACCAGCACGTTTTTCACTTGGAAAAGACCATGCCCCTGCATGAGGCAGTTCCCAGCTGACAAAGGTCACGCGCCTTCTCATGAGTCGGTTTCACATTCCACACTTAGGATCAAAACAAAAACATGTTTACGTCCGCCATGCCTAAGGTTGGAAATTTGTCACATATGAATTTTGATGATGTGATTTATAGCACAGAACAAGAATGATATTGCAATTAAAGTTATTTTGACCAATGATATAACAAATAAGTGTTTTATTTATTGTATAAAATAAAGCATGAAATGTACGGTAAACAATCTCCATTTCTACTTTGTTTTTCCAAAATGAAAAATAATTTTTAGTTCTTTCCTTAATTATTTTATGTTTTGGGGGCAATTAAGCCTTTCAGAAATGTCATATTTCCTCTCTGCTGACCAAGTATACTGTGGCTCAGTTTTGGTCCACCAAGACCATAGATCTGTAGCTAACTATGAGAAATAAGTATTCTAGTGAGAAAAACCTTCACACCAGGAACCAAGGCAAAGTGAGGTCCTTGTTGAAACTGGGATATAATTTTATAACTTTATTTCAAAGTATTACAGTTGATATTTCAGCATCACGATTCTGTGTAAAAGATTTTTAAACGATGCAACTAACATCTGGTTTTCACTGTTTTTCTTTGCATCATATTAATTAGTGCTGGATTTCCAAATACTTGAGCAACAACTAACTATACGTCATTAGCACTTAATCACGAAGTGACCTTAATGACACACATTTATTGTGGGAGAGAAATGGCTGTAATCAGTGCTTAGCAAGAAACATAAAAACTGCAGCTTGTCCTTTTCATTGATCCGTTGGGTGAAAAAGCCCATTATTAAAACATTACAATCAAAACCAATAAGGAATGAAAGAAACTGAGTCTAACCTTGCCTATGGTTAATTTTATGTTTCACTAAGATTTAATAAGAAGACTAAACTCACAGCAGTCCAAATTAGAAACTGGCAACCAAGTTTTGAAAGACTTGCGTTGTAAACAACTTTATTTCCTACAATTTCATTGACATTATGCCCTGAGCTATTATTACCAGTTTTATTTTACAGAACAGAGATCAGAAGAGAAAAAAAAATTTCTTGCTGCTGCTGCTGTTTTATAAGTAGTTTTTTCGCCCACAGTCTCATGTATAGAGGATGTGGCTCTCGCTAACGGACTTTTGAGAAGGGACTGAATCTGGCGGGTTCAGATTTTATCAATAGGCTTAGCTTTTGATGGGTTCATATATGCTATTATCATTGGAATTTTGTGAGATGTATGGGGTGTGTGGGCTAAATGGAGGATATAGACCACCGTAGACCTGCCCTGGAAAGATCTGTCAGTTACGGGGGTGGGGAGCTTTGCTTTTCTCTCGGTTTTCTGACCTCCATGAGTTACAGCACCCTCCTCCACCCCATGATATCCTTACCAACAAAGCAAACAAACAAAAGACTGGGGACTTAGAAACCATGAGCCCAAAGGAACTTTTTCACCCTGTGAAATGTTTCACTTAGGTGTTGTGTCACCATCATGAAAAGTCCCATTACTCATCTCATTGCCATTTCCCCTGAGTCCTGCCCTCTAAACATTCCAAGTCTGGCAAGGCATTTGTACTAAATGAAAACTAGCAGAGAAAATATAACCTTATCATAGTGTTGTTTGAATGTGTAAAAGCAATTTCCTACCTCCTACATTCTCACATTTCTTGTTTTTTAGTTACATTATTAATTTACATCTCAATTGTTATCCCATCTTTTGCATCCTCCCATTCCTACCTCCCTCCTGCTTTCACCCTACTCCCCTCCCCCAAGATTGTGACTGAGGGGGACCTCCTGCCCCTGTATATGATCATAGGGTATCATCTCTTCTTGGTAGCCTGCTATCCTTCCTCTGAATGCCACCGGGCCTTCCCATCAAGGGGACGTGGTCAAATATGGGGCACCAGAGTTTGTGTGAAAGTCCCCTCTCTCCACTCAACTGTGGAGAGTGTCCTAACCGTTGACTAGATCTGGGTAGGGGTTCAATGTTTACTATACCTTTTGTCTTTGCTTGGTGCCATAATTTGAGTAGAACCCCTGGGCCCAGACCTGCCCTTCATAATGTTCTTCTTGTAGGTTTCTAGGACCCTCTGGATCCTTCTATTTCCCCATTCTCCCATACGTCTCTCACCTAGAGTTCCAATCGGATGTCCTCACATCTATCCCACTTTCCTGGTAAATGAAGACTTTCATGGTACATGCCCCTTGGGCTAGTGTCCACTTATAAGTGAGTATATACCATTTGAGTCTTTCTGCTTCTGGGTTAACTCACTCATTATGATCATTTCTAATTCAATCCATTTGTCTACAGATTTCGAGAATTCCCTGCTTTTAATAGCTGAGTAGTATTCCATAGTGTAAATGTACCACAGTTTCTTTATCCATTATTCTACTGAGGGACACTTAGGCTGTTTCCATGTCCTGGCTATTGTGAATAAGGCTGCTATGAACATGGTTGAACATATCCTACATCTTCAAATATCTAATATCCAAAATATATAAAGAACTCAAAAATTAAACACCACCAAACCAAACCAAATAACCCAACTGAGAAATGGGGCTTGGAACTTAACAGAGAATTCTCAACAGAGGATTATCAAAAGGCTAAGAAACACTTAAAGAAATGTTCATTGTTTTTAGTCATCAGGAAAATGCAAATCAAACCAACTCTGAGAATCCATCTTACACCCATCAGAATGGCTAAGATAAAAAATTCAAGAGACACCACATGCTGGCGAGGATGTGGAGAAAGAGGAACACTCCTTCATTGCTGGTGGGAGTACAAACTAGTACAAACATTTTGGAAATCTATCTGACACTATCTCAGAAAACTGGAAATAGGGCTTCCTCCAGACCTAGCTATTCCACTCCTTGGGATATACTCAGAAGATGCTCCAGCACACAAAAAGGACATATGCTCAACCATGCTCATAGAGGCCTTATTCATTTTCACATTTCATTGGAGAACCAAGTCTGGAACCTACATCTCCAGGCTAAGCTTTGTGCCCTGTGACTTTGTTGCTTATACTGAATTCAACCAGTGATTTCACTAGAATATGTACTATGTATATAAATGTATGCTACCTAAGTATTTCTACGGGTCTCAAGGGATATTGTTTCATTCCATAAATATTTATTAAGAAGTTACTCTGTAGCTGAAGATGATGTAGCTGTAAATGAAATGTTCAATTCCTTTGCTTTCACAAGACTTAAATTCTAATAGGGGAGTTAGGCAACAATTAAGCTGACATATCTCTAATGTGGTAGTAGATAATTTAAAGCAGTTTACTGAGACAAAATAGTTTGGATAGTAACTGCATGGATTCTCTCTGTTACCTTTTCAGATGAAGATTAGATTGAGATATTAGAAAGTGTTATATTCCCATCTTTTGTTGTCTCTGTAACGAGTAATGACATCTGGCTCATTTCACTTGTTATACTGGTTTTTAGACACATCCATGTTATGGCAACTGGTAAGATATTGTGTGATTTTTAAAGAATGAATAACAGTCTGTTGTAACTGTGTGTATTTGTAACATTTCATTACTCATATAATTATGTTTTAAAAATAGCACAAATTCAGAAACAGAGAATGAAACATTGCTTGCATTGTGTTGGCAAGTCAGGCAGAGAAGAGATAGAAGGGAATTGCTACTCAGAGGAAGTAAAACTGTCTATAAGATGAACAGCTCCAGAGTTGTAACTACATGTGCAAACTTAATGAAATTATGATCTCTCTGGGGTTTTGTTACATGGGTAGATTTTAGCAGTCCTTGTGCTGAAATTATAAATATATTAATTTACCTCACTACAGGAATCACTTTATTATCCTTATGTATCCCATAATGTTGAATTGAAAACATGAATTGTATATTATAAATTTATATATTTACCTAAATAGTAATTGTGTTGTTTAGAGCTCCTGAGTGGCTTCAAGTCACAATGTCAGTGTCCCTTTACCTCCATCACAAGCTGCTTAAAATAATTCAGGCTTTTTACTCTATAGTTGAAAAATGCTAATTTGATAATAATATATAACATCCAGCAGATAGCAAGGGTTTTATTATCATCTAGGCACCTGGATAAGTACTTTGAATAAAGTTATTAAATTTTCATTTAATTTCATTTAATAAAAATACAAATGCAAGAAGAACTAAACATTACAATGTTTGTATTATGGATACAGCATAGCTCCAAAGATATTAAATGTGTTTTATGGTTACAAATGTATCAAAAAAGTCAGGAATGGGCTTGGGTCTCATCTTTTAAACACATTCAGGTATGTAAAGTGTATAAAGTATATATCATATTTTGAGTGGAAAATAGTAAATTTTAGGGTACAAATCATAGACCGTTTGTGTATGGCTGTTGGTCTTAGTTAGAGAGAAATCCAGTTACTGAAAACCACAGTTCTCAGGTCTGTCTGCTTTTTGTGGGGTGATGCTAAAGACCACAATAGAGAAGCTATTGAACACATAGTTCAGGATGGTACAGAGTATTTCCGCAGGACTCTCAGTGCAGTTTCTGTAGATGTTCCTGGAAAGGCCAGAGAAAGGCTGCTCAAATATCTTGCACTCAAAAAAGTACTTGAGGGTGGTTGATACTTGGGGATACTTATGAATTCTTGGTCCTTGATACTTATCTGTCTTAATGACTTTCTGTCTCCTGTGCATGTTAAAAGTGAAATTATTAATGTTTACAGCTACCTCTCTGATCCTTTTCGTCAGGAACTGGTTAGATTGGTCTCTTTGCCTTACTATAATGTGCTCTATCATAGCATGCTTTACTACAGTTAGTGTAACCAGAGGCTGTGTACGTTTGTAAAGACATCTGTTTATATCTTAGCTCTAGAGGTCTAAGGATGAGGTGCTGCATCTAGCATGAAGCAAGGAATGGAAACTTGTGTGTATATTTACATGTGTCCTGCAGCCAGCCTCTCTTCCTCCTTTCATAAAGCTGCCAGTGTTCAATTATGGGAACTCCAGTCTGATGGCCTTCCTCAGTTATGGACACCCCCAAAGGCCCAAGTTCTGAACCCCATACTTGTATTAAACTTCCATAGCTTCTTGATATCTCCCAGTAAATGTTAAACTTCAATGTTTATTTTGCAGGAAACAAAATACATTAAAATTGGTATTTATAAAAATTGAAGACTTAATTTATTTTTAAAAAGCGCTTATAGAATATACCTTCTTCCTTCCTATAGTTAAGACATATTGTAATTTAAAGTAGTAAGAATAGAGCTTAAGGATTTACATATACCAAGCAAATGTTATGATGCCACTGAGAAATTCTTGCCTCAGTAAGCACATATTATGATGGAAAACTCTATGTACTATTGGAGGCTATAGGTTTATAACCACAAATAAGGGAGAATGCCCTCTAGAGCTTATACACCAGCCATTCTAAGTCAGAGACAAAAGACATGTGGGGAGAAAGAAAGAGAGAAAGAAGGAAGAACTTTGGTGAGCACATGCCATATATGTTGAGGGGAAAAGGTGAGATATAGACATATAGGCATTATGGAAGAAAGAGATGAAATATCTGACCTAGGAAATAAAAGAATGGGAGGAAAAGGAAAACATTGCTATCTAATATTTATTTTAGAGGTGTTATTTGCAGAGTCAAGAATGAATCAGCATCTTGAAGCTTTTCCTATGCTTTCTGTTACATGTTCTTCTTATTTATGGTACAGTTATGTGAAGCGTAAAGAAACGGAAGAGCAGAATGTAAGATGGTAAGAGGGAAATCTGTTCAAACTGAGCAGTCTTTTCAGACTGCAGAGGATGAATTTTAGTTCCAGAGAATTAATGGCTCTCCATAAATAGTGTAGCAAGATAAACATCTTAGGACACAAAGAACAACTGAAAAGAAAAGGCTGGTTTTCAACAGTAAATTGACACACTGGGGACATTTTTATTTGATTTATTTTGAATCATCAATTAAAAAACTTAATTGAAAGTATTTGGCATGACAATACTTCCATTTATTGCTTCATAAAAGTCACTGCCGAGGTCAATATCTAGAGGGAAAGTGATACGATGTTGTGTCAGGTCAAAAATGCAGAAAAAAATTTTTCACTAATGAACATTTACTTCCTCATTTTAACAAGGTACTTTTTAAAAACTATGTCACTCTAGGGTGCTGACACTTTATTACTTGGCAAATTTGTATAGTTTCCAGATCTCTAATCCACTCAGTGTCAATGTTTAAGCAGTCCTGGAAATAATAAGTTGTAAAGGAACCATTTCTGTGTGATTAGAATTCTGTGGGTGGCATCTAGGTGGTCAGAGGTCATTAGAAGAATCTAATGCCTCTTCTTCCCCAACTCCCAGCCATGTTCTCATTAAAATTGCAATGGCAGAAAATTCTCCAGCTCTTCACCCACATTTTGTGTCATTTAGCTTGGGCACAGCTCTTGTACATGAACACTCTATCAGGGGAGGGAGGATTCGACGCTTAGGATCCCTGGATCATGATTATATTAAAAGAGACCTAGGTCAGAACATTCTTCTCATAGTCTTCAAAGACCATGCACCTTCACTCTCCAGAGTAGCCTTGCGTATCTGTGCTAAGAAGTTGCTAGTTCCAGGAGGCCAAAGTGGGCAGCCATCTGGGCAGGTCTTGCTGATTGCACCTCAGCTCTCTATGCCACGCCGTCCATCTCGTTTTTTTATTTAATGCCCCACAGTCTTTGTTCTTAAGATGAGATCCTAAATAAGCAGTAACTCGCTACAAACGCAGTTGTAAACCCCCACCTCTAGATGAATCATAATCTGTGCTTTTAGCCAGAAGAGTAACTTGCATTGGAACCTTCCACATCCACACATGCTCTGGTCTCCTCTCCTTGTCAAAGCTGTCATCACATATTTTGTTCTTTGCTATAATTGTATTTCTATCATCTTTTAGGGAAAAGTTTTCATATGGTCGACATATTCAAAATCATTGTTGTGTTACCTTGAAATACCTGCAGAATTCTGGCTGCATTACCACCTAGAGTGCAATGTAGGAGGCGTTCTCTCTCAGCACTCAGCATACCTGACAGTCTTCCTCTTTTCCCTTCTCAATCCATTAACCCTGCTGGAGGAAAGAGCACATGACCATGACAAATCAAATGGCCCGTTACATTACTCCTGGTCATAGTGACTAGTGACTGCAAAGGGATGGGCTTGTGACTCCTTTGACTAAATGAGAAACAACCAGATTGGTCTGGGATTTCCGGGGAGGAAGACGCTTTTATTTTTGAAGGGTTTCAAGATGAAGGGTTGTTTGGTTCTGGAGTTCCTCCTGCGCTGTTTCTACTTTTAGACCCAGGCAGAAGAGAGTGGCTGTTCTATCATTTCCTGCAGCTATTCTGCTTTCTCACTGATGAAGAACCTCCCAGGTCGTGAGGACAGGGCGGAGTGTGCACTTCTAGATTTACACACTGAGCAGGGGAACCTTTCTATGGCTGTTGTGCCCTAATCTCAGATCTGCAGACTTTATAAGACCCTTTCCTCAGCAGCATGTGACTGGGATGAAAGAGAAACAGTCTGCCCACCATTCTTCATTTATTGTTCATAGCTCATGTAATATCGCCTCTAAGTCAGTTAAAAGTTGGCTGCTCGCTGTGCCCTAACCACACAAAGTGTTGTTTCCTTCTCTCTGCTTCCTATTTTCTACAAATTTTTTCTATATATAACAATTATGGTATTTTGATTCCCTAAAAAAACATGTTTAGCACTTTTATTTGTCCAGAGCTCCCTTCACGTTATCCACCCATCTTTCCAATGGAGCCTTCAGAGGATAGATTCTGTGATTCCTATAGATACCTAAGTCTGAGTGTGCTCGTCTCTTGTAAAACCTCCCAGAATATCTGTAGGTGATATCGAGCTATTCTCCTACACATGTAATACCTTGAACAATGTCAGTGATGTGTATAGAGATAGTAGTTGTATTATGTAGGGAAAGATAGTAAAAAATAAAAATCTGTACATGGTCAGTTAAGAAGCAACTGAAAATGTGTCCTATCTTTGCTTAATTGAAGGCTATTACTCTATGGCCAATAATTAATACACAGATGAGGGGGAAAGCTTCTGAGAATCTCTCCGTTTGCTCTCCATCATGACATCCTGTTCTTTTTATTTTCTAAATTTACTTTTCTCTTTCTCAATTGGCTGTTTTCTCTCTTTCTCATCTACTGTTTTGTATTTACTACAGCACAAACTTTTTATCTTCCTGTTTCAGAGAGCACTTGAGTTTCTGGAACTTCAGCCATTTTTCCATTAATGATTTTAAAAGTATTTGTTTTCAGGCATAACTTAGTACTTTTCTGGAAAGGGTTCACTCATGTTCAATTAGTTGTTTCACGTTCCTTGTTTATTGGCCTTGTGATAAAATTAAACAACATCAAGAGAGGAAGAAAAGAGGATTAAAATCTGTGTCCATTTTCAAGTAAATCCTGGTATTTAATTATAAGTGTAATTTTCAAGTAGCTGTGAGTCAGACATGCTAAGCACTTTGCTAATGTTAGTCATTTAACCTTAGCAGGAGTCCTTCAAGGAAGGTAGATTTATTATTTCCACTTTGCAGATGAATCTCATGAGGCTTGGAGAGAGAACTTTCTATCAACTATTGGCTAGAAGCAGAACCTGAATTCTGTCACTTACTCATCTCCTTCAACATGAATAAGCTAGAAGGATACGTGGTGTGTGGCTTTAGCACTTTGTGACAATGCTACTTCCCCAACTTTTGATCCAGTTTTCTTCAAAGAAAGTGGCGCCTGCTATAGGCCTTACCTTCCTATGGCCGTTCAGTAACTGGGGCCTTCTAGAATCTTCCGATGTGTCTTCATTAAGCTGCCACTAATAAGAAAACTTCACTCTGAATTTAGCAATCATACTTTCATCTTCATCAGATAAACCAAAGAATGTTATAGGTATAAAGTGTTTTTTTTTCTAAAGTCCTCATCAAGTGGCATAGATAAAGTTTTGTTGTGATTCCAGGCAGGACATAGATCTATATTGAGATCCTTTTAATCCCAGAATTCACAAGGAAAAGCCAATTCTACCATTTGGGGCCACATTTAAAGTAAACTTTATTAAATGTTAAATACCGGCCAAGAGATGGACTTTGGTTAGGATCACTCCCTGGGTTTCCTAGGTGAGTGGCCCCAAGACACCTGTTGCAAAGGCTTATAAAGACAAACCCAAAGGTCACCATATTTTCCCATGAGACTTTTGTTCCAAGAACTACAGCTCCCAGCATCCCAGGAGGTACCTGGTACTTTGTCAAGTAAGTGGTGCTTGCAGATTAATTTTGGATATTACACTCCATAGCACCCTTGCTGCAAAGAGAAGGGGACACAGAGATGACCTCATCATGGTAATAATTCTTACAGAGGAGAAAACTGTGAACTGACTGTAAGCCACACTCCTCAGGAAAAAAGGCAGATCCAACTGTGACTTCAAGTTGGCCATTCTATGGACATTCTACAGGTTTTGACCTCTGAATTGATAGTTTTGATAGTATATTTCCTTTAATCTGTGAAAGAAAAAGCAATGAATGCTGTAGTGGATTGTGACTGGAAATTTAAGGGTGTGTTTGCACAACAATGGATTTGAGGATGCCTGGGTGGTCTGTGTTGGCACAGGTATTATAGATGAAGCTGCTTATTGATTGTTTTAACAAGTGAAGACTCAGTGCAAATATTAGACCTGGCTTTTCTTTATTCAAAGAGTTGTACATGACTATGGATATTTTGGGAAGTTCTGGAAATTTAGATACCAGAAGTAGAATTTTGGCTCCTTGGCCAGATGTGCAACGTTCAACAAACTTACTTTGTTCACATATGAATGGAAGGTGTGAGAAGCACTGCCTTTGTAGGATATTATGAGGATTAAATAAAAATATTCATATAAAGTAGATGAAGGGATCCCCCCAGTGTTGGAGAGGCATGTGGTAGTCCTAAGTACAAGCTGTGCTCCTGAGATTACACTGCCTAGGAAAATATAAGGGGTCTGAGACTTTGCAATGAGTCACATTTGATAGTGGTGAAAATAATTGACTATTATAATCAATGTAGAGTAAGCTTTTATTAAATATTAACCTTGTAATGGACTAGAATACAAAAAGAAAGTAACCTGGACCTAATTCATATGTTCCCATCACACAGTTTTGCTCTGCATCATCTTTCTAACATAAATTATTTTTTCTGTAGCCATAAAGGCCACCATAATAATGCTCACATTTTGAAACCACTGACCTGTTGTTCCTAGGATGAGGTAGAGTCTGAGCTGAAGGGCACTTGTGGTTATCAGTAGAAGCTGCACAGCCATTTCACAAATTTACTTACATAACCGACTTCCAGGGGAAGAGGGTAGAAAGTGATTACTTCAGAAAAGCAAAGTTAACAGTCTAAAGGCAAGAAAGACAGTCAAGCCAGAGCATAATCTAAGGGATGTCTCCAGTGTTGGCAGACTCCTTAGGATATAGATGATAAATAGACTGTAATATTTCAAGTCCAAAAATTTTCTATTAAATTTCTTCCCTTGCTTACTAGGATAAAGAACTTACTCAGGGGGATTGAGTTTGGTGAGAATAGGCTGTGTATTAATTTATTTGATGCCTGTTAAGACTTAACAGGCAACCCCCTTACTACCCGTTGCCCTATGGAATCTGTTTTTTGGAATATCAAAAACCATTATCATTTTCCTACTATTATTCCAAAATGATTTTCTTGGTCATTTGTTATAGAGACAAAAGAAAATAGGCTTCTTTTTCATAAAATATGCTTAACTAATATTATATCCTTAATAGTACTAAATGATTATGAAAGAAAAAGATTCATTCATTCATCCAACAAATATTTATTATCACTAAAGTGTTGTATTAAGTAGAATGGGTTCTGGAACCTAGACAGGGCTCAAATTCTGCCTATTGTGTTTTTCAGCTGTGAGGTAGATTATAAGCCAAGCAATTATTAAGCTTATATTACTTTAACTGGGACACATAGATTCAATCATGTGATGAATAGTGGAGGTAAAATCCAAGGTTGTACTTGTTTCACTTTGAAGTTCAAGTCCTTTAAGTGCTATGTACAGCTTCACAGCCATGAGGTGTGGCAGAGATTGTACTCACTGTCACCCCTGGAAAGCTTGCCTTAGATCACCATTATCCAGCTTAACGCCAGGAATAGCTAGTGCAGGAACCCGGGTGTTTGGATTCTTGCTTCACTTGCTTTTTTGACTATGCAGTATTGAAAATATTCACAAGCATTTGAAGAATGGTTGGAAATACTGACTAAACCTTTCAACTATTTGAATACTGCCCTGTTATTCATATTATTCTTTGACCAAGTTATATATGCTTTTATGCTCTGTGTCACCTCTGTGAGTTGGTCAGTTGTTCTGGAAGCTAAATGTTGCTTTCCAAAGAAACAGTAGCTGAAATAGAGATTGGATTCCTAGAATAGCCAACAAAATCAGAACTGGACATAGAAGTACAATGTTCACACAATCCACTAGACTCTAGTGACTGTTTGGTGTTCTGGGGCAGTCTCAATCACAGCAGTAGAAGCCGTGTTTACTTGGAAGAAGGATGGAGGTAAATACAGAGAGGCCACCCTCACAATGGGTCATTCATTAGTCCATAATGGTTGGATAGCTTTCATCCTTCTACAATAATCCCACAGCAATATAGGCACAGAAGTTTCTGACTTTTATGTGAGAACAGTAGCCATATACTCTATCTGTAGATTACTGAGGTACTAATCTGATTCTAAATCCTGAACACTGCAGAAAGTGACTCTTTGGAATTCTCATTTACACTTTTTAAAATCTAATAGTGCACTGCAACCCTGACAGATTCAATGATGTTGGAAAAGTATGCCAGGAGAAGGACCAAAAGGAAAATCAATATCAGTAGCATAAATATGAAAGAAAATTGTGTGGCGATACCACAAACTGCCTGTGTAAGATTCTTAAATTTGTGGAGAAATATTTTATATTGTGTGGCTTACCTTTTGGCAAAGCAACACACCCAAATGAGTCCCTAGGATTCTTTCATATTTTAGAACTCTTACTTTCATCAGCTCACTAGTGAAAATGAAAGGAACTTTTCTCAGTTTACTTTCCTCTTTGGAATCCTGAAACAATTGCCCAAAATATTTTAAATACTTTGTATTCATTAAGTGGTGCCTTTAAGTCATTTATACAAAATAATTGTCTTAAAATACACAGAATAACTCCTGAACTATTAGAAAATTGGAGATTCCAGAAAGGAAGTGGTATAAATTATCACCATGATAAAGTTGACAAAATTAGGACCATGATAACATGTATCTAGTTCACTGAATCTACTGAAAAGATGTATTGGGTTATTTAAGTGGTACCAGAGTTTCAATACACATTTGTTTCAGATCTCAGAATACCACCCTTCAGAGCATATGAATGCTGATTTTTGAGAGGCAGTAGAGTCTTAGAAGGCAACTCTTTTGGCGTTCTCTCACCCCTGTTTTTCCTCTTTTAGTTCTCTCACAAGCATACCAGAGAAACTAGAAGTTCATTCTCCAAGACAGATCGCGAAAAGTGAAATGCCTTTCTTAAGTACAATCTATAAGCGCTAGAAAGTTCATGCTCTGATTTTTCTTTGTCTTTTAGTATGATACATAGTTATTAAAGAATTCAAGGGGGGATCCAAGATGGCGGCGAGCAGTGTGGACCGTGTTTGGAAGCTCCAGTGAACAATTCTGGGAATTGCGGATTTCTGAGCCAGGAACACCAAGGTCCCCACACCACGGCAGCAGGAGTGCTCCACGATTCGGAGGGACCAGGGTGTGGAGGACCTGTGTGCCCATGCACACGGGAGGAGCACGGATTTTCTCGGATCGGAGCAGCAGCGGCAGAGGCAGCAGCAGTAGCAGCAGCAGCAGCAGCAGCAGCAGCAGCAGCGGCGGCACCAGCGGCACCAGCGGCGGTGGCTGAGGTTTGCAGCTCAGAGCCTTCTAGTGGAGGTGATTGGTGTGGTGACCGGTGGGTATTGTTGTGGGAGAGGGGACTCTGGGCAGGATTTAGGTTGCGTGGTACCTTGAGACCCAAACTGGACTCAACAGACAGTTCAACCCCAGAGTCCCAGGTTCAGCTCAGTGTGCAGTGCTGTGGAGACACTGGCTCAGCTCAGCAAGCAATTCTGCCCAAGGCACTAGCTTAGCGCAGCCACAGCTCCCCTGCTGTGATTCAGGCTGGGCAGAGCGCTCAGTTCCACCCTAGGCACCAGCTCAGCTCAGTAACAGCTCCCCTGCTGTGGCACAGGCTGGGCAGAGCACTCAGTTCCACTGGAGGCGCTAGCTCAGCGCAGCCACAGTTCTCCTGCTGTGACGCAGCTAGGCGGAGCGCTCAGTTCAACCAGAGGCACTAGCTCAGCTCAGTGAGCAGTTCTGCCCAAGACGCTAGCTCAGCTCAGCGAGCAGTTCTGCCCAAGTAACTAGCTCAGCTCAGCAGGCAGTTCTGGGGCGCTGACACAGGCTGAGGTCAGCATGCAGATTCATCCCAGAGGGCCTAGCTGAACTTGCCGGGCAGTTTGGGTCTGGAGACTCTAGCTGAGCTGTGCGCACAGGCTCGGCAGCCCTAAGACTCTGGCTGGACTATCCACACAGTTTAGGCCCGGAGTCCCGGGCTGAACTCAGTGCATAATGTGAGTCCAGAGTCCCTGGCTGAGCTCGGTGCACAATTCCGCCCTGGAGACTCGGGTGAGCTCAGTGCGCAGTTTGGGGTCAGAGTCCCTAATTGTGCCTGGCAGACATATTGGGCCCAGAGACTCTAGCTGAGCTTTTGGCACAGTCCCGGCTCTATGACTCTGGTTGGACACAGTGTGCAGTTTGAATCCAGAATTCCTGGCTGAGCTTGGCAGACAGTTCGGGCCCTGAGTCAATAACTGACCACAGCACGCACTTTGGGCCAAAAGCCCAGAGCTGAGCCCAAAAATTCTGGCTGGACCCTGTGTGCATTTTGGGCCCAGAATCCCTACCTGAGTTCCGCAGATGGTTCAGGCCCTGAGAATCTAGCTGATGCTTCACTAGTGTGGATGGCAGGAGGCTAGCCCTGTCATTTTGGACTCTCACAGCCAGTGATCCTCAGCTCCCCTGTGCTTTGGGTCCTGCAATCGTTCTGGGTCTCTGAATGAGTGTCGGGTCAGGCCAAGGTATCCACAGCCTTCTGGGTCCCCTGCCAAGTCCAGCCAGGAGCACATGGTTTGGGCCCAGTGTTCCTGGCTGGACTTGGCATCAGAACTTCCAGCCAATGGAAATTCTGAGAAAACAAGTAAATCTATCATCAGACACCCTCCATCCAACTCTGGAAGCTTCCCAACAAAAACAAAGACAGCAAGATATCTAAAGGACAGTGTAAAAGCATACGCAAAAAAAAAAAAAAAAAAAACCAAAACAACATGGCGTCTCCAGTTTCCAGCTATCCCAAAGAAAAGAACCCAGAGAACTCAAATACAATGGAAATACAAGAAAATGACCTCAAGTTCTTAGTAATGAGGATGATAATGGAGGAAACAAATAAAATTTGTAATCAAATGCAGGAAGACGCAGCCAAACAGGTGAGAGACATAAAAGAAGCACATAGAGTGGAACTGGAAAAATTTCAGGAAAATGCAAACAACCAGATGAAAGAAATAAATAAAATGGTTCAAGCTCTGAAGATCTATAAAGAGGCAATGGAAGAAACTCAGGAATATACAATCAGATGAAAGAAATCAAAAAATCAGTTCAAGATCTGAAGATGAAAATGGATTCAATGATAAACACACAGACAGAAGAAAAAAACGAGAACATGAGACCTTAGAGAAGAAGGTGAGCAACACAGAGGTGAGCTTTTCTAACAGAATCCAAGAGATGGAAGAATGAATCTCAGGTCTAGAAGATACAATCACAGATCTTGAAGCAATCATTAAAGAAAATGCCAAATCTGAAAAACTCCTGACAAAAACGTCCAAGAAATTAAGGACACCATGAAAAGAAGAAATCTGAGAATAGCCATTGAAGAATGAGAAGATATCAGACTCCACGGCCCAGAAACTATTCTCAATAAAATCGTAGAAGAAAATTTCCCCAGTCTAAAGAAAGAGATGCCTATAAACATACAAGAGGCCTACAGAACACCAAATAGAATTGACCAGAAAAGAAAAACTGCCCGTCACATAATAATCAAAACACAAAACATACAGAACAAAGAAAAAAATATTAAAAGCTGCAAGGAAAAAGGGCCAAATAACATTTAATGGCAAACCTATCAGAATTACACCCGACTTCTCAGCAAAGACCATAAAAGCCAGAAGGGCCTGGACGGAGATCCTGCAAACCCTAAGAGACCACAGATACCAGGCCAGACTACTTTACCCAGCAAAACTATCAATAATCATTGATAGAGAAAACAAAATTTTCCATGACAAAAACAAATTCAAACAGTACCTATCCACAAATCCAGCTTTACAGAAGGTACTAGAAGGAAAACTCCATCCCAAAGGGTCAAACTACAACCAAAACTACTCAGGAAATAGATAACTATCCCATGGCAAAAACACAACTACACAAACGCTCGACTGGAAACAACATCAAAATTAAGACTCTTAACAGTCACTGGTCATTAATATCTCTCAACATCAATGGTCTCAATTCTCCAATAAAAAGACACAGACTAACTGAATGGGTACATAAACAAGATCCAACATTCTTCTGCATTCAAGAAACACATCTCACCCATAACGATAGGCATTACGTCAGGGTAAAAGGTTGGAAAAAAATATTCCAAGCAAATGGTCACAAGAAGCAAGCAGGCGTAGCCATTTTAGTATCGAACAAAATAGACTTTCAACCAAAATTAATCAAAAGGGATGAGGAAGGACACTTCATACTCATCAAAGATAAAGTCAACCAAGATGACATCACAATTCTGATCATCTATGCTCCCAATACAAGGGCACCCACATTTGTAAAAGATCTGCTAAAAAAGCTTAAACCACACATCGATCCCCACACAATAACAGTGGGAGACTTCAACACCCCACTCTCACTGAAGGATAAGTCATTGAAACAGAAACTAAGCTGAGAAATAACATCATTAACCAATGCCATGGGTCAAATGGATCTAACAGATATTTATAGAACCTTTCACCCAAACAAGAAAGAATATACCTTCTTTTCTGCACCCCATGGAATCTTCTCCAAAATCGATCACATTGTAGGTCACAAAGCAAGCCTCAATAGATACAAGAGGATTGAAATAATACCTTGTATCCTATCAGATCACCATGGTCTTAGGCTGCAATTCAACAACAGAAATAACAAAAAGCGTACACGTACATGGAAACTAAACAACTCTCTGCTAAATGACACCTGGGTCAGGGAAGAAATGAAGAAAGAAATCAAGGAGTTTCTGAAATTCAATGAAAATGAAGGAACAACATACCCAAATTTGTGGGATACATTGAAAGCAGTGCTAAGAGGAAAATTCATAGCACTAAGTGTCTTTAAAAAGAAATTGGAAACATCGCACATAAGCATCTTAACGACACAACTGGAAGTCCTAGAAAAAAAAAAAAGAAGCAGAAACACCCAAGAGGAGTAGACGTCTGGAAATAATCAAACTCAGGGCTAAAATTAACAAATAAGTAACTGAGAAAACAGTCCAAAGAATCAACAAAATCAAGAGCTGGTTCTTTGAGAAAATCAACAAGATAGACAGACCATTAGCCAAACTAACTAAAAGGCAGAGAGAAAGTATTGAAATCAACAAAATAAGAAATGAAAAGGGAGACATAACAACAGACACTGAAGAAATACAAAGAATCATAAAATCCTACTTTGAAGGCATATATGCCATAAAATTTGAAAATCTAAGTGAAATGGACGATTTTCTTGATCAATTTCACTTGCCAAAGTTGAGTGAAGAACAGATAAACAAGCTAAATAGTCCCATTTCCCCTACAGAAATAGAAGCAATCATTGATAGTCTCCCAACCAAAAAAAGCCCAGGACCAGATGGTTTCAGTGCAGAATTCTACCAGACCTTCAAGGGCGAGCTAATACCGATACTCTTCAAGCTACTCCAAAGGATAGAAATGGATGGAACATTACCAAATTCATTCTATGATACCATAGTCACATTGATACCTAAACCTCACAAAGACTCAACAAAGAAAGAGAATTTCAGACCAATTTCTCTTATGAACATCGATGCAAAAATACTAAATAAAATACTGGCAAAATGAATACAAGAACACATCAAAGATATCATTCATCATGACCAAGTAGGCTTCATTCCAGGCATGCAGGGATGATTTAATATACGGAAATCCATCAATGTAATCCATCATATAAACAAACTGAAAATAAAAAAAACACATGATCATCTCTTGAGATGCAGAGAAAGCATTTGATAAAATCCAACACCCATTCATGTTTAAAGTTTTAGAGAGATCGGGGATACGAGGCACTTTTCTCTACATAATAAAGGCTATATTCAGCAAACCAATAGCCAAAATCAAAGTAAATGGTGAGATACTCAAGGAAATTCCTCTAAAATCGGGAACAAGGCAAGGCTGCCCACTCTCTCCATATCTCTTCAATATAGTACTCGAAGTTCTAGCCAGAGCAATAAGACAACAAAAGGAGATCAAGGGTATCCAAATGGGAAAGGAGGAAGTCAAATTATCCCTCTTTGCAGATGATATGATAGTGTACATAAGTGACCCTCAAAATTCCACCAGAGAACTCCTACAGCTGATAAACACCTTCAGCAAATTGGCTGGATACAAAATTAACTCAAAAAAGTCTGTAGCCTTCCTATACACAAATGACAAGCTTGCAGAGGAAGAAATTAGGAAAACCACACCCTTCACATTAGCCACAAGCAATATAAAATATCTAGGAGTTACTCTAACTAAGCAAGTGAAGGACTTGTTTGAAAAAAATTTCAAAACTCTGAAGAAAGAGATTGAAGATGACCTGAGAAGATGGAATGATCTTTCTTGCTCATGGATAGGAAGAATTAACATAGTAAAAATGGCCATCCTACCAAAAGCAATCTACAGATTCAATGCAATCCCTATCAAAATACCTACACAATTTTTTAAAGACATTGAAAGTTCAATTCTGAACTTCATATGGAAAAACAAAAAACCCAGAATAGCTAAAACAATCTTGTACAATAAAACGTGCTCTGGAGGGATCTCCATATCTGATCTCAAACTGTACTATAAAGCAATAGTAATTAAAACAGCATGGTACTGGCACAGCAACAGCCTGGTTGATCAGTGGAATCAAATTGAAGACCCAGATATGAATCCACACACATATGGTCACTTGATTTTTCACAAAGAAGCCAAATCCATTCAATGGAAAAAGGATAGCATCTTCAACAAATGGTGCTGGTCTAACTGGAGGTCTATGTGTAAAAAAGTGCAAGTGGACCCATATTTGTCACCTTGCACAAAACTCAAATCCAAGTGGATTAAAGACCTCAACATAAAACCAGAGACACTAAGTCACTTAGAAGAAAAAGTGGGGAAGAGCCTGGAACATATTGGCACAGGAGACAACTTCCTGAACAGAACACCAACAACCCAGGCCTTAATGTCGACAATTAATAAATGGGACCTCATGAGGCTGAGAAGCTTCTGTAAGGCAGGAGACACTGTCAAGAGAACAAAGCGACAGCCTACAGACTGGGAAAAGATCTTCACCAACCCTACATCTGACAAAGGTCTAATATCCAAACTATATAAAGAACTCAAGAAATTAAATACCACCAAACCAGATAACCCAATTGAGAAATGGGGCTTGAAACTAAACAGAGAATTCTCAACAGAGGAATATCAAATGGCTGAGAAACACTTAAAGAAATGTTCAACCCCCTTAGTCATCAGGGAAATGTAAACCAAAACAACTCTGAGATTCTATCTTACACCCATCAGAATGGCTAAGATCAAAAATTCAAGCGACACCACATGTTGGCGAGGATGTGGGGAGAGAGGAACACTCCTTCATTGCTGGTGGGAATGCAAACTAGTACAGCCACTTTGGAAATCTATCTGGTGCTGTCTCAGAAAACTGGGAATAGGGCTTTCTCAAGACCCAGCTATTCCACTCCTTGGAATATACCCAGAGATGTTCCAGCACACAACAAGAACATTTGCTCAACCATGTTCATAGCAGCCTTATTCATAATAGCCAGAACATGGAAACAGCCTAAGTGTCCATCAGTAGAAGAATGGATAAAGAAACTGTGGCATATATACATTATGGAATACTACTCAGCTATTAAAAACAAGGAATTCCCAAAATTTGTGGATAAATGGTTTGAGCTAGAAATGATCATAATGAGTGAGTTAACCCAGAAGCAGAAAGATTCAAATGGTATATACTCACTTATATCTGCATACTAGTCCAAGGGGCATGTCCCACGAAAGCCTTCACTTATCAGGAAATGGGGACATATGGGAGGACATCCTATTGGGACTCTAAATGAGAGAAGCATGGGAGAATAGCAAAGTAGAAGGATCCAGAGGGTCCTAGAATCCTACAAGTAGACCATTATGATAGGCAGATTGGGGCCCAAGGGTCCCGCTCAAGGTAAGGCATCAGCCAAGGACAATACAGGCGGTAAACTTTAAACCCCTACCCAGATCTAGCCAATGGTCAGAACAGTCTCCACACTTGAGTGGAGAGTGAGATATGACTTTCTCACGTACTCTGGTGCCTCACATTTGACCATGTCCCCTGGAGGGGGAGACCTAGTGGCACTCAGAGGAAGGACAGCAGGTTACCAAGAAGAGACTTGATACCCTATGAACATATACAGGGGAGGTAATCCCCCTCAGGAACAATCATAGGGGAGGGGAATAAGGGGAAAATGGGAGGGAGGGAAGAATGGGAGGATACAAGGGATGGGATAACCATTGAGATGTAACAAGAATAAATTAATAAAAAAAAAAACTAAAAAAAAAGAATTCACTCACCCATCCTGCCTGAAAGTACAGCTGCATTCCTGCTGAGTCCTTTAGAGAAGCAGCTGGGGAGAGAATGCTACACTGAATGGCCGAAAAGAATTTGAGCAAACAGTAGCTGCAGCGTTCCCTTCGTGCTTCAGTTGTGTCTGCTCACACTTTCCCGTGACTGGATGTTTTCATGGCATCCAAGCACTGCTCCCTGAACTTTGGGTCTGGAGTTTGGAAGGATTCTGTATCAGACACAGGCTTTTGTTTTTTGTTGATTTACTCGGAGATCTGTGCCTGTCATAACCCTTGCGAGGGATGAGGAGATGCTACTTTTTACAGCTATACGTCAACAAATATGTGCTGTACATATTTTTTTTAATTAATTTATTCTTGTTACATCTCAATGTTTATCCCATCCCTTGTATCCTCCCATTTCTCCCCACCCCATCCCCATTTTCCCATTATTCCCCTCCCCTATGACTGTTCCTGAGGGGGATTACGTCCCCCTGTACATATTTTAAAGGCAGTCTTCAACACAAAGAAAGTCTAGGGAACCATTTAATCACAAGAATCTTCCCTTCAGAAAGGAGAAACATTATAATGACATTACAATTTCAAAAAGAACAAAATGAATTAGACATCTTAGAAAGTTGTTGTGGTACCAAATTATTAGTTTAACAGTTAGTAATTAAAATAAGTGAATAAGACAATTTTCCATTGAAGTCTCAATGACAGTATTTCTAATTATCTTTGTGATTCATGGATATCTATGAATGGTTCTGTCACCATTAAAAATTAGTGAGTAGACAAATTTCTAAGAAGTTAGTGAATTATTAGCGCATTTTTGTAAAGGTGAGTATGATAACAGCAAGTCTGTTGTTTAGGTACAGATAATGGCAAAACATGACGTTCATATAGTAGCAACAAAATTCATTCACTAGTAGTCTTCAAAAAATTAATACCGTAAAAAGCTAAGGTGTGTTAAAAATAATTTAATACTGTCCTTTGGTTTCAGACAGATTATTAATTAATTAATTGTTAAATTAATTGCTAAGTTCTAGAGTTCAAAGGGTATTATTTATTAAGAAAAATATATTTTTTGATCAATATTTAAAATACATTCAAAGGAATCAGAGTAACTTAAACGATATCATTCTAAATTTGAATGGGTTATTTTCTTCTTACTAGAAATATGAGAGTCTTCAGAGTCTCTGTCTAAAAATATCAGTTTGGAACTTAGAATGATGCATTACCTCAATTGTTTGTGTATTGGACTAGTTTATTTCACTTCCCAGAAGCTCAGTAAAATATGAAAGTTTATATTTATTTAATGCGACTTTGTACTCTGACTTAGGTAATGCTATATTTCTTATGAACTATAGAGGGAGGAGATTTTTACACCAATATGCCAGCTATTTTCTCTTTTTAAAAAAATCAGTGACTACATATGTTGGGAGGCATTACACTGTCATTGACCCAGAATGCTCATGAAATAAAGTGGCAAAACATGAGATGCTGTCTTGCTCTGTTTGTGAGCTGGGCTATAGCTAACCAAGCATTAAAAACACATTTTAACAAATTATCATCTATCCTGAAAAATCATCTTTATAATTTTCTCTGGCTATATAGAATGTACATACTGCTTTTTTATTTTTAGAGAAGTTTCAATAAACATAAATTTTATTTTCATAAAAATATAATAAAAGGACTGTGGTATCTCATTCAATAATATACTTAGATTATGTTTAGTAGAGGTTTGAGATTGTGCTAACTGGGAAAATAATGTTGCAGGTCCTGGCATCATGAAACCAAAAAAAAGAACAAAGTTGAGTTATTTATTAAATTTACCATGTAATTAAAATTTCACTCCTTTTTCTAATGGATGGACCCAATCCAATGAAGAAGAAAAACATTTCGGTGAAAGGAAGACAACTCAGAAAATTTTGGAACTGAAATAAGTGCCCTATGGGACAGAACCAAAAAACCAAGATTGATAAGTGAAGAGTGGGAAGATAGAAAGCAACTCAGAAGACCATGGAAAGCCTCATTAGCCAAATAAGAATCACACGTTTTCCTGAGAGCAGAGGAAAACTATTTGAGAATTTTAAAGTTGAAGCAAAGTCTTTCTAAACATTTGCATTTTGAAAAACATGAACAATAGATTAAAGACCAGCACAGGTGAGTACAGTGGGGTTAGCTAGCCGATGTGGGGCGGGCTGGTGGCTCTGGGGGGAATGAAGAGCATGCAGTAAAATCTGTTTAGAGATCAGTAACAGGAGCTGGAATAGATACCAGTCCCCGGAGAGTTCGACTTTCAAAAAGTGAATGGTATATGGGGCTCTCCCTTGAGATGCAAAACAGGCATTGCAAGGACTCAGTCACAGTTATGATGCAGTTTCATATTGAGGTACACAGGTGGAAATGTGAAAGGGTTTGTGGTCCAGAAAAGGATCTGAAATGAATCTAAAATCCTGAGTGTATGGAGGCAGCAGAGGGATGAAGTCTTCCATTAGAGAACATCGGGGGAGGCGGGGGAGGGGAGGAGAGGGGGGAAGAGGCTGTAAGGAAGGAAGCGAGGGTGGAGAGAGAGTGGGGAGAGTGGGGATGAGATGTAGGGAGGGGAAGCACAAGAGAGAGAACAGAAATTGATGGGGGACATCTATGGGACAGGGAAGGCTCCTGGGATTGTAGGCAGTGAGACTTCTAGCAGCAGAGGATATGGAGGCTGAAGTTGCCGCCTCTTGTAGCCGTTGGGGGACTCCCAGTGGAGGGAGGGTGACACCAAAACCCTCATAAAACCTTTGACCCAAAATTTGTCTTGCTTTCAAGAAGTGCAGGGATAAAGAAGAAGCAGTGACCGAGGCAATGGCAAACCAGCGACTGGCCCAACTTGAGACCCACGCCATGGGAAAGAGCCAACCTCGGACAGTATTAATGATACTCTACTATGCTTGCAGATAGGAGCCTAGCATAACTATCCTCTGAGAGGCTGCATCCAGCAGCTGATGTAAACAGATGCAGAGATCCACAGCCAAGTAATAGGCAGAGCTGGGAGAGTTTTGAGATTGGAGGAGCTGGAGGTGTCAAGGTCACCACTAGAAGAACTACAGAGTAAACTAACTGAGCCCAAAGGGGTTCACAGAGCCTGAATCCCTAACCAAAGAACATGAACAAGCTAGACTTATGCCCCTGTATACATATGTAGCAGAAATAAAGCTTGGCTATTATGTGGGTCCCCTTACCAATGGAAGTAGGGCCTGTCTCTGACTCTGTTGCCTGCCTTTGGGTCCCTTTCCCCTAGCTAGGCTGCACTGTCTGCCCTCAGTAGACGACTTTTAGGCCTGCTGAGACTTGATGTGCCAGAGTGGGTTGGTACCCATGGTGGGGCCTTCCCTTTTAGGAGAAAAAGGGGAGGGGAGAAGAGAGAAGAGAGGCATAAGGGTGGGACTGGGAGGAGAGGAGAGAGGGAGGCTCAGCTCAGTCTATAAAGTGATTAAAGAAAGAAAGAAAAGAAAAAAGAAGCTTTGTGTTTGAGAGGAAGAGATTTTGGGACCTGGAGAAGGGTTGGAGGGAGGAGAGAAATGTGTAATTATATTTTAATTAAAAAATAAAAACCTGTTTATTTAAAAAGCCAATCAGATTACATTTAATTATCTATTCGCTTATGCTAATGTCACTTCACTTTCTTGATTCCTTATATGAGAGAAAATATGTGACAACTTTCTTTTTAAGGTAATATAATAAGTTAATATTGTCAAGGTATATTTTATATGCATTGTTATTATTTTATAAAATCACTCTATGGTGATTTCATAACTCAACGCAAGTATCTGGCATATCTGTGAGGAATTTTTCTTGGCTGGATCATTTAAAGTAGGGGGACCCATCTTGAATTTGGGCCACATCTTTCGGCGTCAGTCCACATAGAAGGATGCAGCAGAAGGAAGCATTTGCCTTTGCTCTCTTGCCCTCACTCTTACTTGCAAGTTTATCTACCCTGCTGAGGCGCTCCTTTTCTGGTATTAGAATTGACTCATTTGGTCCCAACATAGACTAAAGACCAGTTCAGACATGGGTACTGAACAACAACTAGATTCATGGCCTTTCTGTCAGGAGACAGCCATTGCTGGACTAGCCAGCCCATAGCCTGTAAGTCATTCCAATAAATTCCCTCCTATTATACATATATTAACCAATCCTATCACTCCTGTTCATTTAGAGGGCCCTGACTAATACACAGAATATCCTTCTTTGCTGGCACCAATGGTGCCTGAGAGTAAAGAACTCTCACTTCCTCTCCCTCAGAATGAGACTCCTTCCACTGAGAACTAGTGCTAGTCAAAGCTTTATGTGACAACCTTTTTATTTGTGACATCAGTTAACTCTTTCATTCTTTCTACAACAATCACAGTGTTGAAGATGCTCCAAAAAGACAGAAGACAAACTGTATAAACACAGAACGTTACCCACCATGTCCGTGTAATCACTCAGGAAGAACTTCTATGTGCTTAAGGATAACAGCAGGCCGTGTAGAGCCATGCGTTTGCATCTGTTTTCTCCATCACAGTGTGCTCTTCTCTAGAACAGTCTCTTGTACACTGTCAACAGCCAAGGAGTATTTGCTGAGCACAAAAATGGCAGCTTACATTCAATAAATTCTTGCCCTTATAAATGTGTTGCAACATCGCTTTCTGTGGTTTTGCCATTGCTGTAACCAGCTCTCTTTCATTCTGCCTCACTGCTTTTCTGTACTGCTGCCAACCACTCCTTCCCACCCTACTGCCTTCTACTCCAACAGTGTTTGAATGTTACTGAAGTGCTTGGTGAGTTTGTGGCTTCTTCTTTCATCTTGTCAAGATGCTAATCAAGGGGTTTTTTCAGTGTTCAGCCTCTGTATCTGTATTTGAAAAGTTTTATTTGTGTGCCAAAGAGGAACACAGTTGATTGGTAATTTAGTGGGTCATCACTTAATATAAAACCATCTTGACAGGGCATAGCTACATGTTAGACTACTTCATGATACTTAGATCAGTTATGTAAGTATTGCCTTTCCATGGACAAAATACAAAAAGCTACACAGCTAGATAGATACTAGTATCTAGGTAGATACACAGTTAGTATCTATCTAGCTGTGTAATTTTTTTCAGTTTGTCCATAGAAAGGCAATACTTACATAAATGGTCTAAATTCATTCACAAGCACAGCATACTGGATGGCGGTGGGGTAACAGGTACACAAGCCAACGCTTCTGCATCTGAAATGAGTTAATGACTGATCCCAGTCCATCATCAAGATTGATGCTTATTATTTCAATGACTGATTGTCCTATGCTATTCCTTTCATCATGTCCTTTCAATTCCATTTATTTATTTTGTTTAATTAAAATGTTGATACATTGATTTATATACCATGCATTTTAAAAAGCAATTTCAATATAGTCACTTGTGGCCAGTCATGTAAAGAGTCAGAGAAGTAATTTCATATGTTGCATGTTCTTAAAACTTTTGGCTGTGGCTAGGGTTTATTTTTTAAATAAGGAAATTGTGGTGTGACAGACAATTCTTATAGACTCTCAAGAACAGGCAAACTTCTGTTTGTCCACTTATCCCCACCTACGACCACCTCCAGCTTTCTGTTTTCATAACCTTGCCTCCATGTAATGTTACAGGAACTCCTGCCGTGGGGAACCCTCTGAGACATTCTTCTTTTCTAACTATTTAGTCTTTTAAACACCTCAATTATTCTTCATAGGAAACAGCTTGGAGTCTGAATTGCAAGTCTATCATATTAAGACAACAGATGATTGTTCAGAGGCATGTGATATTTTAGTCACCCAAGCCTCTTCTCCTAACATTGCTCCCGTGTAAAAATAAAAATGCTTTTTGTCAGCTCAAGTGAGAAGCCTGTGCAAGACCCATTCCCAACCCAAGAATTATATATGGGGAAATTTCCAATTCTAATATAGATAATCTAACATGACAGCTAGAAAATGCACCCCTAGAAGTCCTGGTCCTAATCCCTGGCATGTACAAATATGTTCCTGACATTGAAAATGGACTTTGTGGGCATAGCTAAGGGCCTGTGCTTTGAATGAGGGTTGTAGGATTAATGTGATTATTTGAATGTAATCATAGGTCATCAAAGCCAGGATGCTTTTCCTTTGTGGTCACAGACACTTGGTGACAGAAGATAGATCAGAGAGTTTCCAAAAAAGACTTCTACCTACTTTTTCTGGCTTTGAAGACAAAAGAAGGCATTTGTGTAAAGGAATGTGACTATATGAGTGGCCTCTAGAAGAGAAAAAGGAAAGGAGGGCCCTTGCAATACCCACAAATGGATATGATCATGCAGACACTGCAGCTTTGACTCAATGAGACATGTGCCAGTCTCTGTAACTCCAGAACTGAAAGATTTTTTTTTTAAAATTACATTTAGTTGGTTGGGGTTTCAGGCATGTGGAGGTAAGAGGACAATTTGCAAAACATGTTCCTCTCTTACCATGTGGTCCTGTTAATTGAACTCAGGTCCTCTGCCTTAGTGATAATTGACTTTACCTGTTGAGCCATCTCAACAGCCCAGAAATTAATTTTTTTAATTTAAGCCATTAATTTTGTAGTGATTTTATATTATAATAATTGAAAAGGAATATCCTATGGATGAGCGTGTTGGCACTACGAAGATAGCTTGGTAGGTTAGGCTTTCTGGATGGAAATTCTCCTCACAGAGTATTGATTGGATGGATGATGTATAGCCCCACTGACTTCTACACAACTCTGGGATTTTGATTCATACGGATAGACTTAGATATGTGTCTGTAGAGTTCTACCTTGTACCTTCAAATGATATTGTAGAGCTCATCGTAGCATAATACTAATTAGGAACATGAAATATAAGAGAGAGAATTCTCAAGGTACACCAACTTCTTCCTTCATTTCTTAAGAAAGGTTTTATGTCTTGTGAAAGATTTAAAAATCTGCAATAAATAAATGTATTGCTTTCCATTACTCTGTCAAACACCTTACGTAGTCAGGTGATAAAGACAAAAGACTTAAGGTGGCTCACAGCTTTGTAGATTTTAGTGCATGCCATGTTGTTCTTGCTACTTTTGTGTCTACAGAGAAGCAGCATATCATGACAGCATACCCAGTGGAACATAATGCTCACCTCATGGACTAGAAGTGAAAAGGAAGAAGTGTTCCCTTTAAGGGAATATCTCAATGAGTTTAGAACCTCCCACTAGATTTTACCTCTTAAAGAGTCTAGCTTGCTCCAACATTAGAAAACAATCCTTTCTGAAACATTTGTATTTCAAGCAATGGCATATAGTATCTAATGTGTGTGTGTGTGTGTGTGTGTGTGTGTGTGTGTGTGTGTGCATAAGCTAGGGCTATTTGAACACTCTGCCTCCAGCTTTCAGACTGCAAGTTTTGTAGAATACAATTCTAAAATGACATTCTTTTTTCAAAAAACCTACCATGTATATGCCATATATTAAAATGTCCTCCTCAAACAGATGATGTAGCTCATATGTTGTGTACAAACACACACAAGCATGAGCGCACACATCCCCCTCCCCACAGAAACACATGCATGTATTAATGGAATGTATAAATTTGTGTTTTCTGAGAACTTATTGACAAAGACATGCGTTGGAAGTCCTATGAAAATCAGAAACTCCAAGCTGATGTAAGAACACATGAAGGACTTCCTTCAAACGGTGGTGTTTGTCTGAGAGTGGTCACTATACCAACAATATAGAGAAGAATCAGCAGATTGATGAACATTTACACCTAATATATGACACAAGCAATCTATAGGCCTTCTATTGAAAACTGAACAAAACATGTTTTTGCTGGAGATTAGCAGCCAAAGGGCAGCCTGGAAGTACCCTGTGGTGCTGTTCACCCGGTTCCTTGAGGGTAATGCTGGGAGCAAATGGAAAGCAATTGTAATGACTTCTAACCTGTTATTTGCCCAGGGTCAGTTATGGATGATTCATCTCATGATTGAGGCCAGACCAAGAAAGATGTAATGAAGAAAAATATAAAATTGTGCGAACTTGTCTCAATTTCTTACTCTAGGAAAATAAGACCAATTAGACCCAAATTGATTGTAGTCGTAATATTTTATGGTAATTGAGCTATTCTCTTCAATTAAATGGTAGTTGGCCCTATTGTGAACTGTTTTTGTTAATTTGCATTGTGATCAAGACTCAAGGACAAAGTGATCCAGAAATGGAAGTTATAGCAGACCAGAGTCTGAGATTCCATACATACTGAAACAAGGCAAAGAAAAACTTCAAAAGGAACCCTCTTCTAATTTCCAAATTTTGCTTTCCTCTTTCCATAACAACCTGTTAGGAAGAGTGGATTTATGAGGAATGGACTGTTCCCTTACACTCTGGTGTAATTGCAGTACAGAGACCAAATATAACTGACATTTAACATGTCGTTAAAGGGAATTTTATTGGGGAAAAAAGCTTGATCATTAAGCAACATCCTTGGCATATTAAGTCCATTTTCATAATTTGAATTTTCTCTGAGGACTAGCAAATCACTAGCTCTACCACTTTCTAGATACAGAGAGGCAAGAAAGTTCAAATTCTAAGCCATTTTCATCTTTAGCTAGGAAAAAATTACCTCTACATTAATAAGCAACGTGACAAAGTCCAAGTGTTTAGAAAATTTTTAAGTTAGAAGGACCTTAAAGTAAGACTTCCTCATTTACTTCTTGGTTCATTTTAGGTCAACAAATATGAACTATGACCAAGCACTTTGGGGATTTTAGAGTTTTAGCTATTTATGGATAAGTATTATCTAGTCTTTGATTTAATAGAATCTAAATATGGTGAGACACACAGAACAGAGGTGATGCCTGTGACAAGGCGCTAAAATGTGTGACTGATGTTTACATCAAACTCTCTAGTTTCAACCAAGCAATAGTAAATAATTACAGCTAATCTAAATTAAAAACCAACATACAAAACTCCCAGTTCCTGGTTTCTGAAAGGGCTGGGCAATCATGTACATAGCTTCAGAAGCTACAGCAGCAGTTCAAACAACATGCCTTGATAGGTTTATTATTTTTGATAAGCTCTAGAAACCACAGTTTGCATGAATCACCAACATCATGAATCCCAGCTCCACGGTGGCCACAGTCACATGCAGAGCAGGGCGCTATTTGCACAGCTGCCTTTGTTGAATGAATGTGGATTGTCTTCTGTGCCTGCTTCTTTGTATTGCCAGTTGCCAGTTTTATCTCAGAGAGCTGTATCTGATTCGCTATATTAAAAGCTTTGTTTCTCTCTTATCTACAAGGCCAGACAAGATAGCAAGTCACCATAAATTCACCTTCAGTACTGGAGTAAGTAGATAAAGGAAAAGAATAGAATTTAACCTTTAATGGAGTGTCTTTTGGCTGAAATGTTATTTTGAGGGACTTGTTCTTTGAGTAGTTTACCCAGTATATGCTAGGAAAATCAACATCACATTATAGTGAGGGAAAGAGACTAGAAGTCCACCTGGTGGGTACATATCACATCTGGCTTGTGAGAAACTAGGCTTCATTGTTGATCAGGAGGCCTTTTTTGAGCTCTAAACAGTGTGATGCCATTTGGTGAGTGATTCTTGGTGAAGAAACAGCAGTCTCTTTCTCTTCCACTTGATCCCTGCAGGTCCATTAGCCCACTCCGCACCTTCATGTCCTACACTGAAGAATATGGGACTGTTAGTCCTTATAATTGCCCCTCCCAAATGCCCCTGCAAAGGACAGGTACACACTGTGTGGCTAATCACACTCCTATGCATCCTAGTGTGTTTCTAAGAAAGACCATTAAAGTTCTTCCAACCTCTGGGATAAAAAGGAACTGGCTTCCCTATTTTCTTAGGAACAAACCTATGTGTACATCAGGAAGTAACTTTTGTGAATATTTATTTCTTTTAAGGACAATATGTTCCATGGCTGAACATGGCCGTGATTTTAGTAGAAAAATAAAAGCTGCTTGGAGAAATATGCACAAAGCATCAACTCAGTCGCAAGTCTTCGTCAGTACAAGGAGTTAGGAAGGGAGCATAGGAGGGCTGAAAGGCCCAAAGAGGTGTCCTTAAATAAGTAACCTTAACGCCTGTGTGGAGGATGGATGGTGGGCCTAATTTAGGTAGCTTTAATTATTGCCACACTGGCAGCCTGTGGGGGCCAACAATTGTTCAGTGCTATTAGAGACTGGGAGGTAAATGCTGCCATTACAGCCAGACCACACTCATCTTTATCAGATTGCCTTTGTGTCTGACGGCCCAGAGAAATGTCACCGCGTGAGTCAGCAGCAGGGTCTGACTCACTTCCTCCACCACTGTTGACAGCTACAAGACAGCTGAGCATGCGAGACTCAGAGAATAACTCAGAGACTGATGTTCAGAACTGGCAAGTGCTGAGAATTCATTTTCCTAGGTACGGGCGGGCAGTGAGTGAGAACTGTTTATAAGAGCCCATAATGTTTTAGGTTCAGACCCAGTAGATTAGGTTATAGGGGAGGAAAGCCAGAAATGTGGGAGCCAAAGATCAAAAATTATAGATGAAGGCAAGAACAGAGCTCAAGGAAGCAGCCATGGGGTAGACTAGCCTTTAGGATTTAGAGTCATATAAGTAACTACAGGAACTGGAGGTTGAGAAACAGTTGTGATCTACAAGAGCCTTCAGTTCAGGTACTGTCGGTGGCAGCATTACTTTATTTAATACTGTGACTTTCTGCAAAGAAGTGTTGTGGAAGCCGCTGTGATGGTGCGCTCCTAGTACCTGAGGGACAAGGAGTATGTTGCCAAGGCAACCTGGATTAAATAGTAGGACTCTTTTTTTTTTTTTTTTTTTTTTTTTTTGAAGCTTTTAATATTTTATTTTATTTTTTTTCATTTGTATGTCCTAGTTTCACTTCTTTTTTTTTTTTTTATTAATTTATTCTTGTTACATCTCAATGTTTATCCCATCCCTTGTATCCTCCCATTCCTCCCCCCCCCATTTTCCCATTATTCCCCTCCCCTATGACTGTTCCTGAGGGGGATTATGTCCCCCTATATATTCTCATAGGGTATCAAGTCTCTTCTTGGCTACTTGCTGTCCTTCCTCTGAGTGCCACCAGGTCTCCCCCTCCAGGGGACATGGTCAAATGTGAGGCACCAGAGTACGTGAGAAAGTCGTATCACACTCTCCACTCAACTGTGGAGAATATTCTGACCATTGGCTATTGGGACTCTAAATGAGAGACGCATGGGAGAACAGCAAAATAAAAGGATCCAGAGGGTCCTAGAAATCTACAAGTAGAACAATATGATAGGCAGATTTGGGCCCAGGGGTCCCGCTCAAACTAAGGCACCAGCCAAGGACAATACAGGAGGTAAACTTTAAACCCCTTCCCAGATCTAGTAAATAGTAGGACTCTTAAAAATCGAAGGCTCGGTGCTGGGGAAATGAGTTGAGAAAGTGCTGGCTAAAGCTTGAGGACCTGAACTGAATCTCAAACACCCACGGAAAGAGCCAGATGTGCTGCTGTGCCTCTACGACCCTGATGTCCAGCTCCAGGTTCAGTGACAGGCTATTTCTCAAAAAATAAGGAGAGTAAGACCAGAAGACATTGACATTGACTTCTGATCTCTGAATGAGTAGGCACACACACACACACACACACATGCGTGCGCGCGCACACATACACACACACACACGCACACACACACACGCACACACACACACATGGGGCTGGGGATATAGCTCAATGGTAGAGTTCTTGCCTCCTATGTGAAAGACTCTGGGTTTGATCTCCAACCTTATAAGAAAGAAAATAAGTGAAAGTTGTGGAAGTCAATATATACTGGTCAGCAAAGGATTCTGATAACAATTATTCCTTGTAGAAACCCACTGGGTGGGGTTGAGAGAGCAGTAAACATTAATATCCAGCTTAGGTTAATATTGCTATTATTTCCTGCATTGGGTACTTCCTTATCAGAAATGTCTATGTGCGTATTACTGAGTCAATGAGGTGGGAAGGAAATCCTACCTTCAAAACGATAAGGGTGCTTTGTGTATCCAAATCCACATAAAGTAAGAGAACATGATACAAGAGTTTGTCAGGGAATTTATTAAGTGGGAGGGACTAATTCAGACAAAGCCACATGAGAGGTAGGAAAGTATTTCTCATTGTTCAGTAAAAGGAAAGATCTTACCTACCTAAGGAACAGGAGCAGCTCATAGAACAAAATAGAGCTGGAGAAATGGAGAACCATTCTTTGGGAAGCAATGTCGATGAAACATAAGAAAGTTAGGTTCTAGGCAGGAGTTTAAGGATGGTTTGGACTACTATGGCATGACTCAGGGAAGAACTTCAACGGACTCTGGCTGGACTAGGTTACTTGGACAGCATAGTCAGGGATGCAGAGGGCTGAAGAACTTGGGACAGACAGAGGAAAGCAGAGAATTCTCTGTGTGGTCATCTCTGCTGCCTGCTTGGTTTGATGAATTTCCCCATGCTATTCTTTTAAATGCAGACCAAGCCTATGTTCACTTCTCTCTCATTTTCTGGGTTGTGTCTCACAGGAAATGCAAAGTTTAGATAGGAAAGCTGTGTGGAAAACACTGGGTAAAACAGTTTTCTTGGTTTTATATTCTTAAAAACTTTCCTGCTAGTACTGCATAGTAAAACAGTTAATACATTGTTTTATTAACATATATTTTCCCTGTTCATTTTCTTTCTCCTGAATTCTAAACAACCGAGAATAATGCTGGGATTTGCAGAAGGAAAAATGGACCCAGAATAGAAAGAGAGGTTCTTTTCACTCACAGTTTTAAAAACCTATTATAAGAGTAGTGTTAAAAAGAAAGTTTTGGAAAATAAAGAATAGAAACATTTCCCACATCTGCAGCATCTCCCTCTGAGTTACAAGGAAAGTGCTGATGCAGGGGGAACTGAGGCGCTGGCCTTGCCTCAGCCTTTCTAGTCACCTGCTTCCCCAGGCACTGAGGTGCCCACACCTCTGAATCACCGAAAGAGAATCTGGCCAGGCAGGTTCCACAGCTGCAAGAACATTTGTTTGCACAAAGAATTTTCATTTCCTGCCAGTGCTGAAGGAGTCTTAGAGCTTTTTGGCAAACATTGCACCACTTTAATTTCCTTTTATGGAAAGACGCCTTAGGTCCAGTCTGCTGTCAGGTGTACCCTCTCCTTGCCTTTTCAACCCCAACCCCATCCTCACCACCCCCCAACCCCGCACTGCTTTTTCAACAGCTTCCTTTTTTTTTTTTTTTTTAAAGAGTGAAACTCTCACCATCTCCCTGAATGGATGGTTTCGGGTGTGGAGCCGGAATTGTGGGTATTGTAGTTCTCTTGCCTTCCAGGGTTTCTGGTTGTGTAGCATCAGTGGCCCATTGGTAGGGATTAGAATGCTAGGTAGCTTGGTCAGGAGGAGAGCAGGTGCTCTGATTACAAGACGCAAGACTCGTGTGCCTAAGCTGAAGAGAGCTGCTGGACTCATTTCCACAGATGTGAGTGTTACTTTTTAAACATAATAACCCTTTCATTGTTGGTATGTACTGCACACTGGGAAGTTACATGATTTTCAGAAGCATTAATTAATAGGCTGAGGCTTCTTTTCTAAGCCCTGCTTCAAAAAAAAATGGGAGGTAACTTACCAAAAAATCTTGTGTGACAGAGTTATAGCAACACTTTGAGATACGGTTTAAAATAGTTTGATTTTAAAAAGGATGAATGCTTTTTTGTGGTTGTTTGTTTTGGTTTGTTGTTTTTGCCTTTGTTTTTTGAATGTACAACATGAAAAGCAAATTGTAAAATAAAAACAAAGAAATATTGGAGAAAAATCATTTTAGCCTGGCTCAGGGTATATGTGGTTAAAAGCCTTGAAAATACTATTTTAAAAGGCATCTGATCTGGATGTGTTGAAAAGAATGAGCTTTGGAATCTGGTGGAGTTGGAGTGACCCAATGTAAGAGTGTTTCCTCACCTTAGTCTACCACACAGCATCATAGTGTACTTAACACATGCTAGGCAGTCCTGACAGAGGTGACCTAACCTCATCTAAATTGTCAATTAAGCCTCAAAAGCTGATTAAATAAATAAATAAATATGATCCCAACTTCTTGAAGTCTCTAGTTCAGTTTCACCAAAAAAAAAGAAAGAAAGAAAGAAAGAAAGAAAGAAAGAAAGAAAAAAGAGAAGAAATGAAAAGAAAGTAGAATGGTGGTTGTTTGGGTCTGGGAGAAAGAGGAAGCAGGAGTTAGTTGTTTTATGGGTGTAGAGTTTTAGTTTTGCACAATGGAACCATTCTAGAGATGGTTTCTACAACTGTGTAAATTTAGTTGATGTCATTGTACTTTATATTTACAATTACGATGATGTTCTTATGCTTTTCTGCAGTAAAATGACCAAAGGGAATGAAGTGAAAACTACAATGCCTTCCATCTATTAAGCTATTCCATAAAGCACATCTGAATCTGAATTCATTGTGCCCAAGTTTAGGTTAATATTGAGTAGCTATGGTATTATGTCTACGTCAGAACAGTTAAGAGCTGGTGGTGATGCACTTTAGACATGTTTTTAAAGTTCTCTGGATCTTACTGGTGATTCTTTTATGTCCTCCTTTACCTAACTACATGATTTCCTTTAACTCATAATGTTAAAAATTTTAGGACTTTCTAGGTAATATACAGAGCCCACAAATTATGAACTATTAATTACTTTAAGGGACTTAAAGGTTTTAGTTATAATTCACTCTTAACACTTAAAAGAAATGCATTATTTATTCCAGTTTCTCACCTTCCCTGTAGCTATGTTTTAAGCAGAATAATTTTACCTGTCTGTACCTTAGAAAAAAAGACTATTAATCCAGACCTTATTAACAGTAGTCTTATGCCCATAATGTACTAGATAATTTGATAGGTAAAATATAGTTTGAAACCATATTGAACTTGAATATGTGATTATTTAATTTGTAATAAGTCCTTTCTTTTTTATTAATTTATTCAGATTATATCTCAATTGTTATTCCCTTACTTGTCTCCTCCTATTCCTCCCTCCCTCCCTCTTTCACCCTATTCCCCTACCCTAGGTCTGTGACAGAAAGGGACCTCCTCCCTCATAATATGGTCACAGCCTATCAAGTCTCATCTTGGTAGCTTGCCTATTCTTTCTCTGAGTGCCACCAGGCCTCCCCACCATGGGGAAGTGGTCAAATATGGGGCACCAGAGTTCATGTCAGAGTCAGTCCCTGCTCTCCACACAACTGTGGACAATGTCCTGTCCATTGGCTAGATCTGAGTAGGGGTTCAATATTTACTGCATGTATTGTCCTTGGTTGATGCAGTAGGCTGAGCAGACCACCCTGGGTCCAGATCCACTTGTCATGATGTTCTTCTTGTAGGTTTCTAGGACCCTCTGGATCCTTCTATTTCCCCATTCTCCCATACTTCTCTTACCTAGAGTCCCAGTATTGGGTCCCTGCATCTATCCCAATCTCCTGGAAATTGGAAACTTTCGTGGGACATCCCTTTTGGGCTAGTGTTCGATTATAAGTGAGTATATACCATGTGAATCTTTCTGAGTCTGGGTTAACTCACTCAGTATGATCATTTCTAGTTCTATCCATTTGTCCACAAATTTCAGGATTTCCTTGTTTTTAATAGCTGAGTAGTATGCCATAGTGTAAATGTACCACAGTTTCTTTATCCATTCTTCAACTGAGGGACATTTAAGCTCTTTCCACGTTCTGGATATTACGAAAAAAGGCTGTTATGAACATGGTTGAGCATATGTCCTTGTTGTGTGGTAGAGCATCTTCTGGATATATTCCAAAGAGTGGAATAGCTGGGTCTTGAGATATCCCTATACCCATTTTTCTGAGAAAGCTCCAGATCAATTTCCAAAGTGGTTGTACAAGTTTGCACAGCAATGAAGGAGTGTCCTCCTTTCTCCACATCCTCACCAGCATGTGCTGTCACTTGAGCTTTTGACCTTAGCCATTCTGATGGGTGTAAGATGAAATCTCAGAGTTGCTTTGATTTGCATTTCTCTGCTGACTAAGGATGTTGAGCATTTCTTTAAGTGTTTCTCAGCCATTCAATATTCCTCTGTTGAGAATTCTCTAGTCCTTTCTTAAAATACCAGGTATGTCCTGCTATATGTGAGCAGATTTCCCTAGGGTATTTGGAGACCACTGAAGATAACAACCAGTACTTTTATGAGATATACCATGCAGATGTGAACCCTTTAGGAGCTATAGCAGAATGAGATTACGGTTCAGTAGTACTGAATATATGGTCATTAACAGAAGTGACCTATGGTCTGGTTGCTGGAAAAGTTGTCAATATTTACTTAATAAAGTTTCTAGCATTATTTCACTACTTTCCAGGAGGGCTAGGCCTGGAGGCTGTAAGAATGTCTCAGGTAAGCCTCATCTATTCCGGAAGACGCTGCTTAACATAATTAGCAGAAGGAAGGGCTCACTTATTGCTTACCTGAGGCCGTTCAGGGAGTCACTAATCCCACAGCATAGAAAGTGTGATGGGCAGAATCATGAGATTAAGCAGAATCTTCTCTAAATCTTTACTTTGAAGTGAAGGCACTGGGGGTAGAAAAGTGAATGTGGGTAGGAGCCATTCAAACACAGAACAAAAGGATGCTTACCCAGAATGCTCTAAGATGTGGCAGGATGCTTACCCAGAATGCTCTAAGATGTGGCAGGATGCTTACCCAGAATGCTCTAAGATATGTGGCAGGATGCTTACCCAGAATGCTCTAAGATGTGGCAGGATGCAACAGTGTAATAAACTTCTAGAGGGTGCTGAGGGACGTGATGGATCTTCAGCTATGTCTAGAAGAATGAACAAAGTTGAGCTTTCCAGAGAAAGATGGTGAGATTTTTGCACATACAGCAACCGTTTCTAGATTTTGAATCAACAAAATTATTTTAGACAACATATAGGCTAGAGAGTCAACATCACTAAAATAACAGATTTAGAAGGCTGCTTTTTCTAACACATCATATTATCCCAGGATAAATTTTTTAATGACTGGAAAATTCTTATAACACGTATTTGATCTTTCTTCATAATACCACCAGAATGAGCAATAGATTTTATCAGGTAAAAAGTATTTCAATTAGTCTTTTAAAGTAGCATTCATTTATAGGTATTGACTATTCATTGCACATATATATTCATAACATAAAATAACATCATGTTAATGTTATAAATTAAACTTATTTGAGTTAAAAATAATAGTGGATTTCCAGACATATTAAGTGAAAATATTGTTTCTGTAGTAATTGGCAACAAGAAAGTCATGAATAATGAATATTAAGTTTGTTAAATCCTGAAGAAGAAAGAGTGCTAAACATAAAACCCTTGCAATTTCCTTGTGCATTTGGAAAGGAGGGATATTGAATATTCTATGGAGGGGCCAGTGGGAGACTGGAGATGATAGCATTGAAATTGGATTGGCAGTGGAAACTTCAAAGAGATTTGGACTTCTAGATAACAGAGAGTTCAGAAGTATCCGGACTCAGGGGCTGATGTCTTAGGAGCCTTGCACGCCTTAGCAGATGCATCCAGGAGATAGCGTGCAGGCAAAAGCTGGGTCACAGAGAACAGGAATATCATAAATCATGAAATCAGACTGATAATTTAAGCATAGATAATGAGGAGTCCAGCAGAAAAGGTGAGTGGCACAGGTACATGTATACACGTGTATGTGGAGATGTATGCAAGTGTGCAGGCCAGGCTTTGCCAGTGGCTGTCTGCCTTTAATCATTTTCTGCCTCATTTTTTGAGACTAAGTTTCTCACTGAACTTGTTGCCTAGTAGGTAAAAGGCAGAAAAATCTGTTTCACAGTAAAGAGTTAGGGAGACAGGCAAAACCCCAGAGCTTACTGGCCAAACAGTCTGGCTAAATCAGTACACACATGCACATGTACACAGTGCCCCCCCCACACATACACACACATTCCTGGGAAAATGAGACTATAATCATTCCATAAAAATGTTGAGCAATAATGACAATCAAAGTTTTCAAGTTTGATAACATAAGAGAGTGCCAGTAACACCCTGGGCCATTGGAAATAGAAAGAAATGGATCCGTAAGCAGAAAGGGAAACTACGCTGTTCATTTTGATGGGCTGCATCCCAACATGTTTACAGTGCACCGTTCCCCTAGCCAAAATCACATTTACTGTTTATTCTCATTATGGACAAGTTTGTTGATAAAACTGGAATCAACTAGCCTTCCTGATAAATGACATTGAGGCATGCCTGTCATCTTGGAAATTCTTATGTTTTTGGAACACTCCAATCTTTAGAATATGGTGAACAATTTTATTTTAAATTAGCTCCTTTCTTTTATCTTTCTTTCTTTCTTTCTTTCTTTTTTTTTTTTTTTTTTTTTGAGACAGGGTTTCTCTGTGTTACAAGAGCCCTGGCTGTCCTGGGATAGCTTTGTAGAGCACTCTGGCCTCAAAGCCACAAAGATCCACCTGCTTCTGACCCCGGAGGGCTGGGACTAAAGGTGTGTGCCGCCATGCCCAGCACTACTTTCTTAGCTGATGGTGTAAGGGATTGACTGACTTTTCCTTTAAATAACACTTAGTTTTGTTATAATTCACCAATAGCAAGTATGATAATGATAATAATAATGCCTAACATTACTAGAAAATTACACAGGCCAAGTAATGTATTAAATGATTTACTTCATTTAGTAAAATGCATTTACTTCATTTTGAGGGGCAGATGATAGCTTTTATTTAGATAATATCAAAAATGTACTAGAAGGATTCAAACAAGTGCTATATTTTAACTAAAGAGAGTTTAAGTTTACCTAGTAAATATCAGATCTCATGCTTATAGTTCGTCAAAACTTTAACAAAACATTGTATACTTGAGAGAGGAAATTAAAGAGGTAAAACTTGGAAGGAGTAGCTTTTAAGCAATATAGACAACAGAGACTCTATATGGAAAAGTTAAGCAATTTATTCAAACATTAATTCAACAAACAATTTCTGAGCACATATTTATATGAGAGCTGAGTTATTTTGAAATACATTAGCGATGACATCACTCCTCACTGATGACTAAGGTTGGAGTCGGGTATTTGGGGACAGAAGAGCAAAAGCACAAAGGAACATGACAAAAAGATGGATGGCCGGCCAATGTGAAGGTTTTCAGGGTCAGCCTAAGGAGTGTACACTTTTCCCTGAAGTCAGGAAAGAATCGCTGTAAGTCAACATTAGGCAAATGGCTGCAGCAATTATTTATTCTATATTCATTAAATATTTATTCTACCTGCAGTTTGCTTAGTGCTGAGGACAGAGGAATTAAGGCAGTTATCATGAAGTAGAAGTGACAGATAAAGTATAAAATTCATAATAAAATATGAGAATGCAGGCATGGGTTTGGGTCAGAGAAATGCCTCGCTTTGGCTGTGGCAGTTTGGCCAGTGGAGGGAGGACCAGGTATAACATATACCAAAACTGAGGTGATTGGATATCTTTTTTTTAAATGTAAAATTTTAATCTATAAATGTACCCTGTTTGGTCCATTTAGTGTTACTGGCATGTGTATGATTTTGGGTTGAGCCCTTGGCATTGCATAACCAGTTAGGGCACTCACTCACCCCTAGGGTAACCTATCATTAGCTCTCAGCATTCCTTGGTTGTCTGTAGTTCTTTGTTTATGGATGAGGGCTCTGTGAGATTTCCTATGCTTCTGTGTCAATATTTCTGTCGTTGTTTTACTTGTTCAGGGCTGTTTAGGTAGGCATATTGTTGAGGCATTGTGGATGAAACTTCTCTGTCATTTTTAGGAGGCACAATTTTGTTTTTTGCATTTATTTATTTATTTTAAAAAATGTCTTTATTCACTTTACATCCCAATTGTATCCATCTCTCTCCTCTCCTCCTGGCCCCAACCTCCCTCACTCTTCCTCCTGTCCCCCATCCCCTACTCCTCAGAAAAGGGAAGCACCTCCCCGCAACCGACCCCAACACATGGAGTTGATCAGGACTGAGTGCATCCTCTTCCACCAAGGCCAGCAAGGCAGCCCCACCAGGGGTTTGTGATAGAAAAACATGCAACAAACTCCATATCAGAGACAGCCCTTGCTCCTTTTACTAGGAGACCCATATGCAGACTAAGCTGCCCATCAGATACGTATGTGTCGGGGGCTTAGGTCCAGTCCATATATGGTCCTTGGTAGTTCAGTCTCCATAAGCCTCCTGGGCCCAGGATATTTGCCTCTGTTGGTCTTCTTGTGGAGTTCATGTAACTCTAACCCTCACACTTGGAGAGAGAAGAGAAACCAAGGACAAGAGCTTCTCTGAGACAAGTTGGAGACCTATGATAGGGTAGGCTCCTGGGAGGATATTGAGGAGGTCACCTCCTAGTGAGACAGGACTTATAGTGAAGTGAAGAGAAGACCAGCCCTCCCACGAAAACTTCAACCAAAAATGTACCCTGCCTACAAGATGTGCAGGGATAAAGATAGAGCAGAGATTGAGGGAATGTCCAACCAATGCCTGGCCCAACCTGAGATCCACTCTATGTGAGAGAGCCGTCCCTTGACAGTATTAACAGCATTCTGCTATAATTGCAAGGGAGCCTAGTATATCTGTCCTCTGAGAGTCTCCATCTAGCAGTGGATCAAAACAGATTCTGAGACTTGCATCCAAACATTATGTGGAATGTGGGGGGCCTTGTGGAAGGGGTGTGGTGAGGATGGAAGCACTAGGAGGCACAATTTTACAACAGATTTTCTGGCCCATTGCTCTTACAATCATTTTACCTTCTCTTCTGAGATGTTCTCTGAACCTTAGGTACAGAAGGGTTGTTGTAGATGTACCAACTGGGGTAGGGAACCCCATGATCAGCTGTGTTCTGCATTTTGAGCAATTGTGACTTTCTGTAATGATCTCTATCTATAGCAAAAAGTCATTTCTTTGCTGAGGGTGAGAGGTACACGTGTGTGTGTGTGTGTGTGTGTGTGTGTGTGTGTGTGTGTGTATCTAGACTACATTAGGGATTATATTGCTTTAGTAAAGCAATGGAAATAGGTTCTTTTTTAAGATCAATGACCTCAGTATTGGTCCCCAGGTAGTTGGCTAAGTTTACAGTTCCAAGTATGATTTCCCTCCTGTTGAGAGAGATTCAAATCCAATTAGAGAGCTGTTGGTTACTATCAAGGCGCGAGTATCATAAGAGGTATCTTGTAATGCTCTTCTTTGTTGTGTTCCACAGTCATCACACCAAGACTGTTAGCTGTTTCCCCTCTCATGGAAACTTGCGTGGAAGCCTCAGGTGCTATGAAAGCTAGTCCCCAGGGATATTTTCAGTTCTGATCCATCTCAGATTTCCTAAGTCCTATGTCCAAGGTACACAGAATCTTCAGCAATAGGGACTTATCTTCAATAGCTGAGAGTCAACCAAAGGCAACAGCAATAACCTGTACTGTTTTAGAAGTCTGATGAACTCCCCTGTCCATGATTTTGGATATTCCTAAAGGAGATATACTTAGCATTTTATAAAAGTAATACGTGGGTCTTTTATTTTAAAGGCATTGTCTGTCTGCTTACTGAAATAAGTTTAAGAATCAGAATCATATTACCAGGAATGAACACCTTTAAGTTTATGCATGTGTATCTTAGTCTGTTTCTACCTAAAATAGTCATTCAGAATGCTAAGTGACAAAAAGGTTGTGTGGCCTTTCCATCTCACTTCACTGCACATTACTAATTGTTATGTCATTATTACATATTATTCTATAACAAACATTCAGGTTAAGAGAAGTGGAGGGTGTTTTGTTTTGTTTTTGTTTTTGTTTTTGTTTTTTTGGTTTTTTTTGGTTTTTTTTTTTTTTTTTTTTTTTTTTTTTTTTTGGTTTTTTTGTTTGTTTGTTTGCTACAATTACTTAAAACAATGTAGAATCTTCAGAAAAGGAATGGAATGAGTGATGTAACTACATAGAAATTAGCAGATTAAGGACAATGCCTGGAGGGCAGGGAGGGCTCAGAACGAGTCTGGATGACCTAACGCTTTCTCATATTGGTATCTTTCTGGGTGGGTAATAGTGTTTTTGTTCCTTTAGATGGGAAGGACTGTGGGTAATTTGGGTTGAGGCTGGTGGACTTGGACACGCTGTGGTCTTCCACACAAGGAAGTAATTGGACAGGTTTTGAGTTGGCAATGTAAATGGGTTAGAGATGGGTATGGAATCAGCAGACTCTAGGTGTAGCTGCCTTCATTGCTGTGATTGTGTTGTTCCACGCCTCTGTCAAAGCAACAGACAAAGCAAGAATGAATAGGAAAGGCCAAAGAAATAGGGGGGAATCCCACTTAGAACAGAGTTGGTGAACAACAAAAGAGAACTTTTCGAGAATGGAGAAGCTAGAAGTGTGTGCCACAGAATGCTCAGTGGAGAATGAATGATGTCCTGTAAGTTTCATCACCAACCTTTTCCAGACCCATTTCTCCAGTGTTGCAGGGTGAGGCATCAGGTGACACGAGACTACGTTTCAGGAAACTCACATCTGGGGCAGCGGGTAAAATGCCTTACCAAAGCAAAAATGAAGACAAAAAAGTCAAGGAATAATGTAATTGGTAGAGGACTCTAGAAGGGGACAGTAAAGACTGAACCAGAGCAGAGAGCATGGCATCAATAGAAAGAGAGCGAGGCAGTTGGATTTGTTGACTTGATGTCTTTGATATATATGAGGAAGAAAGTTGAAGTTAAGGGATCTAAGAATTTAATTGGAAATGAATGTAAAGATTGTAAAACAGTCAAAAAGGCAGAAGGGTGTTGGTAGAAATATGGTTGGAAGAACTGCGGCTTAAAGTTTATTTGGAGGTGAACAGAGCCATGAACAGTGTTCTCAGACATCTTGCTGGTCAATGTCAAGGTTCTGTAGCTCGGGGAAGGGATCTAGCTGAGACTCAAGTATCAATCAACTTTTCCTATAAAAGCTGAGATTTGGAAGGAGGAAGAAGGCTGGAGCACTTCAAGGAGTTTGATGGACACGAGAGGAGAAGAAATAAGACATTTAAAAACAGTTAAATAAATGTACAATAGAGAAGAAGCCACTGTAGGGAACAGAGAATGATACGTAACAGCAGGAAAATCACAGGAAATTTAGCTGAAGAGGAGAGAGAGCATTAGACAGCCAAGGTCAAGGCTAAATCAGACAACAATCCCAAAGAAGCAGGAAGAGAACCAAACAAAATATGGGTCTCATCTTGGGAAAGCTCTGTGATATTGTGATTTGCATCTTCTCTAAGTAAACTTTCCCAATTTCTCTCATTTTTGGTGCATGCTATTAAATATTTACAGTGGGGTTCTGTAAAATGGCTTTTAACTTCTTATTAAATAAATCCATAGAAGATATTTTATAATTTGGCTACATAGCTAAAAACTGACCTGCTTTGACTGTTGGCATAAGGTTATTGTGTAGTTTAAATCTTAATTACCTGTCTAAGTGTTGTGTAAACTCTGTTCCTCAATTTTCCTGCTGTTATGTCAATAAAGCAGCTTACAGCCAGTCCATGAGCAGGGCAGAGAATAAGGCTGGACTTCCTGCCAGCCAGGGGAGGAGGAGTTAGGAGAAGAAGCTGGGATTCAGCCATGTGTAGAAGTCCAGGGAAGATCAGGAGGAAGGAAACAGAGCCAAGGAAGTGCAACGAAGTGCAAGTATCACTGGGATGTTTTCTGGGAGGAAGACAAAATAGCACAGATGGTTAAGAACAGACTTAGTCTGCTCAACATTGTGTTGTGAAGCCTTGTATTATAACAATCTCAATTATTTGTGTAGTAGCAGGGTTAAGAAATAAGCTAAAAGAAATAAACACAATTTTGTAAAAATAGTTTCAACTTCAATTTATGAAAGATAAAGCTTATATACTTTCCTTCATAGTTTTTCTTATATCTTTTTCTTATCTCTCTTATTGGCATATTACTTAATGAACTTATGTGATGCATAGTTTGTGTTTTAGAATACTGCTTATGTTTCAACCAATTTTCTGTTATCATATGTGTAAAGAAAAAAATGCCACAGATCCACTGTTTACTGGGAAACATATTAATAGTGATAAACATCAGCCAGGTCCATAATAGACAACCAAAGGCAATTTTGTTTTTGTTTGTTTGCTTGTTTGTTTGAGACAGATTCTCTAAATGTAGCCCTGGTTATCCTGGAACTCACTAAGTAGACCAGGCTGACCTTGAACTCATAGAGATTCACCTGCCTCTGCCTTGTGCTGGGATTAAAGGCATGTGCCATCATGCCTAGCCTCAAAGGCAACTTGAAACCATATAAGTAGAATACAAGTGTTCCTTTTGCTTCTTCTCCACAGTCCTCATGTTCAGACTGGAGCCATTAGTACTCCAGCAGCTGGAGGCTGGGAGATGGGAGAGATGCTGCAGGAAAGAGTAGAGGCAGGCTGTACCCTCTTCCCAACTCCCAAAAGGCTGTAGACCCATTTGGTGGGGAGCCTGATTCATACCAGGAGCTTGGTATCCTGATGGAAATTTCCCTGAATGAGAGACACATAGAAGTGGATTATCTACTTTAGTCCACTTACTATCTGGAAAACACTTTTTGATCTAGAAGTTTGTAACATATTTATCAGGTAGCACTTCATCCTGTCCACTGATGTGTTATAGACCCGATGTCTAGACAGGGAGGCATGGTGCTCTTCATTGCCAACTTGATCGGCATTGGAATTCCATGGGAGCTGGTGAGGTACACCTCTTCTATTGTCTGTAAAGGTGTTTGTTTGTTTGTTTGTTTGTTTGTCTTCAGACAGAACTGTGACATAAGATAAACCATTTCCCCCTCAAGTTGCTTTTGTAAGTGTAATTTATCACAACAACAGAAGCAAGATAGTTGTTCTTTACAAAAGAAAATAAATGAAATTCATCACGAAAATGCTGCTTCATATTAAATATTTCACACTATGAAGTAAATATTTCACATATCTTCATTTTAAGGGGGTGGGAGAATAGCACAGGAATCAATGGGAAGAAAGTAGAAGCCAGACATGAGAACTGAGTACTAAGATCCCAGCACTAGGGATGCCAAGGCAAGAGAACATGAGTGCCAGTCCTGGGTACACACTGAATTCAAGGCTCACCTCAGTTGATGAGATTCTGCCACAACAAGAGGTGGTTAATTTACTGTAAGTGACATGTAAAACCCGCTTCCTGAAAACAGAAGATAGACAGTATTTCCTGGACCTTGTGAAATTCCACTAGTGGATTGTACCCATGTTTCTGGGCTGGGGTGGCCAGAGATGGCTTAAGAGTCTTATGCTGCACTCATGGAAATGTTTTCCCTGGATCAAGCAAAAAGAAAATTCAGCACTGACTGTTGATGCATTGCTTTAGCTTCCCTCTTGTGCAACTGCTTGATTTCTTACATCTTGGGCTAAATCTGGCTGTTTGCTAAACTCAGAATTCCCTGTGATTAACCTATGCACTCTTGCCTGCTGCAATTTGACAACAATTTCCTTTCTCTTCCAGGATTTGTTGTTGTGAGATGTAATTTGGTTGAGACGACTAACTCAAAAGGTCTTTTGGTAATCTCTTATTTCTTTGGATGTCATGGGGTGTTTTCTTCAGTGTTTATTATTTTGAACTGTAACTTTATACTGTTTGCTAATGGGAAAGGTGTTTTCCTTTGTAACAATTTCTTACAGGCTTTTATATGAGCATATAATGTGCGTGGCTGCATGTGTGGTTTCACATGTAAGATATGGGCACTGACTTTTCTTTCTTCCTTTTGTTGTTTTTCATGACTGCACAGGAAAACTCGTTGGATCTTTAAAGCTAAGTGTGCATGGGTCACCGTCTTTTATGAAAATGTGTGCAACTCATTACTTTTTTCTCAATTCATCTTCTAGAACAATTAGTTTGAGTTATAAGATATTTGCCTTATAATGTTTAAAAATGGCCATTTTAATGTTTTTTTTTTTTTTTAACTAAAAAGGGAGCCAGATTGAAAGCAGATGCCCTGGTGTTACCTCTGAGTGCTATGTGTTTTGTCTCATCAGTGTGACTGAGTGAGCGCCTCTTCATCTATGCTGGGGCACAGTTCTCATGGCAGTAAAGGGTCTGTTTTTCTCCTACCCAATTTGAGCAATTTTAATTGTTTCATTATTTTCAGAGCATAGCTATGAAGAAATTGTTTTCTATTGTTTTGATATTTATGGAATATCTCTAGTGTTACCATGTGGTGTAGCTAAAACAAGGTGGTGCAGGAATGAAGGACTGACATCTGACCAGGTGAATCTCAAAGTGTCTGTTTCACCAATCAAGGCCAGGGGATGGCCTTCTGCCATCTCTCTGCCACCATCTAAGTTGAGTTTCAGCCTCATATGTTGCCCACAGTCTCCCATATCCCCTCTGGGTACAATCTGCCTTTTGTTTTGGATAACCTCTCTGGCAGTACCTACTTTCTCCATGAGAAGTAGGCAGGAGAAGGTCACATTTTTGCCAGTCGTTTTTATGTGAACCTATTTTCTCCTTTAGCAACTAATACTTTTCCCTTCTTGTACAGCCTTACTTTGGAATCTCAGTGTCTTAGCGGCACATGATGCAAATAACCCTGGCTACTTTTCTTCTAAGACGTTCCTGAGGATTGATAAGTACAAATGTAAGACAATAGACCCTCCACAAATTCACATTACTACGATTAGCCGCCTTTCCTTTCTAGTGTCATCCAGTAGTGGCCGTCACAGAAGATACAGCACTGATGGTGAACTTGCATTTGAGGAAGTGTTTTATATAGCGCCTGCTCACTTAGACAGCTTTTCCCTCTGTGCAGCCTCACAGAAAGGATTTGTTAAATGCTTTCAGTAGTGTTCTCCTTTCCTTTGACTCTTCACTAGTTTGTCTCTTCAAACTATTATTATTTTATCCTTATTGAGTCTTCTATTTGAAGGGTTTGTCCTGTGTCCAGTCAGGGTTGATGGGATTTATTGTTTTTAAATGAATTAATTGGGTACGATGTACGTATTTGCCTATATATTGATATCCCAAAAGAAATTTGGACTCGGGACAGTGTAGGGGTCTGGAGGGAAAGCCTGGGAGTGAAATTTAACCTGGAAGGCCAGGTCGAGGACCTTATCAAGACACAGCTGGTAATCAAAGGGTGGAACCTGTAGAAGTGTTTACTGGTCTGGATAAACCTGAAATATTTACATTGGCCCATGTGTCACCTTTCATCCCTTTCACCCACTAGAGGACCAACTGCCAATTAAGCTTTTTTCCTTGGCTGTGCTGCTCTCTTCATTGTTTACATTATGAGCAAGTATGATAGGCTTGGCCCTTTATCCCTCTGAGATCTCCCATGCTGCCTCTGCATCTGAAGTCTAGTGCTGTTCAGAACGCTCCTGGGACTTTATTCAAACACCAGTTTAATTAGTGCAAAGTTTCTCCAGCCCTAGAGAAAGAAAGCTGACATTGCTTTGACAGGTATCTCCAAAGCAGTATTTTTAATTCGGTCCCCCTACTTTCATCTGTTCCTGGAGGATCACCTCTTTTCAGGATACCCAGATGCTGTGGTTTTCATGGGATGTCTAGCTCACATCTAAATACCTGGCCTCTTCCCCATTCTCTTCCTCACCTGGGAGAATGAGTAAAAATGAAAATGTCAGGAGTAGCTTTAGTAACATGTTGCTTGAAAGCTATGACGCTAAATCTACTGTTAAATGCCAAAGAGTCCCTTAAAACTTTCCTTTCTATTTAAAATTCAGTGTGTAAGGTCAGAACTTTGAGATTTAAAGTTCAAATTAAGCTTCTTAAGTTTCTCATGACCTACTTAAATCTTGTCAGGAATACGCAGATGTTTTTATGTTTAATATTCCCCTGGAAATATTTATAAACTGAGGCATATCTTCAGGCTATTTCATTAGCAGTTTATTGACAACAGGATCTTGACAGAATGCTCAAGTTTTAGTCAATAAATAGAGAAGTTCCCAGCCATATGCCAAAAACCAAAGGCAGGCCAACATTTTAAAAATTCCTGAGGATGAGACGAATGAGATGTTTCAGTGCATAAACTTATCTGTCACAAACCCTGAAGGCCTAGGTTTGATCCTAGACACACATGGTGGAAGGAAAGAACTGACTCCTGTAAGTTGTTTTCTGACATCCAGAAAATTATATTTATACATAAATACATTATTATATAAAATAATTTTAAAGTTTAATTTATTTTTATATGTGTGTACATGTGTATGCAGGTGTGCGTGTGTGCATGAATGCACACTTATGTGTATGTATACTCAGTGTGCCCATAAAAAACAAAAGAGGGTTTTGGGTCCCTTGGTGTTGGATTTACAGGCAATTTTCAACCACTAGTCATGAGTACTAACAAAATTCATGGCCTCTTGAAAAGCAGTAAGTGTGCTTAACCATTGAACCATCTTCAGACCCACATAAATACAATTCAAAAGTCAACATTACAACATAGATGAGTGAAGGGCTGCAAGGCCCTACCCCCAGTTGCAGAGCTGTAAGGGTACTGAAGGAAATATAAAAACAACAAAAATCCTAACACAACCGAAAACTGAAATTCACAGTTGTACTACAATAGCTGGAAATTTCACTGTAAGACCAGCTGACTCCAGAGATTTTGCTCATAGCCACACTAACTGAATCCTGAATACAAAACCATCAACATAATTATGACCTTTGGGGCCAGTTTTAATTTTAGGTGAATATTAAGAGAGATCTTTCTATGTTAACAAAAAATGCATACTTGGGCACCATGGGATCCAGTTTTGGAGACTTGGATAGAAGGTAGGTGAGTACTTACAGTTGATCATAGCTGTGCTGTGCTTTATTTTTCATACTTTAGGAGGCTGAAGTCGAGGTAATATTCAGATGTGTGCCTTGGGGAACCCTTGAGTCCTTCAGGTGACCCCAGAGCTCCCCTGATATAGGGGAAGTCCCAGGTGATGGGGATAAGCCTTTCTCTTCCTGTCTATATTTTTAATTTATTCTTTAATTTCTGGGAAATATTAAGTTTGAAGAAACAGATTCTTCCGTACATTGTAGATGTGTGTTTACATCATTCAGTTAAACTATTAAGCCTCTTTCAGTCTTGAAGATAGATATTTCTACAACAATTAAAAATTAACAGAAATCTAGGCTAAGTTGACTTTGTAGCCACAGTAAACTCTGAACATGAGGACAAACTAACTTTTTCTTAAGAGCAAATGTTAAGATTCCGAGGAAGATTTTTTTTTCTCATGTCCAAATCCTGAAAGTAATTCACATGACCCGGGGAGAAAATTCTTTGATAAAAGTTGGGTAAAAATAGAACAAATGCCACATCTGGTCAGGTCAAGGCGTCTTTAAGATAAGTAGTAAGCCAAGGAAGCAGCTTTAAGCCTTCATCCTGTAAAGACAATTTTGATATTAAAATGAAGCCATATATACTCAACTTTTAAGACAAATGTTTTATTGAAATTAACCTAGATAAGACTGGGTAACTGCTATGTCATGAATGGTGAACAGGCTTTTTAGGAAATGTTATATAGACAGTTTAGAATTCACATTGTAAGTGTCTATGAGAAATGAAGACTTGATTTTTTTAAAGGTAACATTTTTATTAATTTCTTGAGGATTTCACACAATGTATTTTGATTATATTTACCTCCCCCTCCCACCAACTGCTCCCAGATAAACCCCTAACTTCTCACCTCATCCCAACTTGTGTGTGTGTGTGTGTGTGTTTTAAATAATTTATGGATCTAATTTATGCCCCATACATATTCATTGATGTAGAGCCTTCCCCAGGAACATGGTTGACCTACTAGAAGCCATTCCTTTAAAGAAAACCTCAAAAGCCTCAATTGTCAACAGCTTCTCATTTAGGCAAAAAGTCTTGTGAGACCCTTCTTGTCTATGTGAGAATGTTCACTGGCTTCATCTTGTTTGGCTCTTACACAGCCAACTGAAACTGTTGGGGACTCGTGAGTGCAGGAGAGTTCTTTCATATCCAAAAGACAGTGTTTCTTTCTGTCCCTTTCTGACCTCTTCCATGTCCTCTTCTAGGATGGTCTTTGAGCTTTGGACGATGAAGACACAGATGTTCTGTTTGTAGCTGAGGGCTCCTTGGTTCCTTTGATGTCCTATAGTTTGATGAGTTGTGAGTTTCTGCATTCATCACCTCCCACTGCACAAAGAAATGTCTCTCATGAGGACTGCCTGATCCATTAATAGGCATAGAGCTACTTGGCATAGAGGGAAGTTTGATACTATATCCACTCAGGAAAGCAGTAGTAGTGGGGTCACCTACAGGACCCATGAGCTCCTGAAGCCTGACTTCTTGGCCAGATATATGGTAGCAGGCATGTTTCCTCCTGATCATAATTACATTTATAAAGCAAGTGTTACCACACCACAATTACACCCATGGCATAGCTTGCTATGCTGGTCATTATTATAGTTCACAGGGTTCCTACATGTTCGTGATTTCTACTCCTACCCCCAGCAACCTATATAGCACCCTCCAGTACTGTGAAAGCTAGCTAGCCAGGAAGGGCTTCCTGGTCAGCATCAGCATGATTTCTCTATGCCCTATGGCAAAAGTGTATGGTGTCTTCAGCAATTTGTCTTATTGAGATCTGGTGGGCAGCTAAGAGCAGTGAGAACAGCCTGTATTGTGTTACTGGTCTCTGGTATACCCCTGACCAACAACAAGAAGTTTATGCTTGGCACTAAGCTTTTTATTTGGCAACTTATGGCTTCTGGTGGGAGCATTATCTCATCTGTAGGGAAATTACAATTAAGTTCATTTATATGAACATATGTGTGTGTTTCTACATATATATATATATATATATATATATATATATGAAACTTATAAAATAGTAGGTTTCCATTTGGCATTTTCAAAGATTTTTAAATCCCCTTCTCTGGACTATGAACAATAATTTCCTCTTTGCTGTGCTATGGTCTGTATTTGGAAAAAGAATTAGAGTTCAGCTCCCTCCCTTTGGTACCACTGAGAATCAGACATCAGAATCTGGCTTACCAAGCAACTGTTTTCTCTTATCTAACTGTATTTCTATGACTTAAAATGTTATAATCTAAGCCTTTAGGAGCAATTTAAACTTGGGATGTAAACAATATTAAAGAGGTTTAAAAATACTCAGAAAAGTATTATTTCACATTTTTTTTTTCATTTGACAGGGTCTCAATCACTGTAGCCCAGGCTGGCCTGGAGCTCTCTCAATTGCCTCAGTCTCCCATGTACTGAGATTACAAATGTATGCTATCATGTCTGGCAACTACATTCTCTTATTTTAAAATGAAACACAATTTATGAACAGGAAGTGAGCATCATACGAATGAGAACTCCTTATTTCATGGATGGAAACATGGAAGCTACCAGCAGTCAAGGAGTGGCTGTAGGTGTTTGGAACCACTTTTATCAAACCTAGCTAGACTCTGATCCTGCTGCCCTACTTTTTTGTCTTAAATAGTGCATTTTTATTTTAAAAATATTTATTGGATGTGTGTGTGTGAGAGAGAGAGAGAGAGAGAGAGACAGAGAGAGAGAGAGAGAGACAGACGGACAGACAGACAGACAGAGAGACAGAGAGACAGAAAGAGAGAGACAGAGACAGAGAGACAGAGAGAGAGAGAGAGAGAGAGAGAGAGAGAGGACAGACGAGAGAGAGAGACGAGAGAGAGAGCGAGAGAGGACGAGAGAGAGAGAGAGAGAGAGAGGAGGAGAGAGACGGACAGACAGAGAGAGAGGAGAGGAGAGAGAGAGAGAGAGAGAGAGAGAGAGAGAGAGAGAGAGAGAGAGAGAGACCCTTTCTGTGAAGATGGTTAAGAGGGTAGAGATGTTGGCTTTTTGTTTCCTGGTTCCTAATGCTTTTACTTGGCCCCTGGTGAAGCAAAAGGAGAACAGAAAGGCGCCAGACGTCTCCCAGATCTCGACTTCACCTTCCTAATGATAGTTTGGGTTTTTCAATTACATACATCATAGCAGGAAGTGGTTCTTTACAGCCAGACGTGCCTTGTAAGCTTGGCTAATGCATGGTTCCCTTGGCCTAGCTGTGTCTTTCGCAGGATGTGTCCGATAAACATCAGAAACTGGTGTCTGAGTGTCTGCATCACTTACTACTGTCTGTAACAGGATGTAGCTAGATGGGAAATGAAAATTAGAAAGAACTTAAGGGAAAAGTTGTATCTTATGACCATTACCTCAACCTGATAGTTTTCACTTCTTCAATTTCCCTTCCAGTTCTTCGCTATAGTGAATGCACTGCAGACTGGCAACTATGTAGCCCTCAGCATGATCTTTTCTATTAGACATTATACAGTTTCTGATGCAGCCAAGGACTTTGTGATTTCTTCTTAAAAGGTGACATCATTAATTAATAACTTACAATTTACTTAATTATTCATCTGTTGCAGAACATTTGGGTCATTTTCACTTTACATTTTAACCATATATAAAATGTTCTGACAACAGGGTTTATAGCATAACAGCTGTCCCTCTTCTGAACTATGTTTTTGGATGAAATATTGGTTACTGGGAATGTCCAAAAGAATTTTATGATTACTTATGTATATTCTTCATGAATAGATTTTATAGGATGTCTGACCATTATAAAGCTTGGTGAATGGGTCTCCTTGGATTAAGAGTATATAATTATAAACATAGACTTCTACTTAACCTCCTACCTTGAGATGACTCCACAGTGAAAAGCGAGATCTACCCAGTTTGCGTCGAAAGACAGAGGCTTCTGGGTACTGTAGTAGTTCTACTTCATCAGTAGAAAATGAGAATTTCTTATCTTTGAAGCATAATGAATATTCCGTGTTGTAATTTGAATACGTCAGTTTACCCGATCATACCTAACATATATTTAGTTTTAATGTGCATTTTTTGATGGTTGGGGTGGCATACTTCATTATATGTTGTCACTCCATAGCCAGATACTCCAAAGGCCACAGCTCAAATAGTAACAGCTTTACTGTGTTTCACAATTTGATGGCCAAGATTAGATGAATATGGCTGCCTTGTTCTTCTGCTTGCCTCTCTGATTGAGGCTATCATCTTCATCTTCTGCAGGATATAAGATGGTTTCACATTTGTGTCTGATATTTTGGAGAGGAATGAGTAGAAGCCAGTATTCAGTTGAGACTTGCTGTAAGATCATCTTTATGAAGTTTCTCCTACACGGTGGTCTTGGGACAATTCAGCTTCTTGCTTGGCAGTTCTTTGGCAGCTGTTTCTGAGTAGGCCAAAGCTTCAAGAATCTTTGATCAGAAGATACAGGATTTTTTTTTAGTGCTGTATGGAAAGCCCTGAATCCTTCCTTTGTAACTAATATACTTTTATTAGTCTCCATGGCCAATCCAGATATAAAACAAATCTCAATGAGAAGAGCAAAGAATCAAAGGCCACTTATAACCTACCACAGGCTGATAATGTTTCCCTGGATGTTTACAACTTATATAAATTATCTGTTTCATAACATCATGTACTAGAATTGGAAGAGTAATATGCAAGCAGAATATTAATGTGTTTTTATGAGAACAAGGGAAACAGATTTGGCATGAATTTGTAACTTGAATAAATCTATTGTATGCTTTTAAGGAAGTATAAAAATAATTTTCCAATAGCAATCTTATATAATGCCATTAGTTTATTGTTATATTGTATATTGTTTTCTTTACTGTGTATTTATGTAGCATATTTGTCCCTTCTATTAAAAATGTTATTAAATTTATTTTGCATGTGTTGAGGGTTTGTGCATAAGCCACAGTACACATATGGAAGTCAGAGAACACTGTTGGGAGTCAGTTCTCTCATTTCATTATGTGAGTTTCTGGGATGGAATTCAGACTGTCAGGCTTGGGAATAAGCACTTTTCCTCCTAAGCCATCTTGTTATTCAAGGAAATAAAAGTAATATATCAATTTTTAATAACTGTCATTATGGAAAAAGCAAACAAACAAAAACTGTATAAAAGTTACTGCTGCAGACAATATCACATCTTTGCCCAGGCGTTTATCTCCTTCCTTTTGCATTTTTCTATGTACTGTAGGTTTCTGAGACCCGCCAGTTTACCATTGAAAGTTTCTATTACAGGACTTCAGTTGGATTTGCCCAGAAGAGGTCCTGGAACAAGACTGAGAAATGAAGAAGGGAGAAAGTAAGTCACTTGCTGCTTCTAGTTTCTGGGCCTCCTTGGGCAGCAGCAGGAAGCTATGGACCCCAGTGCCCCTAGCTCAGAAGTCTTCCTTCCTTCCCTCTGCCCAGTGGTGCTTCTCAGACCTCACCCAGGAACTGTAAGCAGAGCCTGTATGTCAGCTTCCATGTAATGGATCATCTGTTTTACATGTAGATAGCTCAGCCAGGTTGTTGGCCTGAAACACACTTCACAGTTGGCTGTCCCAGAACGTCTTCCAGGCACCTCATCCATGTTTCCGATGCTTGTATGGGACATCCTTTTTTGTATTTATGAGATCTCTTGAGTCATCTTTGAATTGCCACAATAAGTAGGCCTAGGCTTCTCCCACTGTCTCCCCATTGTGTTTCCCAGGCTACAGAATACTAGCTGCTTTCTGTAGTTATCAATATAACTACATGCATGTTGGCTCAAATGCTGTTTTTTCCCTTTAAGACCTCTAAGCGCTTTAAAACTAATTCTGTCTGCTTCAAATATCTCACACCATTTCTGTTTTACTTACAGAGCTATGGCAGTGTTGTAGGTGATGTGTGATGTAAGTCGTTTGTAGATAGGAGTGGGTTATCCATTAAAGAAAAACACACAGATTAGTACAGCTGGTAGGGCAGAAAGGTGACTATATGAGCAAGCCACTTATCAAATACAATTGCATTATTTTCTATGACTCTTATGTCGTTCCTTATTCATGGGCTCTGTGTACAAAGAACCAATTGTTCTGCTAAAGGAAGCAAACATTTTTAGGAACACTGTTTGGTTGTGTCTGTGCCACATTCAATTTTCAAGAAGTTAAAGTCACAGGAATATGCCCACTGATTACTGTCATTAACAGTTCACGTGCATACTCTCACATTAAAAAGCGCATTGTTATTAGGAAAAGACATAACTGTGAAAACACTTTCATATTTCATGATTTGAAAAATAGAAGTAGAATTCCATAAGGTGCCCCTTTGAAGCAATGAACTGCACCAAATTTTTTGTTTTTTAGAATTAGTTTTGCAGCTGTAGAGAAAGTGAAAATAGTACTGGCTGATTCCTTTGAACAAAAGAATTAGCAAATGGCAATATTTCTTATTATACCTTGGCACTTATGTTATTTTTCCAGTTCTATAAAAATTATATTGTGAAAAATTATTTACTATCATTAGATGATAGTTTATTAAATAATATTTGACCATTGAATATTCTTGAAATATTAAATAATTTAAAATAAAATGTTTTAGCCAAAGAAGAAACTATTCAGAATTAAATATTTATTTATGAAAGATAACAGTATTTTTTATATTGAAGATATAAAAATGACGTAATATATTTTAACAAATATATAAAATCAGGCTTTTACCTTTTATTTCTGCTCCTGTGGTTCTAATAGATACATTCTCATGTTAGATTTGATCATTATCTTTTTAGGGCTATTTATTAGTGATCATTCATATCTTAAGTAAACTCACGTGTCATTAAATACATCTCATATTTGAAAGACTGGCCTTAGTGAAAGTAGAAGTTTGTCCATTGAAGTCAGTTGCAGCTGATTTAAAATGCTATTTCCTGTGACTGCCCTTGTAAGCTGAGGTCAAGGGCTGGGACTTAATTTGCAAGCTAGGGCAAGCATGGACTATTATAATCTTTAGAGTGGGCCTTAGGAAAAACAAATGAACTAGAAAAATCATAAGTTACCAAACACTGAGTGTCAAAATTATTTAGGCAGGAAAGTGTCAGTTATTTTCTTCTCTCTGGACTTTCAATATAAATACCACATTCAACCCAGAGTTAATAGCACATGTTTTAGACACTATATACATTGTAAACGAACTTACCATGTTTTTATTTTGATGTGATGTTACCCATGTCATCCTTGGTGACAATATTTTGAGCATGTGTAGATTCATATGGCTTAATGGACATTCACAAATACTATTCTGTCTTGGAGCAAAATAATAAGACAGGGACACAGTCATGGAATAATGCATCTGAGTCATATAAATGTTATATAGTCTCACAGTGTATTACAAAAAGAACATATTTGTAGGGGATTTATTGTAGGACTGTGTGGGAGAATGACTCATGGCATTTTTTAGTTATTCGTACATTGGGCTCAAAGGACACTGAGCAGTGTTGATACTCTATTATGATCTGGTGTTAGTTTAGTTTGAGCAACCAATATCATCCATGGCATTGAATTAATATGCTTATTTTGAAAATTAATTAATTAACCTATGAGTCAAGAAATTTGCCTGCAGAAAGTTGCCATAAGCATATAAAAATTAAGAAAATTGCAGTGCAATTTTATTCAATTGTATATATTTAATCTTATCATTTTATACTTTCAAAATTTATATATTATTTCAAATTGAGATATCTTCAGTGCCAGGGCAGACAATGGAGTAAATATTCTGTCATTAAGGCTTTTATTATGTAGTAGAAATCAGTTCCCTATAAATCTGTGACTTAGTTTTTTAAAATTAGTTTTATTGGGAGATGTGGTAGCAGAACTTGTCTTTGTCACTTGTAAGGGCTGAGAATGATTGAATAGCATGAATTTTAAACATTACCCATTCCAGCACAAAATGTCACCCAGCCAACCTGTCTCAATCTTGATTATATAACAGAATAACATGTGTCGTGTTTTTGACTAGAGACAATGACAAGAGCCTACCTGGCTGCTAGAGTGGACAGAAAGAGGACTTCCAAAAGGGCAGAGAGGCAGAAATGTCTGCTGAGAGGCATGGATGACTGTCACCACTTTCTACAGAAAAATTATGTGGAGATGTACATCTTTATATAATTTTTTAAAATTCTTTGAAAATCTTCCCTAAGGAATCCTCACTAAATTCATTCTTCCTGTTTTTCTTCCAACGTAACAATTCAAGTTCCTCAAACCAATATTTGACATTTTTGTTTTTGTCATATGAATTCTCCCAAAGTTTCCACATAGTATTTAAATAATACTCCCAGTGGAATTAAGAATAATAGACTCATCTTCCATTTTCAGTACATTTGACTCTTGTTTATTCATTATTTTACCATTTCTTTCCAATATGATACTATAGTTTTTATATATGTGCTTCCTCCTGACCACAGAAAAACTGACTATTATTTGAGTAGATTAAAATAATAGTTCATTTTATTTTATTTTATTTTATTTTGAGACAGAGTCTCTCTTTGTAGCCTTGGCTGTCCTGGACTCACTATGTAGACCAGGCTGGACACTAACTCACAGTAATCCGCCTGCCTCTGCCTCCCAAGTGCTGGGATTAAAAGCGTGTGCCACCATGCCCGGCCACCATAATAGTTCATTTTAATCTTTAATTACTTAGTATAGTTTAGTAAGCACCTTATTCTCTTGGGCCATATTTTTCTGCTGAAGGTGCTCTGGATCCTTTCTTATGTTGTTGGTAGTAAATTAATCATACTTTATTGAAAATCTCACAAAACATATGAACCCATCTTTTCTACCTAATACCATTTAAAAATGTTCTCAGTTTATAAGAGTTTATGGAAAGGACACACAAAGACGTAAGGAAAATAAAGTGAGAAGTCAAAAAGCAAGACTCTACTGAACTGCAACACTTGCAACCTGGGTTTTGCAGTGTCTGACTTGGAGATAATTCGTGTGTCATTGTCCTGGAAGACTCGGGCTCCCCTTGTGAGGGTCCGAGAACTCCCTTGGCATGTGTGTGCTACTGAGAATGTGGACTGGGGACAGGAGTGCCAGGAATTGCGTCCACTGCCATTCTTTCTCAGCAGTGTGAGGGTGGGTAAGTAATTGGTCCTTGTTTACCACAGTTTCCCCAATTAGAACATATTGACAGCAATGCCTCTGATCAGTTCCACAGTGCTCCTGTGAGCGTAAGAATTAATCACATGATAACAGTACCTGACCTTTTCCGGCAGAGCTGTTATGAGCTACTGAAGACAGGAAGTAGCCTGCTTTAGACAGCTTCTTCCTTACTTCTGCACCATTTATGTGAAGTCAGACCCCTTTTCATGTTTCTTTGTAGATTAAAGTCTGTCTGGAAGAATATTTCTGCTTCCCTTTGAGAATTTTGTGAACACTATTTGCTCTGAGGGTGATGCAACCCAGTTGAACGGCCTTTCTTAGTTCTTGCCTCATTTTTAACGGTTTCATGCCATTTTCACTCAGTCTATGTTCCCTCAAGTTGTATTTGATCTGTGTCTTTTGAATATGGTTCAAATGCAGCAGCTATAGGTCAAAAAGTAACAGTTGTAATATGTTCCCTGAAAACTTATAATAGATAGAGTTTCAACGAGAGGCTTCTTTCCTTACCACAATGATAAGTGGCAAGTCGTGGCTCAAAAATATCAATTCTTTGTGACTCAAAATTAGCTTTTTCTACTTCTTAATACCAATACTAATTAATGATCCTCAGTAATCTTGACAGAAGTTTCGAGAATGACATGTGTTGTGTGCTCCAGACTAGGGAGAACGATTTCTGATGATCACAGTTGAAAGACCTTCTCCTGCTGAGGTGCAGATTCCAAGTTGACGGTGTTCTGGTTCCAAGACTAACATTTAAATGTGCAACTAAATATTGGACGTCGTTATTTATAGTTCTTATCATTACAAAGTTTTGAAGAGAGTAAGGAAGAAGGTGAAATATAAGTTAAGATACTTAATTTTTTTGTTTGATCAGTTTTCTTTGGTTGACATTTGTGTTCATTCACAAAGTAATTCGTTGTTTTAGGAGTGAAAATAATGTCATTTTCTCAAAATTTAATCACTTTCTGGAAATTAAACTCCATATGGAAAGAAAAGTATTTTTGTTAGGAGAAAGCGTGTTGATGAACCTGTAAAAATATTGTGCTATAAGCCACAGATGCCGTGTGTTCCTTGGACATCTCTAATGTGTGAGGAGCTGATCTATTTTTCCCTCTGTGCTGATTATTCTTGTGAACAGTTATTCAAGAAAAGGCACGGGCATAATTGTACAGATTGCTATAACTTAGGCAGATTGAGCTAGAAGCTTATAAACTCTCTTTGCTTATTCTTATCCTATTTTTCAAGCAAAGTAAGTGTCAAGGGCTTTGTCCACGAGTAGAAAAAGGGTGGCTGGAGAGATGGTCCAAGTTCAATTCTTAGTGCTACATGGCAGCTCACAACCATCCGTGACTCCAGTTCTGGGGGATCCGATACCCTCACACACATATATAAATAAGCAGGCAGAACACCACTGTACATAAAACAAAAAAAAATCATAAAAAATAAATTTAAAAAGAAAAAGAAAGATGTGTGGTAAGTGGAATAAGAGATGGAATTTAAACATGATTCCCAGAGTGAGGATATAGGTGGAAAGATGTGGGCTTTGGTATGCTCATCCTAGAGCACAGCGGAAGCTTATGGAAGGCCTCATAAAACTGTAGTCAATTTTAGCATTAGGAAAAGGGATAGATGCTAGCAAATTCCAATTTCTTTTTACTGGATCAGTATATTAGAACAAAAGTGAGCTTGTGATTTGAGGGCAAATGTGTGCAATGCAAATGATCAAATTAAAACTGTGAAGGCTGTAAGTGAGGACATGTGGGGATAGAAAGTAGTGCTGACAAGTGGATGAGCTCACTTTCTATCCCCACATGTCCTTCCTCACTTATAATTGGACACTAGCCCAAAATGGATGTCCCATGAAAGTCTTCACCTACCAGAATATTGGGATAGATGTGAGGATATCCTATTGGGACCCTAGGTGAGAGAATTATGGGAGAATGGAAAAACAGAAGGACCCAGAGGGTCCTAGAAACCTGCAAGTAGAACATCGTGACCGGTGGATCTGGACTCAGGGGTTGTCTGCTCAAGGTACTGCACCAATGAAGGACAGTACATGCAGTAAACATTGAACCCCTACTCAGATCTAGCCAATGGACAGGATATTCTCCACAGTTGTGTGGAGAGTGGGGATTGACTCAGACATGAACTCTGGTGCTCCATATCTGCCCACTTCCTTGTGCTGGGGAGGCCTGGTGGCACTCAGAGAAAGGAAAAGCAGGCTACCAAGATGAAACTTGATAGGTAGCCTATGACCATATAGTAGGGGAGCAGGTCCCCCTTGGTCATAGACCTAGGGAAGGGGAATAGGGTGAAAGCAGGAAGGAGGGAGGAATGGGTGGATACAAGTCAGAGAAAATCAACTGATACATAATCTGAATAAATTAATTAAATAATAAAAACTTTTAAAAAAAGAAAGTAGTGCTGAAAGTTGGAACCAAATATTTAAAATCTCTGACTTGAGTAATTGCTGACACTAGAATATTACAAAAATTTGGGGCTGGGGTGAGGTTTAACAGAGGCTAAAGAGACGCTGTAGAGAATTTCTCTTCTGCATGAATTTCACAGTCGTTTATTACTCCAAGGCAAATTAGCACCAATGCAGATGCTTAAAATGAACAATTCCATATCAGTTCACTTTTCTAACTAGTAACTCCAGCACAATTATTTGGGCCCTCTCTCTCAAAGGCATCTTAAAACTTACATGAAATTTTCACTTGTTCTAAATTCTCCTGAGGGTTAGGGTGAAAACCTCTAATCTCATTTATGTACAGCGCAGAGTTAGTTTGAAGGAATGGAAGGAAGATTGGAATGTTAGCTTTCTTTGTGATGTTTAATTTCTTGTGTTACTTGTATATTCCAGATATTAACCCTCTGTTAAGTAGGGCTGGCGAAGGCTTCTCCGTCCTCTAGGCTGCCTCTTCACTTGGTGGATCTGGATATGACAAATTGGTTACAATCACGACCGTACAGTGGCTGTGACTGTCAGCATGGGGCCTGGGAAAAAAGAATGAAAGGGAAACAGGGGCATGAGAGAAAAGAGGGACTGGTTGAGAGAGAGGATGGGATCAGCTGGGCTGTGTGTGCAAGTAATAGTGAGTGACTCTGAACATGGTGCAATGTACACAAGTAAAACACTCAGAAGTAAAAGAGAACTTGCGAATGATAGGGAGGGGCCGTGTGCAGCCCCCAAAGACTGCCTCTGTCCTGTGTTATAAGGGACCCTTAGTTCTGCTGCCAGCTAAAGGACATTCTGCTATTTTGAGGGCTCACTTGAGTAACATTTGCCTATAACGATCTGAGTTTCCCATAGAATGCCACCTAGTTATGCCTATGCATCAGAACGGAAGATGAACTCTCGATCAAGGGAAGTCATCAGAGACTGGTGAAAGCCACTGGGATGAGGCCATCTTATAACTCAGCCTCCTACACTAGTCACACTTAGTTACATATTTTTCCTATGGTATAGAAAGGCTGACAGTTCTTACCAAGTACAAGCTTTATAAAGGCTCTGGGCAATTAGCTTCCTAAATTTGTAGCATTTGATTTCGCAGTTGCTCTATTTTATGGGGATTTTTAGTTGTTATTGGGAATTCCACCATGAATTTACTGAGCTTTTTGATTCATGAGTATATATTCATTTTATACTTCACTGCCTAGACTTGTCATTAATTCTAATAATGCCGTCTATTTTCTTGCCTCTCTTGGAAGAATCATCACAGTTTTATAGATAATAATTTTTTCTCTTCTCAAATATTTATATTTTAATTGCTTTTTCCTTTTCAGTGCCTTGGCTATAAAATCTAGAGAGTTGGAGAGTAGCAGTAACATGGCTTCTTTGCCTGGTGCCTCTATACTCAGAGGTTTCTAACCTTTTAATCAATTGTGAATGCAGAGGAGGCTTGGGGCACATATTGCGCATTAGAGAAATAATACCATCATATTCTTAGGTTGTTGATATGTTTTTATATCACATTAATAACAGACTTATATAGAATGGTTTTCACAAGGCAGTAAGAAGATGTTTTTCATGTATCAAATTAATTTTATATTAATTACTATTAAAAAGGGAAGCTGGCTGAGTCAGCGTATATTACTCAATACTTTTTATGGACCTCATTTGTTTATACTTTATAGGTAATATTTAACCTTACGTTCCTTTCCATTTTGCTGCAATAATTTATTTAACAATGCTGTGTTTATTAAGAAGAACCATAATTCTTTATGATCTGGGGTATTTACATGAGGTTTTATAGCTAAAGCTGGTTGTAACTATGGTCTATTCAACTATAAATCTAGTGAATTACAGGAAAGTACACAGCAAAGTAAGGGTGAGGACAGAGTTTGGGGCAATATACCTTTTCAGTAGGAACATATTGTTATGCTCAGTCCTGGTTTTAGGGTAGTAAGAAATATTCAGACATTATTTTTTTTCTTAATCTGAGGAATTGAAATGTAACATAAAGAATACAGGTAGGATGTATTTAGAAACCTGAACTAGAGAACAGAAGAGAATAGAAGGAAGAGATGAACAAAAGCAAATACACAAACAGAAACTCAAGTGGTAGAAATAAACACAATTGCATAGCTTTAAAGATGATTTAGAATACTAAAACTTGGATGTTTAAGCACAGCCTCTGTTAACCTTTGCGACTTTTTATGATCTGACCATTGTCAGCTAGGGGTAGTGCAAATAACAGCCAGTTATATAGTTAAAATGAGAACATAGAACCAGATGATGCTTCATAAATATCTTACTTATTTTAAGATACAATCCATTTTAAGATACCATTATTTCACATAACACCAAAAGAGGAAGAAAAAATTACTACACCCACAATACTAAACCCTGACATCAATTGCCTGGCTTTTTTTTTTTCTCTTCTACTATGAGAATGAAAATGTCATAAAATTATGAGGTATGACAATCCAACCAAAGTTGATATGTTAGTGTCAGTATCACATGAAATATAAATTGCTTTAGATTTGTGTCAGAGGAAAAGAGTACCAGAAAGAAATGAGGAACGCTAACACCATCATTGCATAAAGGGCCCAGATTTCTAGGCCGTTCAGTATTGCTGCATTCAGTGTTTACAGTGGGACATGATCACTGGTGGCTTTTCTCCCACAATGTATTGCAGTCATGATCAAATAGCCTCTCTGACTACCTGATTGGTACCTGAACATTAGATAAAGCAGGGAACACGAGTGTGGATGTCTGGGGACAGGAGTCAGTGGGAGTGGGAGAGAGGAGAAAAGACAGTGAATATATGTGACATAATCACAATACATTGTATACCTGTATACATGATACTGTCAAAAACAAAACAAAGTGACAATTTCAAAATGGTAATAACATTTATTCCACCCTCTAACATAAAGAGAAATCACATATGAATAAAATAATTGATGAGTGATTGTGAATATCATAGTTTATAAACCTTTATTAGATATTAGAGCTACAAATGGACAAAAATGTCCTATTGTATGTTAATAATTTGTCATTTAGTTTTGTATATTCTGTGTTTTTCTAGTATTTAAGGTATTTTATATTAAAGTGATGAGGTATTCGCAGTGAGTTATAAAAATAGGTCTCATCCGGCCTTTATGGGACAATGTTAGAATGACTGCGTGATATCTGGTATTGGTATAATGTGGGCACGCGGCCGTCTGTCACTGTAGCCTATGCACAGATTTGTGTAACTACCAAGACCCAAAACATCAGCATAGAACTCTCCTTGACAGTGGCCTATTATCTTTCCATCTGCTTCTCTTCCCTCCGCCCCGCCCCCCTTGCCTCCGAACAATCACTAATTTGTCATTTAGAGTATGCCTTGTAGGGTAAATCACACAGCGTGTGGCCTTGAATGGCTAGCATGCTGCGTATTCGTGTAGTATAATTCTTGGGACATATACATGTTATACTTTACTGCTGAGTAATATTCTATTGTGGTTTAATAATTTACAGAGGGCTCTTTGATTGTTTCTAGATTTGAATTAGCTATTAAAAACAAACCTGCTATAACAATTGTGGTAAGGTCTTTTTCATCCCAGATAAGTCTGGGATAAATGTCTAGGAATGTCAGTTCGAGGCTGTACAGTAGGTATATATTTGGATTTGTAAAGGAAATTCAACGAAATTAATCTTTTAGGGTGAGAATCATTTTGCCCTCATGGAAAGTAATAAAAAAAATCACAGTGGCTTCACCCTGGAATTTGGAAATAAATGAGCATTGTGCTAAATCTGGCACTACCATTCTTAATTGCATGATTTGGCAAATTTGTTAATCCCACTAAAGTTCTACACTGCTTTATTTTGTATGGATTTCTCTAACTCTTCCTTTTAAATTTTAACTTCTATTTCCCCAGTTATATTTAGGTATAATTGGAAAAAGTCTTCACACTTAATCTGTATCATCTATTTTCATACATGAATGCATGATGAAATAAAATCATAATCTTTTATGCAATAGGATAACGCTCTCCATATAATTTAGAAATGAAGACATAAATTTTAATTATAAAACACTAGACCTATGGAATTTTCTTTATAGTTTATGATAATTACCATGTTTTACATTTGATTTAATTCAAAGCCTGCCTTGTGTGATGTGTATTTATGACCACGGTATGCGTGACTCTCTGCTCTAAATGAACAAATGAAATTTTTAAATAAAAAGTTAATGGTGTAAAAAGTTGCTCTTGGCTCACAAAGTGAAAAGACAGTAAGGATGGATAGTAGAGCTGTGTGGTTTGAGTGAGTCATTCCCTAAAATCTGAGCCTTTTGAACCCTTCGTCCCCAGCTGGTGGTCCTGTCTGGAGAAGGTTAGGAGATGTGGCTTTACCAGGGAACATATGCTGCTGGGGGTGAACTTTAAGATTAAAAGACTTCCTGCCAGTGCCAATTCCCTCTCTTTGCTTTGTGCCTATGGGTTCAGGATGGGAGCTCTCTGCACTCTGCTCCAGATGCCATGCCTTTTGATAAGTGCTAATTGCCTTGGAACATAAGTCCAAATAAACTTTTCTGTAAATTCCCTTGGTCAAGGTTTTTATTACAGCAACAGAAAAGTAAGTAATACAGAAATTGTGATTGATTATTCCTACAAAAATGTGAATATTAATTCATATTTCAAGATAAACACACAGTACATACATTTTTAACTTTATTTTTGACCTCAAAATATTACTGTTTTGGCCTCCTCAGTGCTGGCATCACAAGCATCCATCAGTGTGCCTGGAGATATATATATATATATATAATTTAAAATTTCATTTATGAAAATATTTTATATGAATAAATAAGAAAATAATTTGGAATGATATAAATTAAATGTCAAAAGTGAATTTTGGAGGATGAGAATTTTATTTATTATTGTACTTTTCTGTATTAAATGCATTCATATACACATAACCCATCAGATTATAATATATATATATATATATATAGCTTTTATTTCAGTTTTTAAATTGTGTGTATGTATGTGTGTCTGTATGTAGCTATGTGCAGAATAATGTAGGTGCCAGCTAAGGCCAGAAGTGCTTGGTCTCTCTGCAGCTGGGTTAACAGGTAGCTATGAGTTTCTTAACAGAGGTGCTGAAAATTGAACTCAGGTTCTCTGGAAGAGGTTTATATCTCTCTAAACCACGTATCTTGCTTTTGAACAAAAAAAGTATTATAGTTTTAGCAATTCCATAATCATTATGTATTTTATAACCTTGGTTTTGTTGCTTATATAACAATTATTTAAGCATTCTAAAATGTCTTTCTCCCACATGAGTTCTAGCAAGTATTTTCAATGTCCTTTAACCTTAAAGTTTTTTCTTTGAACTACATTGAGCTCTGTGCATTTTAGATGTGGGGAGGGGGTCACCATGATAATTACAGATGAGCAGCTAACTAGCTCTCTGCCAGGTCCTGTTTAATTTTATTATATTTCAACATACATTGCATGTGCACATTATTTACTTTGAACCGATCCTTCCATATTGCTAAGATCTTACTTCATGAGCCCTGGCAAGTACTGGCATCCAGAGATGACTTAGGCAGTCCTCGCTCTCAGGAAGTCCCAGTGCAGTGCTCTACCTCTGCTGGTCTTTCATTCGCCTAACCACCTGTCCACTCACCCATGACCTTGAATATGTTAGTTTCTTAAGTTCACATTAGCACTTATGTATTCAAAGGGAGGTGATTATATATATTATGCATGCTCATGTGACGAAATTGCTCTTTAAAAGATAACAGCATTCATTCAGCCCCACATTAAGAGCTAATTTCTTCAACGAAACCAACAATGCTATTCTCAGCTGTCCTTGCCAGACCTAAAGTAAGCTAACAGCAGTGTCTCTGGTATACCCTGGTATGATGGCGTGGGCTAAGATGGCATGTAGCTAGGACGAATAAGATTGCCTGTGTGTCATAGGGTTTTGAAGTGATTAACGGTGGGCAAACAGACGTGATTATGAGTGTAGTTGATCTCAGTATCCATCCTCAATTTACTTGGGTGTTGAGCTACTAAATTCCTCCTGAACCATAGGAAATAATTTTGCCTAAATTATTCTTGTGAACAAAGGCTTTTGTGAAAAAATATACTTTATTTGTTTTAATAGCAAGCGCATTTCTGCTTACATTTTACAGTTCTAAGCTGAGAGGAGAAGAAAAAAACAAAAAACAAACAAACAAACAAAAAAAAAAAAACAAGGAGACACTGGATCCCAAAACACTATTCTTAAGGACAAAGTAATTGTTCCAAAAGCTTAGAGCAGAAGTGACCTGCCAAGATGCTCACGCCATACAGGAGTCAAGATTTCCCTTTACAACACATCAATGCTATATCTATACCAAAGTGTCAATAAGTATCTTGGCCAGTGGACTATTGTCTTGAAAGAATGTTCATTTTGAACCATCATTTATTTTATATGCCCACAATGTGCTTGTGTAAGACAAAACAAAAAGAACATCCATACTCTCACCACCTCATACTATGATTTAGTGCCCCTCTGGACACACACACACACACACACACACACACACACATGCACGCACACACACAGGCACATGCACACGCACATGCACACGAACATGCACACACATCCCATGCAATGTATATATGTATGCATGCCTGTACGTATGTATGAACTCTGTCTCAGACTCTCAGGCTGGTTTTGTGGCTTCTGTAATTTTTCAAGCTGCAGACTTGACTTTGATGAAGAGGACTGGTTGAGAGCCACTGTTTTATACAATGGTGTTCAGAGGAGCCGGGCAGCAGGAGCATCAGAACTGCTCTCCAGAAAGACCCTGAGCTGGCACCAGGTGGTGCTGTGTGCAAAATTCAGGGCATTCTTCCAGTATCCTCTGATTGCAAGGTGCCTGTCTGCCTACCATCTCCACAAGATAGCAGAGGCTCTCAGCAGAGAGAAAAGCCCATTTGCTCGGAACAAAGAGTGTATGGAGAGATGGGTGTTCCCTCTGAAAAAGGCCCGTAGTAGTTGCTTTTGACTGCTTGGAGGGGGGTTGTTTTGGTTTTTTTTGTTTTGTTTTGTTGGTTTTTTGAGACCGGTTTCTCTGTGTAGCCTTGGCTGTCCTGGACTCACTTTGTAGACCAGGCTGGCCTCGAACTCACAGCGATCCACCCGCCTCTGCTTCCCGAGTGCTGGGATTAAAAGCATGCACCACCACGCCCGGCAATAACTTCAAGTTTTAAGTTTTCCAGTGTTCTTTAAGTACCCTGTTTGTACTCTGTCATCATTCTTGTTTAAAATCGTCAGATTTAAGGCCAGGTATGGTGGTACAAACCCGGATTCCTAAAGACTTGGGAAACAGAGGCAGGAGTTGTGCATCGTCCTTTGCTGTAGCAAATTCCAGGCCTGCCTGGACTATAGGAGTCCGAACATAAAACACAGTCAGAATTGGCACAGGTGTGCTAAAAATAAAAGGAAAGTCATTTTAAGCAGTGCCAGTTTTTTTATTGAAAGTTCATAATATTTAAGTTTTGGGTTTTTTTATGTTGCTGTTTTGTTTCTGGGGGTTTTTTGTTTTGGTTGGGTCGGTTTGGTTTGCTTTGGTTTTTGGTTTTTCAAAACGGGTTTCTTTGTGTAGCCTTGGCTGTCCTGGACTTGCTTTGTAGACCAGGCTGGCCTCAAACTCACAGAGATCCAACTGCTTCTGCCTTCTTGAGTGCTGGGATTATAGGCCCGCACCACTATGCCCAGCTCATAGTGTTTAATTTTTATTTTAAAATTTGAAGTTGCTGTTTAAAGTATTATTTTATCTTCCTTTTGTAGATGAGGAAATTGGTGCTCACACTAGTGAATTCATTTAGGCTTTGACTCAAAATTATACCCTTAATTACCATAGCATTATTCTTTCTACTGAAGCCCACTGCGTATATGGCTGTTGTCAAGAGTCCAGGGCCCCCGCCTTTTTTTTTTTGGCAGAAATAATGGCAATAGATGGTAAAACTATATGTGCATGTAGAAAAGAGATAGTATAGGGCCCCAAAGTACAGCTAGTTGTCAGGGATTTCTGTTTCAGAGGTAGGGAGGAGCAAGGGAGGGAGCCAGGGAGGAGGGAGGGAGGGAGGGAGGGAGGGAGGGAGGGAAGGAGGAAGGAAGGGAGGGAGGGAGGAGGGAGGGAGGGAGGGACGAGGGAGGGAGGGAGGGAGGCTGGATTCTCAAACCACCTGTGTCCGAAGCCACCACCTGAGCTGACCACTTGTCCAAGTTACTTCTGACTTTTCCTTTTGAATAATCCAAAGAATCAGAGGAAAAGAAGATGGATCGCTTAGCCTGCCCTTTTATGTAACATTTTATTTAATCTTTGAAATAACATGACAAAGACTATGAAGTTATTAAAATATTAAAAGTAATGCTTTATTTTTCCTTAATTATTTGTTTATTTAATCACTTTTCTGCCTCATCCCAGCCTCCTCCCTCTTCTCCTCCCAGCCCACCCTCATGTGTCCCCCCAGCACTATTTCCCTCTCTCCTTCTTCTCAGAGAAGGAGAGGCCCCCAAGGGGTCCTAACACACCCTGGCATCTCAAGTTGCAGTGGGACTAAGCACATCCTCTCCTACTGAGAGGCCTGACAAGGCAGTTTCACAGACAGTACACAGAACAGAGAAATGTTTACTACTTCCAAGTTTATATGAAAAGATCTGAAACAGAATTCTGACTCTAGAGCCTTTGTGCTTTTTCAAAATGGATTTGTGTGTAAGAAAAGAACACCAAATACATGGCTCACGGACAGCCAGGAAGTGCTTGTGATTTACTGGCAAGGATGCTTTGAAGCAAATAAGAAAACAAACTGTGACGCAGGTTCAGTTCCTTGGAATTTGAGGGCCTGAAGCCTCAGCTTCGCTGGCTACACTGTAAATCTCTCTTTGGCTTCAGCCCTTTTGAGTCATGAGTTGATCTGTGCGCCTTCAGAAAAAACACAAGCCAGAATGTTTCTTTTGCTTGGTAAGGTATGGGGGTGGGGTGCACTGGGGGATAATGTGTCATAAGATCAACAGTTATGTCATAGAAGTCACAGCTGACAACTCAAGCAGCAATGCAACTCTGGGCTAATTCATCCCCAAGTGTTTGTTAGGAACATCTACCACTTAAAGTTAGTGTTGCGCAACAGGGCACTGGAGATGCCTTATGTTGCCTGTAACAGCTTCATTAACAATTTTCCATGAATGCTCAACCTGTAGCCTAGAAAAACCACAGCCCATATCCAGGGACAATATACAAATACAGGGACACCTTCTGCCCAAGCCTGTGCTTTAGCTCCTTGATGAGGGTATAATTTTACATAGCCAACTGTTAGGGTCTCAGGAGAAAGCTACTCAGGACACGGGAGTCAGAATTTGTCTGTTTAATCTGAAACACGCCATCAGGAATTCAGATGAGAAATGCCGTGTCCAGTAGGTCTCACCGGGCTGCTGCACTGTGTCTCTTCTCATTTTGGGAATCACCTGATATGTGTTCCTATGTTAGAATCAGAGGCAGAGAGCTGCTTGGCTGGATCCACAGTTCCCCTCTGAGCAAACAGGGCTGGGTCTGGGTGAGATGACGTTGACGTGTATCAACAGAGTTCTGGGAAAGGGACCTGTTGTTGAAATGACTGTAAGAAGTTATTCTCTGTAGACTAACGATGGTGCTCCTCACTCCTCTTCATCCCAGGAACACTGTGTCCCTGCTGGGTGTTTCACTGGGAAGCTTGGAGGTAATATAGTATTTCCCTGATGCAGCCATTCTCACAAAGGAAGACTCCCCTTTCTGGATCATTGCTACTAAGTAAACAAACCCTCAGCACAATGTTTGAAAATATTTTTATTTTGCTTTTCTGCTAATTTCCTTCAAATGCCACTCCTAATTTGTTCTTTTACTTGTTTTGATTTTAACATTTTTACCCAAGAATAATATACATTTCTATGTTTAAATTTGTGTTATTTGAATATTTGTAAGTGTTCTCAAATTCTTTTTGAACCATAGTTCATATGTGTGCATACCGTAGCCATGAAAAATGAACCTACTTGAAAATAGATAAAATTAAAACAGCAAATATCCATTGACAATTATATTCTTTGCCTAATCATAGAAGAGTGCCATTTTATAATGTATACTTTATCAGATGTCTACAATACTACACTGAATACTCCTTTCATGAATTGTGCTCTGAACTTTCAAAATACACTCTATTTTATTTATTTGCTTATTTACTTATTTAAAATTTTTAAGATGTGGTAAGGCTGATGATGAGGAATAAATCCTTGATTACCTTCAGACCTGTTTATATCTGTCTAGTTAGTTAACAAACCTTTTTGCCATGTTTGCTATTTGTCTTAAATTCTAAGCTATGATTACTTTTGCTGGTATATAACAATCATTTTGTGAAATTAATGGGAATGAGCAGCACTGTTCCCATAACTCTTCTCTTCTTGTTAATTTCACTGCCAGTCAGTGGCTTTTTTACTCCTAAACCTATCAACAATAAACCTAAAATTTAGCCATAGTCAAGCCAGTGCTTTCCCCCCTTTTCATGGTTACTTGTAAATTCAGCTATGTATCTGGTTCTGAAGGATAAACACTACGTGCTTAGTGAACTAGGATAATTACACAGTTGACAGAGTTTAATGAAAATGTAGAGCCTTATTATGGTCTGTCTTTATCAAATACCCCCTCAAAGGCTCATGTGTTGGATAAAGGCCTGATTGCCAGCTGTGGACTTTCGACATGTGATTAGATCATGGGAGCTCTGTCCTAACCAAGCCGACTACCAGGGGACGGGAATGATATGAGGAAGTAGACCATCAAAGAGAGTCTCTTAAGACTCTGCTGTGTTAATGTTACCTTTTTAAGTGTGTGTGTGTGCGCGCACATATGTGTACACGTGTTAGTGTGTGTGTGTGAGTGTGTACGTGCATATGAGTTGTGAGTGTATGAGTGTATGTGTGTGTGTGTGTATGTGTGTGTTGCAGTTTCTCTTAACCTGACTAACATCCAAATAATTGAGACTGAACTATTTTATTTGTTTAACCAGCTTTACAGCATAAGAACTGAGCTGTATTAATCTATTCTTAGCCCTCTGTGCTCCTTTGACTTTCTTCCAGGGTAAATAACAGATATACTTGCACTTATGACTTTCTCTTTCCAGCTGCTCCCTCCTCATGTCTCCTGGACCTCTGCCCATGGCTGAATCCCTACTCCCCCCCCTCCTCTCTTCCCTGTCTAGCCCTAATCTCTCCCCTCCTCAGAAATTGGCTGTTAAGCTGCTTTATTGACACATCAGGAAACAACTGGGGATCAGTGTTTACACAACATTGAGACAGAAGATTCTCAGAACAAGGATTGCAACCAGATATGGAGGTAGAGTGGGGGAAGAAGTCAGCATTTGAATCTTTACACAGTGCACAATAGCATCTTGCCTGCATTTGTGCCAGATCCTCTCTCTTTGTCTTTGTCTGTTTCCTAGCTACTCTGTTGTGAGAAGCTTTCCTCCATGTTTTTGTGTTAGTGTGACCTTGTAAGTGCACCAGGCCTTTCTACCATGACGCTCCTGCCTGCCACAGGCCTAAGAACAATGGAACCAGCTAATAATGGAACAGTCGCTCTAAAATCATGAGCCAAAATAAGTCTTTCTTCCTTTAAGTTGTTTTTCTCAGATGTTTAGTCACTCTGGTAATCTCTTGTCCAAAATATAACAAAATTTTTATCAGATCATTATATTTAGCAAAGGACTCTTCTGGGAGCAGGGTCTGATGTTATTGGCGAAGAGGTCACATGGCTATGCCCTTTGTTTATTTATTTATTTATTTTTTTAGTTATTTCTTTTGTGTATCTGTTCAGAGACCTTGATAATTTGTCATCAAGAGTGAAAGCTATGGGGCTGTTTCTGGGCAACATCATCAAACCAGAGGCACAACAGATTCTAGCTTGTTGGCTATCGCTCTCTGACATATCCAAATATAATATTATATTGCAGAATTTTTATAATTTCCATGAACTTAGACTGTGGCAGTGAATAAAGGTTAACAAAACATAAACAAGTGATCAACCCCACACCATACATAGATATTAACAAGATAATATATTGATGAAGTGATGTGAGCTACCAGTGCTAGAAGCATCATAGAAATTACTATCCTTTATTAAACTTCCTAAGACAGACTCTCTGCTGCCCAGAGAATCATGTAAAGTGCCTGCAGAAATTTGCTGTCAGGCTTTCAAACTTATTAAATATTTGCTTAGAATGCTTGCCTAACAAATACTCCATAGCTGGTGTTAGGGTATAGACATCTCCATCAGAACGTGAGCTAGAGGTGACATCCTAGAAGGCCACATATTCATCAGCATACAGACCGTTAACAAGCTAGTAAGTGTCTTTAATGACAGTGATTCCTTTGTGAGCCAGCCAGGTCTTTCATACCAAATGCATTTGTATGGTGATATATTATTTGAACATGTTTTACATTTAGAACTTAAAGTCTATTAGTCCATCAGATTCTTCCCTAACATTTTAGTGTTTTCCGTCATCTAAAAGCATGTTAGCTGACGTGTGTGTGTGTGTGTGTGTGTGTGTGTGTGTGTATGTATGTATGTATGTATAATGCCACATAACACACCATTGGAAGAACTAAATACAACACAGGTCTTTGGGAATCACAGGGATCTGAGACACTCAAAGACTACTGAAGATATCTGGGGCCTCTCTGGTTTCTACAATGATTTTCATTACATAAAGATCACTGCAAACCTTTCAAAGATCTGGGGTGAGCCTAGTGCTAGAGCACTTGCCTAGAATGTGTAAGTCTCTGGTTCCATCCCAGGCAAGGGGAAAGAAGATTGACGCTTCTTAAAGAAAGAAATATTTTAAAGTGCATTGTTTTTTATTGTTTTCAAGTGTTTTCTTTTTAATCATATTCGATACCCTTCCCACCCCTTTCTCCCTCACAAAGCTCTTGGAATGTTTAAGTTGTGTGTTTGGTCAAGTTCCCCAGTTGACTAAGGACTAAATGACTCAAGGAAAAAACTTTGCTCATCAATTCTTTAAGAAAAAGGTGGTGGCTGGGGATTAAACACTCAGAATAAGTAAAAGGCATAGTAGATGCACCTACTGATGCCTTTCTAGACAATGGTTGGTGACAAACACTGCTTTGCATAGCGGCTGCCCTGAGTAAAACAGCAACATAACCCAGGGCAGTGGTAAGGGTGGCTGTGCTCCTCACCACCCTGGGTCACCATGTTCTCAGCAGTGGACACACTCCTCCCTCTCCTACTCCAGTCCCAACTGTTTTCCACACTCCACCTCTCCTCGTGTCCATGTGCTGCTCTAGAGCTGGGATCTAGTACTGTGGTGAATTTTGTGTACTGACAGATTGGGACAGGAAGAGTTTCAAGGGTTGTAGGGAGCAGCCTGGAACCCAGCCTGGAAAGCACTGGAGTTTTCAGAGTGTAGTTCTCAGCATGAGCCTCCCACAAACACTTCATTGGGTAACTTTGTTTCAAAGTCGTCGCTACAAACCCAGGCTTTCTGCAGCAGAAATAGTGAGGTGAGCCAAGCAGGCTCTATTTGAGTAGACCTGCAGGTGAGTCTGGTTACATCCGATTACACCGGGACTGTGGATGACTGGGGTGACTGGACTGGATAGATAAAGAACTGCAAGCAATAACCCTGTGTTCCCCAGGTGCCATAATCCTTCGTTAGTGGGATTATGCTGGCTTTCCTGAAGTGTCATGGTCCTTTTATAATATTAATACAATTGCCCAAGGACAGGTGGGTACTTTCCCTGTAAGGGCTTCTTGTTTTATTTCAAAGGGTTAGATTTTTTTTTTTAATTTGGAAGGTTATTCATGTCAAAGAATCTTGGAATTTAAATTGTACTTGATTGTCCTCCCGTGCCCCATAAAAAAATTGAAAGAGCTCAGAATATAGAATATACTTTATCTTTCCTGAAAATGCTTTTCCAACTCAAAGACTTGTTTTTCTTTGTTAATTAGAGTTTGCTAAATTTTGCTGAAGGACTTGAGCTCTGTCAGCCTGTGGTGTGCTAAGGACTTTTAACTTTGGATATCATACTTGGTAAAATCCAACCACGGAATTTTTAAAGGGCTGCCAGGAAACTTGAGGACTCAAAGAAATTTGCATATTGCATAATTCATTTTTTAACTCATTTTTTCAGTGTAATTTTCCCTATCACAGGAAAATTTGTTATTGGACCATTTAGGTTTTTAAGTATCCTACCTTTTAAGTTATTTTTGCCTGTGTCTTAGAAAATGCCACCCCTTCCCTTGTTCTTTTTCTTGTTTTCTTTCTCCTTTCTTATCCCTTTTACTCTTTATAAAGCCAGTAAAGGCTTTTAATTTCTTTTTTTTTTTTTTTTTCCTTTATGTGAGTTGTATCTTTCTTGGTACCTCACTTTAGCTTGGAACTCACTACATAGTTTGGGCTGGCCTTGACCTCACAACAATCATTCTACCTCAGCTTCCCACGACCTGGTATGAAATGCATGAATCACAACTTCTGGGAAAACAACAACAAACCCCAAAAAACTTCTTTTGAAAAGAAGTCAAAAACTGAAAAGGGTTATGCCAAGTAGGAAAGTCAACTTGAAGGTCAACTCATTAGTCAGAGCAAGAAGATAGCCTGTGGCTGGCACGGGGCTAGAAAGGCTGGGTATTCTTAGGGTGCAGCATTGGGAACTTTAAGACAGAGAAAACAGGAATCTTGCGCCACCAGGTGTATGTGCTGGCTTTTATATTAAGAAGAAAGTTTTTCTATGTCATCACTTGCTTTTTGAGTTAGTCATCCCCTATTACTTGAACTTGAAAGAAATAATTTCATGTGTACGGGTGCCTTGCTTGCACGTGTCTTTGCATCACATGCATGCTGCTGCTTCCGAGGCCAGAGGACAGTGTTGGATGCCCTGGTACTAAAGTTACAAGTGGCAGGGGGCCACTACAAGGGAATCAAACCCATGTCTTCTGAAAGAATAGCAAGTGCTTTAATCACAGCCATCTCTTCAACCCCTTGAGCCTTATTTTAGTCCACTGAAAGTCAGGTTTTTAAACATTTGTTTTCAGTGCTGTCAAGGAACAAAGGGAAATCTGTATGTAACACTAACTGAATCTCACTCAGGATTTGAACTCTAAACATGTCTATACTTATCTGTAATTCATGTGTCTTCACTGTTTAATAAAAATACCACAATTTATTTATCCACTTATATGAGAAAAGACATTTTGTTTTAGTTCAGCTTATATTTATATAATTACTAAATATTCATGATAATCTCCTTTTTAAGTTATATTTCATTTTTGGGATATGATAGAATCACATTTCTCCCTTTCCTTTTCTCCCTTCAAGTTCTCATATATAACCCTCTTTGCTCTCTTTCAAATTCATGGACTGTTTTTAAAAATTATTTGTTGTTACATAATACACATATATGCATTCCTCAATATAAGAATATACCTTGCTCAGTCTGTATAATGGTAGTCGTATGTGTGTTTTAAGGGCTGACCTTTGATATTGTATAACCGATTGCCGTGCTCTTCCTTGGTGAAGGCTACTTCTTCAGACCTCAATCTTTAGTTGCCTACAGAGTTCTGTTGAACAATATTAAAGATTAATAATCACTCAACACAGTTTTAGAAAAGCAGCTGAATAGAACTGGAATTCCTGAGTACCAGGCTCCTGCATCCTCGCAGATCTTTCCACACAGATTTCCAAGTGGTTGTATCTATTAATACTTCCATTAGAGCATAGACAGCTTCCCTTTTTATTGGGTTTTCTGTTTAGACCACCATACTAGTGAGATTTCACAGGTAAAGCTTTCCTATTAAATACAAAAGACACCATCTAGATGCCTATTTATGGGCCCTCTGGCTCTTACAATCTCTTCATCTACAATTCTGAAATGTTTCTGGACTCTTAGGTGTCGGGCTTGTGTTGTAGATTTATTTACTGGGGCCAGGTACCCCATAGTCAGTTGTTCTCTGCATTTTGACTGGTGGTGGCTTTCTGTAATTGTCTCCATCTGCTGCAGAAAGAAGCATCATTGATGAAGGGTGAGAGCTGCAGCTATCTGTGGGTATAAGATAAGGATGCAGTTAGAAAACACACTGCTTTAGGAAGGTGGCAGCAGTCATAGGCCTCAGTGGGCCAGGGTTACAGCATCGGGCGTGATGTACAGGCCTTATGTACAGTTAAATGACTGTCGGTTACCTTCAGTGCTGGTTCTGGTGACGGTTGCGTTACATGGGCATTCTTCTGGAAACGACTGTTGATTGTGCTGTTCCCTTGGCAGCCTGTCCTTGCATAGCTTCTGTAGCACCGTGTTAACTAACACTCAGAGGGAAGGCTTCCGGGTCAGATCCAACCCAATCCCTCCCCTGTCTGAAGTGTTTGGTGTCTTCAGCAAGAGGACCTTACCTTCATTTTCTAGGAGGCAATCAAGGGCAGCAGCAGTAGTCTATAATGTGAGGGTGGCTTTTTGGTCTCTGAACAACTCAAAAGGAAGTTTCCCATACTTGGCACTGGGGTTTGCTAGACCAGCGTATGGCTTCGGAGGATCTTTGTAACCCTAAGTGGCATAACTTCATTTAAACTACACACATATGTAATTTATATATACATAATTTTAATTAAATAAAGTAATGTTTCCATATAGCCTTTCCAAAAACATTTAGGATTATTTATGCCTCCTCCTCCCTCTGTATTGCCTTTGCTCCCTGATCCCTGGGTCACTCTCCCCCCTCCCCCATTTTTTCTCATTTCCTCCTTCATAGCATCTGCACTGCATGTCTTCAATGCCAGTGCTTGGGAGGCAGAAGCAGCTGGATTTCTTAGAGTATAAAGCCATAAGGCCAGTCTGTTTTTACACTGTGAGTTCCAGGCCAGCCAGGGCTACATAGGAAGACACTGGAGAGGTGGAGGAGGGTGTTAGATTGTTTTTTTTTTTTTTTTTACATGAACAACCAATAATGCATGACTTCTAAATTGCTTTCCATGGCTGGCTCAATCAGGTGGATATCAGGTTTCATATGAGCATGAGATTTCTTCTGGAGTCTCAGTTCTGCACCCTTGGCATGTTTCTGTTCTGATGTCACACTGTATTACTTAGGACACATTTATAATAAATGCCCATAGCTGGAGGGCAGTGAGTTCTGCCATGTTCCTTTTCTGGAGTATCTTTAACATTTATCTTAAGCATTTGCAAAGATAAAAACTTTTAAGTCAACATGCTTCAAAAACAGCATCTTGTACATAATAAACATAATAACTTTGATTTTTCAAATAAAAATAAAAGGGGGGGCTGGAGAGATGGCTCAGAGGTTAAGAGCATCGTCTTGCTCTTCCAGAGGTCTTGAGTTCAAATCCCAGCAACCACATGATGGCTCATAACCATCTATAATGAGATCTGGTGCCCTCTTCTGGTGAGCAAGTGTACATGCAGGCAAACACTGTATAATAAATAAATAAATATTTAAAAAATAAATAAATAAAAGGGGAAAGTTACAAACATATTCACAATATATAATATAATAAATATGTAATGCAATTTTTCTTGGGATTGCATTGGCTGTGTAGAAGAATTTGAGAGAAGTTTTTCAGATTTGTTATATTTAACATTTTAGTAATCAGTAATTATTTGTCTATTAAAGGTTAATTTATTATCTTATCTTTGAGACTTTCATTGTTTTATATTGACTCACTAGTGAATGCATTTCCAGGGTAAATTCTTTTTAAGTGGTTAATCTAGAATTGCAAAATTAAAAAAAGAATGCTAATACACATTGCAGCACATCTACCAGAAACAGAGACCTCTGCAGATATTCTTACATGAAGTTTTCTGTTTAAATATGAATGAACATTTTTAGATCATTTCTTCTGCCCACTTACTTTACGTGTGCTGAAAATTAATATGCCTCTATTTGCCTCGTAGGTGGTAAAATGCTCATCAGTGAAAGAGCCTACTGTTGGCCAAGAGGAATCGTTCGAAGTAGATCTGAAGGAAATTTGATTGACATGGAAGCCTCAAAACTCTCAAAAAATCACATTACAGGTACAGGAATTTATAATGTGATGTTTCTGTGTAAATAAATCAGGTGCTTTCCAATACATATGGAATGTTTGCCTCTAAAAAGTGCTATAGAAGATTTACAAAATTACCAAGTACAAATGCTATCACAGAGTGGAAAAACATTAAAGATACATGTCTCTTAAGAAAATACACTAGTAGGGGATAGAGAAATGCCTTGGTGGGTGAAATGGTTGCCACCTAACCCCGAGGCCCAGCACACATGACAAGCCATGCTTAGGTGTGCATCTGCAGCCCCAGCACTAGGGAGCCAGAAACCAGCAGATACCTAGAGCTTACCGCCCAGCAAGTGTAACTAATCAATAAATTCAGTTTTGGTGAGAAATCCTGTCTCAAAACATAAGGTGAAGTGTGGCAGGGATACACCTGATGTAGACTTCTGGCCTCTACATGTAGATGTAATTGTACGCACACACCCCCCATACACACATATGCAACACACACTCACACACACACACAAATCACACTCACAGATTACAGTAAATGTCATAAAGCTGCACAGATTAACAAATGATTAGTACGTCTCCCAAACACTGTAAGCGTGGAGGGGAAAGACGAGGAACAGGGACTGCAGCAGCCCAATAATCTCCACGGAGCAGAATCCAGTTGGCCTGATATTCAGAAGGAGGAAAATGACTTTGGAGAGAGTTTGGGTACGTGGATTGAGTATGTGTGATAATAAGAGAAATACTTTTTCTGTTTTTCAAAGTCCATCTTCTTTTAATAAGTAGCATAACCCACCTTAAGTCAAGATAAAAGTTCTACGCATGTTAGAAGAAATGTCTAACAATTTCTGATTTTTTTTCCGAGAGAGTTTCAAATAACTCAATTGTCTATGATGGCTTTCATTGTCCACAAAGCAGTATCAAAAGCGCAAATTCCTCCTGTTTGTGATTAATATTTTCTATCAAAGAGCAAACAAATGTCACACTAAACATGAAATGGCCTTGATGCTATGGGATGTACTGGGAATGTTTTCATGTGCTCTTCAAGCCCTTTCCTGAGAAATACATAAAGTGTTTCTGTTTCTAGTGGCCTCCCATCCTTTACCATTACAATCTCTCAAAAGTCCAGTGTGTTACTGCAGGCAGTAAATTCACTAATAATCTATTTTTTTCAGTGTGTCTTTCACACATACAAAATATATTGTTCAATTTATTAATACAGTGTTACCAGAAAATGAATAATTGATGACATTAACTTAGAAGGCTTTTAAAAAACTATTTCAACTGTGCATGGATATGTTTGATGTTTCTTGACTATCATTTGAAAAGAATGAAATCAACTTAATCTTTTGGATATATTAAGACCAACAGCTCAATGTTTAGAAAAATTGGATGTTGGCTGTTTTTTTCAGAAGTTTACTTGGGGTAAATGAAACATAAGATAATCAAGCATAACTTTATTCTAGTATAAGTAAACTGTTAAATACATTATTAATGTTCTGTTCTATGTAATTATCTACTGTACTCCACATTCATATGCTTTATATTTCATGAGACCTTAAGATAAAATTAACACATCTGTACTCAAAATAGCCTGGTACATAATTCTCCTTTCCTCATTATAAACAAATTAATACAATTTACTACTGAGCTTGTAATAGATGGCAGCCTAGAGGTCAAAAATGAAAACCTGAAGCAAGTTTGGAATTTTTAAGGTGTGATGCTATTAATCATGTACCTCAAACTCCCACTTAATTTCCTCTTTGCTTTGTTTTTTGTTTAACTAACTAGTGTGCCAAGGGCTGGGCTTGCCTCACAACTGGCCAGCCACTTCTGCTCTCTGTAGAGACAGAGATGCCAAAGCGACAAATCCGTTCTGGAGTGAGCTGTCTGCCTCAAACCCATTCCTGGATGACATCACACAGCTAAGAAATAACCAGAAGAGAGATAATATGTCCATCTTGAAGGAAGATCCTTTTCTTTTTTTAAGACAAATAGAAACAGGAAATTCGTTTGATTCCTCTGGTGATGAACTGGGCATGGACCAGGTGCTTAGGCCTTCTTCCTCAAGGAAGTCAGGAAGGTCTAAGAGTGTTTCAGAACTGCTGGACACCTTAGGTGATATGACACACACTCATCCAAGTATAAATAGCTCTGACCAGATCCTAATACAAGACTTAGAATGGCTTCAGAGTGACCGAGAAGCATATAAGATGGCTTGGCTAAGTCAGCGTCAGCTGGCCCGCTCTTGCCTGAATCTGAATACAATTAATCAGAGTCCTGGGTGGGCTCAAACACAAATTGCAGAGACCATTGCAGTTTATAAGTTAAATCACCAAGGAGGGTCAGTCCAGTTACCTGACGCGGATATCACCGTTCATGTACCCCGAGGACACGTAGCTGTAGGAGAATTCCAGGAGGTATCTCTGCGGGTGTTTCTGGATCCTCCACCAAAGCTGAACCATGACCTCTCCTGTACGGTAAGCCCTCTGTTGGAAATCAGGTTAAGCAACCTGAATACCATGGAAGCTATTTTGCTGGAGATGAAAATTGGGGCAGAAGTGAAAACAGATCCTCTGAGCCAAGTCATGACAAAAATGGTGTGTTTATACAGCCTGGACAAAGAAGGTCCTTTCCAAGCATTGAATAACTGCTACATCTACAAAGACACCATCCAAGCAAAGCTCCTTGAACTGAGCCAGGTAATGTACATAGTCATAGCTGTGCAAGCTAAGACCATTCAACCGCCAGCTACTACTATTTGGGATTACATCCACAAAACCACCTCCATTGGAATTTATGGACCCAAATATATCCACCCAAGTTTTACTGCTGTCTTCACAGTTTGTGGACACAACTATGTGCCAGCAAAGTTTACAGTCTCTGACATTAAGAAGGGTGGAAAAAGCACATCTCCAGTCGTATTTCACCTCTGGGGGAAGCATTCATTTTTACTTGACAAGCCACAAGATTTAATTATTTCAGCTTTTTCATGTGATCCTGACTTTGAAGTAAAGGCAGAGAGAGAAAGAAAAGTAATTTCACAGAGGCAATTGGAAGCAGGTGTGGTAGTTCATCAACAAGTTTTCTTTTCTTCAGTTGACCACAGAGAGATGCACTTGTTTGTTTTCCGGGTTCAGGTGGAGCCCTCCGATGGAAAACCAGTGACACAGTTCTTTGTCACTTCGCCTGATCCACCTCCAAATCTAAAAAGGCTCTCATATCTGCCAGGCTTTTCCCAGAAGGAAAGAGACGGACAGAAAACGCCTTTATTATTGACAGGGCTTGTTAAGTACCCTACTTTCCAAGATAAAAAATTGAACTTTACCAATTATGGGGTCACACTGAAGACAGTAGTGAGGCAAAGTAAGATTGACTATTTACTTGAGTATCTAAAAGGGGACACAATTGCCCTTCTTGGAGAAGGTACAGTAAGAGCCATTGGACAATCCAAAGTGAAAGAATGGTACGTAGGAGTCCTCCGAGGTAAAATCGGCCTCATTCATTGCAAAAATGTGAAGGTGATTTCCAAAGAACAAGTGATGTCTATATCTGATAGCGTTTTGACAACCAAGAACCTTCTGGAACAAATTGCTTTGCCATTTAAAAATCTGACTTATATATACTCTGTTGTATTGACCCTGGTGTCAGAAAAAGTTCACGACTGGGAAGTTTTAGCTGATGTCCTGGGCTACTCACATCTGGTACAGGAAGATTTTGATAGGATCCAAGCAGACAAGGAAGCAGAAAGGGTTTCTTATGTTGTTAAGAAGTTGAAGGAAGATTGCCATGAAGACAGAAACACCAAGAAGTTCCTTTATGAACTAATTGTGGTGAGTACTGGTTGATCATTGTAATTCATTTTAGAGAATTTCATAAATTTGATGATGTGTATAACAAAGAGGAGAGATGAAATGAAGAACTAGTAGGCTCAAATACATTGAAGCCACTGAAAAAGAAGTAGGCAACTTTTCCTACAAGGTCATAGCTTTGGATTCATGATTTGAAAGTCAATTGTGTTTTTTTCTCAGAAAGCAAATCTGTAAGGATTATCTTTTAAGAGAACTTAAAGGTTGTGCTTGTGTTGGGCCTTATCTTTTATACTTTAGATATTATTTCTTTTTTCTCAAATATTTAGACAGCCCTTCAAATATCTGAGGAGCCCCATAATATGAAAGTAAATAAGAACAAACTTAAACAAAAATACCCAACCTTACCAGAGACTCATTTTTGAGTGTTTGTTTTCTTCAAACATATAGGTATTATCTATTATTTCATCAGTTTAATGTTCTTCTGTATGTAATACTTCATGACCCCAACAATGATTCTGCTAACACTGTATTTAATATTCTAATATAATTCCCAAGGATCAGCTCTTTACCTCATGTACTGACCCTGTGGTAAGCCTTGTAGAGAGCTTTAAAGAATTGGATTTAAAACAAAAATTAATGCCATATTGATAAAGTATCAATATGATATTTCTAAAGGAGATTAAAATATGCATGTATACAAATAACTAATACTTCCTAAATGCTACATGCTAATGCCTTCTTCAAATAGTGTGTGTGTGTGTGTGTGTGTGTGTGTGTGTGTGTGTGTATGTGTGTGAATGTATGTTGGTGTATGTCATAAAATACTTTTGCAAGTATATGTCAGTATGTGTTCTGAATAGCATAAGTATGAAAACAGTGCCCATAAACATGAAAAGGATGAATAAGGCAGTGGACAGAGACATGTAAAGAAGTAACATTTTAATAAAGCAAGGAACAGTACAGAAAGAAAAATGGTGGATGAATTCAATCTGTGACATTAATAATTTTAATGTTAAAAAATATGTTGACAACCAAGAGCAGTTAAAACTTTAGAATGACAATGTCTACTTGGAGAGTGGACAGTTTTATTATAAGATGCTGTGTTCTTAATGACTATGGACCAGGTGACTGAATACTAAAAGCTACTCAGTATAAAGCACACATTCATTTTGTAGTAGCTCCTTTTTGTAACTTAGATGTACAGCACAGACTCATAGAACTACAAACAGAAAGTTACTTTGTTTTCTTAGCAGCTGAAAATAAGTTATCTTGGCCTACTGATCTGAAAATTCAGGTCTAATCATACCAGTGGCTTGGGTGGTGTATAATATTTTATAGAATGCCTTGATAGAGACCCATTCAAGAGTGTGAGTCCTACGGAATCCAAAACCTAATACTAAGCCTCAGTGATTCCATCAAGACATCCTTCTGAAAGAGGCTTTGGCCTGGCCATCTGTTAGCAAAGCAATTGATATGGCAGTGGTATAGTTATATCTTCAAACATCCTTTGTGTGAGTGTGAATTTTTATTGTTCTATGTCTTGATAGGCCAAGTTGGGATGTTAAGAGTAACCGCCTTTGTCTAATTAATATGTGACATTTCTGAAAACCTTTCAGCATCCATTCTTATCTTAATTCTAGAAGATTAGGCATAATGGTATTGTACCCATCTTCATTATAAAAAGCATCGCAAAGATATAGCATATATTGCTTATGAAATTGTACTTTGCTAGGGTAAAGTCATACCACAAAAACTCAAGTGTACTTTGGAGGACTGTTGATCTGGTACTGTTTATCACTGGGGCCACCTCTGATCAGTATAAATAGAAGGATCAATAGAACTTGTATTTAGAGTCCATGCACTGTCCTTCTAATTATAGATAGATCTTATGAGGATATACATGGTGGATTTTAACTGGTGCCCTTTTTATTAATGTAATTTTATTTACTCTTTCCTATGGGTAGATAAAACCCCTAGGTACCTTTACATAATGAGAAACTGCCAAGCATGTTTACAGACTTATTTGTGTGTATGTGTGTCTGTGTGTGTGTGTGTATTCACATATATATTCATATGTTTTTAAATGTACTCAAAGCATAAAAGAAACTCTCAAACTTGCCTGAAACCCATAGTAAGGGAGAACGTTCAAGTTTGAAATAAATGGAGAAAGAGAGTCTGACAGCATTCCATTTTCCCATTGTGGGAGAGTGTTTGCCTTTGTTACCTTGTGGTTTATATTAACAAAATCATACTAGTAGTGAGGGAGATAGATGATTTAAGTTCAGAATCTTCTGTAACTTTGTTCAAAAATTAAAGGAGTATCATGTTTATTCAACAAACTTGATTCTAGAAAAAAAGGTTTGCTACAATTGATTCTGTGTTACTCTTTTGATAAGGAAAGGAAAAGTTTTAGGAAGAGTGAGCAATTAGCTCTAGATTAAGAAATTTTCAACTGCAGGAGCTGTGGGTACTGACAAAAGAGTGGATATTGTCCTATTAGAAGCTAAAGGCATTAAGGCCGGAACTAGGAAAGTGGTTTGCCCACTTTAGCTACTGACGCTGTACTAACGTCCCCAGTTCTAGTGTAGTTGTTATCACTGTAGGGTCTTGCTGAATTTTCTTAAATGTGAATCAGTGTTCCGAGTTTAAAAACCTCAACTATGTATGTGGTGGGAAAAGGGATTCCAATTTCTAGAATATGTAATGCAAATTATAGTTTAAAGGGAAAAAGTCACTGAGTGGTCTCTAACCACTCTACGATATGTACTTGCTGCCTCAGGCTCTGCTAAAAATGGATTGCCAAGGGTTGGTGGCACATCTTATCCAAGAGGCCGTTATTCTGACTTCAGCTGTCAAGCTCGGAAGAGGCTGGAGGGAACTTGCTGCGAAATCTGCAGGACTCACTAAGCATCAGATGCAGGCATACGAAATTCCTCACCGAGGAAAATCTGGAGAAGTTTCAGCTGAGGTAAGATTTTCATATGTTCCGTGTAATGGTGACAAACTGCAGTCAGGTACAGAAAATGCAATTACCCTTCTCCATATTCACCAATTAATTAGAAGACCATTCAGAGAGACCTACTTACTGAAGTTAATATCTGATTAATGCTATTGGAAATTCCTGAAATATATATCATATTTATTAAAACAGTCATACTTCTCTTGTTGAATTTAATATTAACATGGCTTTTGATCACATTAACTCATTAAATTAGGACAGTGAGGATATACTCTTAACAAGAATGTAAGGCATAGAATACATACGTTTCTGAGTCAAGCAAGAGTATCAATCAAATAAGCCAACAGGAGATGTGTTAATCAGTACTAATACACAACTAATAACTTATGACATAGTTAATAAATTCTTGATGATGAATACTAGGAGGGTGGATGATGTGAGACCACTGGAAATGATCTACAGAGGCATCAAAGTGCCATGTTATCTCAGAATTCTATGTACAGTAAGAGTTATAAATATCATACACAGAATTAAAACATGTAGTGCAAAAATATTCATCACAAAACCTCCTTTTGCCAGCGGTATTATTGCATGGATTCTGTTATGCACATATCATATACATATTTCTTTAGGTTGCCATAAACCTATTTAATCCAATTATCATTGAATTAAATAAAAATATATCCAGTGATGAGCATGTGTTAGATGTACTGTATCTTGAAGCAAGTTAAAGCTTTTTCAAGGTACTTAGGGCAAATATCCCGTTTGAGATGGTGATATTAGAGGCACAAGTGCCATCTTGGATCACACAGATGGATATTTACTTTTGAGATTCCTCTTTTTACTGTGGGGCAACAATTCTGCTGGCTGACGAGGTTTCAGCCTTTCCAGGAGTTCAGTCAGTCAGGTCAGTTGAATCCTCCCAGCAGCAGGAGCAGGTGTCAGCTGGAGGAAAAATGGTCCAGGGGCAGCCACAGACTGGACATGTACAGCCACACTCAGCAGCTGCCATATTGCCACAAGCATAGAAGGGAATCGCAGCCTATTAATGAGAGGACTCCAGCATGAGCAAAGCACACACAATACATATAAATGTTTGCTGAGTGAGTTAAAAATTCAAGAACCTTGAGGTTGAAAAAAAGAGTGTTGTGAGAATTGTGCTGTGTGGTCTTGACATTTCAATTAATCAATTAGAAGGCTAACTGAAAGCTTCACTTCTTTTGTCTGTGATAGGGCCTTGTTTTTAAGAGTTTTGTTTAGACTTACTGGAGAGCTGTTTATCCTGCCAGCCCTCCTAAGCATCTGGATTCTTTCTAATTGTGTTTATTGTTTGTCTTCCCTTAAATCTTGATGCAGGCTAACACACCCTATCTTTCCATTATTTACTTTCGCACAGCTCAAATCATAAATGACTAAGTCTGTGTCTGAGGCTGATAAAATCTCGGAAGCATAAAGGAAAGCCCCTAGATGTTTTCTACAGGCAACAGTTCAATTCACTGTAACTAATACTAACAGCTACTATGTGTCCCATGTTATTACTTAGGAAAACTCCAAGGCATTTTGGCCTGAAGCCATTCTAAATGTCCTATAGCAAATTTTACCTTAGCTCATTTAAAGGGACAATGTATGCTAATTTCCATATCCTTAAAATATCATAGAATTTTATTCTCCTTGAAAAGAGATGGCTCGTCAATATGATCAACTTGACAAGTCAGGTAGTTGATTTATAAACAGTTCCATGTGAAGGTACAGTGGGAAGAACTGGTTGTGGAGCAAGGAAACGCCAAGTTAGTGTTCCTTTGTTGTGCTGCTTCTTTGTGTCATTTGCTCTGGCACAGGATCTACAGCTGTGTCAATCCCTACACTTGGGCTCTTGTTCGGTCTTCCTCCTTTTCAACTTGTTTTTCTTTTTTTTTTGTTTGCTTTTAATATGTTTGGCAGTTCCTTGGCATTTTCTTGTAGTAGGCACTTTAAAATATATATATATATAAATTTATAATATTTAAAATAACACAACTTATAATGGGCACAAAATATTATCTAACATGTAGAAATAAGTACTAGAGTTAGCGCATTCTACAAGTAACTTCACAGCAAAGATCTTCTATTTCCAGACTGGGCATTAAGGTCTCAACACCACTCCAAGGTCAGAGTGGTGTGCTCAGGACTGGAGAGTCAGGCTGCCCACTTTCTTTTTCCTCTTCCTCTTTTTAAGCTATATTATTATGGCAGGGGACTAACTTACACACTCATAAAAATTAGCGTATGAAACAAATCAGTTGATTGAACCACTAGAAATCCCTCCTCCTGGCCACAGAGCATATGTGAGGGAAAAAACAGTCTCCAAATGTGGAAGGAGGGTACTGTGTCACAGACCCTCATGTCCATGGCCTACGGCTGTAACTTTTCTGAGCTACTAAGTGTCTGTAGTTCTACCACTGTGCCTGTGCCCCTGGTACAGTTCTTTCCTCTGGGATACAAGAACCTGGGATCTCAGCAGGGTCTCTCAGAACTCAGCTTGACAATGATAACATTGTGTTGCTTCCAAAATCTGCCTGATGGTTTTCATCAAGCCCCAAGCCCAGTGAAGAGTGGGGATACCGAATGCACGTTTGACCATTTAGTGTTCTTTTCTAAGTGGAAGAAAAGTCTCTTTTGGAGAATTCTGAGAATGTCACTTTTTAAAATAAGCACCTCCTCAACGACTTCATTAAGGCAAAAGTGTAATGTTTAGAACCACTCATATGCGCATAAGCAAAACACATCTTAAAAATTATTTCATAAGCTTTTAAAGACCAATTTTTATTTCATGTGCATGAGAAGATGTTTTGCTTGTATGCATGTCTATGTACCTCATACCTGTCTGGTGCCTGTGTAAGCCATATTTGGTATCAGATTCCCTGGAACTGGAGTTACAGACAGTTGTCAACCTCCATGTGGGTGCTGGGAATTGAACCTGGGTTCTCTGTAAGAAAAGTCAGTGATCTTACTGCTGAGCCATCTCTGTAGCCCATGCAAAAACACATTAAAAAGCAACAACCGTAACAACAAAAATAATGTTTCTTTCAGAAAATGTCTTTATACTCTACAAAGATATAAGTAATGCCAGTTTTTTCTGTGAAAGTTAGTATTAACTAGTTAGTTACTATTTCCTGCATGGGGAGCCTTGTCCTCTTACTGGGTTGCTTCGTCTAGCCTTAATATGAAGGGAGGTGCCTAATCTTATTGGAACTTGATAAGCCATATTTGGTTAATATTCCTGAGAGTCCCTTTCTGAATGGAAAAGTGGATGGGGAGGGAGGACGTGGGGCAGGGGACAGGAAGGAAAGAGGGGAAACTGCAGTTGGGATGTAATATATGAGAGAATAAATTAATAATAAAAATTCCCTGTATTTTTTCTGAGGATATTTAAAGATTTAATTTAAAAATATAAGAATAAATGAGATACTAGAAAAATAGGACAATTTGTAAAGTCTGATTTTACAGGAAGAAGGTTTAGGGATTTCAAAGCTAACATATTCATAGGCCTGAGGCAGATCCTCAGCCAGCTTTCCAGATATTATTAACAAGTGAGAGAATAATTTCTATGTGACTCTCTTCCATGGGGTCTTTCTCTAATAATAAAAACTAGACTCTTCCTTTCCTGAAGGTTCCTAAAGATCCCGAAGGTTCATTTTATGCTTTACCTCTGCCCACTCACCTCTTCTCTTGTACAGGCACCAGCAGGACTTTGGAGAGGTAGTTCTTCCAGAATGCCTTCTAGGCCACTGTCTCCATGGAGACACAGTGAAACTAAGATTCTCAATCACCATCTGTTTTTCATCTCTGAAACTATTCACATGTAGAACACTGTAACCAGCTCGGTATAATGCTTTTTGCAGTCACCTCTTACTGCAAGTTTTGCTCTCTTTGTACATTCAGGAAGCAGTCTTTGTTTGTGCTCCTTTTCCTATTTCCATCTGGAGTACTTAAAACACTTTATCCTAAATGTAAATAAAAAATGAGAATGTAGAAAACTGTTGTGATATCTCTCTCTCTCTCTCTCTCTCTCTCTCTCTCTCTCTCTCTCTCTCTCTCTCGTTTGGTTAGTTGATGTTCTTTTTTCTTTTTTCTTTTTTTTTTATTTTTTATTTTTTGAGACAAGGTTTCTCTGTGTAGCCTTGACTGTCCTGGACTTGTTTTGTAGACCAGTTTGGCCTCAAACTCACAGAGGTCCACCTGCCTCTGACTCCCGAGTGCTGGGATAACAGGCACGTGCCACCACACCCAGGTGTGTGATTCCTCTTTAGATAAAATATTTATTATGCAGCATCAGGACCCTGGCTAGGTTTCCAGAGACCATTTTTAAAAAGTCAAGCACAGAGGTGGAAATAGTAGATCCCTAGGGCCTCTGGGGCAGCCCACCGAAGTCCAGCTGATGTGTTTAGTCGGTGAGAGACCCCTCCTCAAAAAACAAAAGTAGAGGATTGGAAAGATGGCTCAATGTGTGAAGAGTGATTCTGCACAAGTATGAGACTCTGAGCTCAGATCTCAGCACTCATATAAAATGCCAGATACAGACAGATATTTTTGTCTGCCTATAATCTCAGAGCTGTGAGGTCCAAAGACAGGAGAATCACTGGGGCTTGGTGACTAGCAGTCAAGCTCTGGGTTAACTGAGAGGCTTTGTCTTAGGGAATAAGTAGAAGAGTGTGTAAGGGTGTTCACTCTCTCCCTTCACATGACTATAAACCAAAGACAGACAAACAGACATGCAAACGAAGACGGTAGAGGGAGGGAAAGAAGAAGGGAAAGACAGGATTGTTCTGTGACCTTCAAATATACATTGTTTTCTATGTACACACACAAACACAACTTTGGGAGTTAGTGACTTTCAAAGAGATAATTCTATCATTTTTTATAAGTGAATGAAGGATTTTGTATAAAATTCACTCCTGTTTGGTATCTTTCCTATTTATCTTTCCTTTGAGTGTTTTACTCATCTACATGCTTAATAGGCATTCCAAGTCAATTACTTCTTTCTTAGTGTTTGCTCAGAAACCTCAAAGCACACAAACAGAAGTATAGAAGTATGGCTATTTTTTCCTTTTGAAACCTACTTCTTTTATTAGTTTGAAATTAGGATAAACTGCTAAATTTAAAAAAAAAAAACATTTAAAGAAGCCCCACTACTGAGCTACATCTCCATAGCAATTATATGATGCCATAAAAATGAAAACGGTGTGTCAGTCATCATGAGACTTCTTTGCACACTTTATTAATGTCAGCAAACTGAAAGCAAGACATTAGAATCACCTTCCTTCTTACACACATGTACCCTGAGTATTAGAGCATTTATGTAACACCCAAAGTGACATGGTAGGTGTAAGAACTAGGATTTAAATCATGTTTGTCCTACTTGTGGTCCTAACCGTTAATCTAGACAGAAGATGAACTTTCACAGAATTGACTGGCTAAGCAAAGATCAAAGTGATGAGGAGAAGTCTGGAGATGCCTCCTGGTGCCAAAGAGTCAGTAGTATTTCAGTTACTGAGAGGACTTGAAGTGGACGCCTGTTAACAGTAAGGTCTAGAGAGCACTGATGAGAAGTCACACGTGGAGGAGAGAAAGGTGGTGTTTTACCTGCTGGGAGCCACTAGCAAGACTCTTCTGGTAAATCTCCCTTACCTAGATTCCTGTTCCGTTAGTCCATCAATTAGCCCCATGACTTTGGACAAGTTAATTGACCTTTCTAAGATTTTTTAACTGAGTCATTTAGCGCTATCTTTTCAGGTGTTTAGGTGGTCAGAAGAAATAATGTATATAAAATATTTGTGATGTTGAATGAAACAGCTGTCATCACGGAGCACAGAGTGTCGTTTTGTTGAGAAGAAATAGTTGGATTTGACAAATCTATGACCTTGAATGGTTTTTCTGGAAAAGGGAATGAAATGCAACCACTTTTAGTGATGTGACTGAGAAAGACTGTAGTGATTTTAAGGTTTCTGTGCTAAGAAACTGGCAAGGTATTATTATATAGAAAAAATGAGAAAAAGCCTTGGCCCATCAGCTTTTCCTTATGGGCTTAACATTTAATTTTTCTTGGGAAAATATCTTTGACAAAAGATACAAAGGATGTCCTTCAACCATTAGAGCTATCTGGTTTACAGGGCAACTCTAGGCTTTGTTTATATGGGTGCTCTGTTGCCTCCTTAATTATCTAAGCCTGGATCTGTTTACTCTTTCTTAAAGGGCAAAGTGTTTTATGGAAAGTCACCTGTCAGTGACAGAGTTTATAGAACATTATCTCAGACCTTCAGTATTTGAATTTGGAACAGTCATATGTTTTATTTATTTATTTATTTATTTTGAGGCAATGTGTCACATAGGGCTTGGTCACGAACTCACTATATAGCTGACCTTGAACTTACATTTTCCTAACTTCCAACTGCAGGCCTGGGCCTCACTACATGTTTGTGTGATGGTAGAGACTGAACTCAGAGGTTGATGATCAAGCTTTCTATCAATTAAGCTACATTTCCCAGGCCCGATTTTAAATTTTCTTTATCAAGTTTGTTATTATAGAGAAAGGGGTCTGTGGGTTTAGAAAAGTGTAGGTGTACTTTTAAAATCTATTTTTGTTTTGGTTTTTTATATCTCTTTCTCCCTTCTCAACCCAAGTCCCTTCTAATGCTTCAACACCAGGTGAGAGAAGGTTAGTGGGGAGAAGGGGCTTTCTCTTTGTTTACTTCCTGTTGTTCAGGTCCATCGGGTACTTTGGGGCAACATCAATCTCCATTGTCAGGATAGTCAGCCAGCAGAAGCAAGTGCTGCAGCAGCTTTCTCTTCCTCCTCCTACAGTCTCCTCCAAGCATTCCTCCTTAATCTCTCTTTCTTCTCTCTCTCTCTCTCTCTCTCTCTCTCTCTCTCTCTCTCTCTCTCTCTCTCTCTCTCTCTCTCACCCACTCCCTCTTTTTTTCTTGGCTTTCATATTATACCTCTCAGAATCCATCCAAGATGCTTTCCAACTGGTAAAGACCACACCTCCACACAAAGTAGTTTTCTGTTGACAAAGTTCAGGCACCCTCTCATGAAACTATTATCAGCTGTGGAAAAACTGGAGCAGCCCCCCCATGCCCAATACCTGGGATTAAAACAAAAACATGTTTACATAACATAACTGAGTTTTTAAAGAAACCAAAACTTCCACAACAGAAAACCAACCCCAGTGAAGCACAAGACCCAACAACAATGTGTTTTAAAATCACTTGATAATAAAGTAAATTTGTAGTTATTCTTTAGTGAAAATATGCCGGATTTATAATTTATAACTCAGAGACCTGGATTCTTGCCTGGATATATGACTGTGATTTTGTTATTAAGCTTCAACTCAGCATTAATTATCTGTGATCAAGCATCTAATGCATGTGAGACATTTTTACATCTTTTGGTTTATGCCCTTAGTGGTGCTTTTATGGCATCTTATAAGGTTAAGTTTATTTGATAGCAGGGAAAAAAATAAAAGCTCAGAGAAAATTTAGCTGTTTATAGAAAACCCTGGAGCTCCTCAGCCAAGAGGCTAACATTCAGCCCAGCATGTGCACTTTTAAATCCTTGCCGTCATATTTCCTGGAATTTACTTTAATAGTTACATAGGAAAGAATGGATTAGACAAGCTTAACTTTTCCAAGCTTTGACATTCAGAGGTCTCTTTGATGAGTGAGAGTAGCTATTAAGGAAAAGGTAATAAGGAACGTCCCTAAGTAGGAACTGGTAAAAAAAAAAAAAAAAATGGCTTACCCTGCAGGCTTCCATCTCATGCTGGACTAATTTGAGCAGATGACTTACAAGAAATGGGTCCACCATCATTGTCTGGTTTATGATTAGTCCAAGAGGCCCCAACAGGTTATTCCTTACTACAAACATAGCTGGCTACCCCGAGACCAATATTTTTCTGTTTTCTAAGAGAATTTTAGCTCAGATTCTAACCAGTGTCTCTTACTGAAGATGTAGGAAGTTCCAGAGGAGTTAGATTTATTTCTCTTCCAAAAACAGTAGCCACCTGCTTTTAGCAGTATTTATATATTTGCTAATCCGAGATGGCATTATGCCTATCTGAATATTGTAAATGATGTGCTGAGCACAGAACGCATATAGCAATCCTTAGGAAGGGAAACATGCCTCAATACTTCTGCAGCTAATGGTACTTAAAATGAAATGCTGCTCCTGTGGGTTCGTGAGGTATGAGTAGGTGGATTATTAATCCTCTAATGTGGCAAAATGCAAGTATCCAAAGGTAATTAAAATCAATTACATACTTTATGTTAGTCCTATTTTACGAGATAAAAAAAGATACTGGGATGCTCGGTTCTGAATTGTTTCTGTTCTTTCTACATTTTGTCATCTAGTGCATTATCTAGTGAGCTGTATTGGTTTCCCGGAATAAGTTCTCTAAAATCGTAAAACTTTATTGTTCTTTTATCTACTTCTGTTTCATTCCAGCTGTCATCCCACATAGTATATAGTCATTGCTCCCTTACTTTTACTGTAGCCACTGACACTGAGAAGATAAACCAAGGGAAAGGTACATTTCTCCCATGCATATACTGGGACTTTGGAAAACCACTTAATTTAATAGACTTAATGCTTTGATACTGCTCTGTGTACAAAGAGAGGGGAGCACATGGATGAAAAATAAAGAGTGTTGTGCCTCCATTAGCCTCATGTTTCCCATCCCAAGATGATTCCACACTGCCAGGAAGTTAACATTACAAAGTCTAAAGGTCTGAGGAGATGGCTCAGTTGATAAAGACTTTGACCATAAGCCTGAGAACCTGTTCTTTCTTTTTTTATGATTAGTTATTTAGTTATTATGTATACAGTGTTCTGCAAGCCAGAAGAGGGCACCAGATCTCATTATAGATGATTGTGTGCCACCATGTGACTGCTGGGAATTGAACTCAGGACCTCCAGAAGAGCAGCCAGTGCTCTTTCTTAACCTCTGAATCATCTCTCCAAGCCTGAGAACCCAAGTTTTTAACTGAACCTCAGCTTCCTTGTAAATGCCAGGTGGGCATGGCAGCTGCCTACAACCTTAGCAGTTACAGTGTAGAAAAGGGGGGGGTCCCTGAACAAGCTGACTAATTAGACTAGGTGAGTGGGTGGGAGAACTCTGTTTTGTCATACAAAATTGGAACCGTTGATCTCAACTTCTGGCTTCCACACACAAGAGCACATGTACATGCATTACCACCCCCCTCAACACACACACACACACACACACACACACACACACACACATGGACACACGGACACACAGAAACATACACAAATGCACACCACATATACATACACACAGAAAAGGAAATCTGAAAGCAGAGGAGCAAGTTTGGAGCTGTGCATCAAATGTTTGTGGCAGATGAAAAGGCTGAGGGAATTTGATCTATGGTTAAGACTGACTCAACGAAACCAGACTCTCAGCAGCACACTTCCTTTTGATATCCACAGCACAAGAGCAGAGTGTTGGCAGGTCTTACCTTAGTCATAACATTAAGTGGAACTTGGAAAACTGTTTTTAAAACATTGATTAGATACATGGAAAAGAAATGTGGAGGAGGCCTTATTAGTCTACAACTCATCTTCAGTGTTTAACTTGGGTTGATCTGAAAAGAAAATCATTAACTTAACACATGCTATTCCTTCCATTATTTCCAGGGTTGAAGACTTTATTTTCTCTGTACTTTATCATAAAATATAAATCCTTTGTGAACTTCCTGGTCTGTATTATATTTTAATATAGAATTTCACACAATTGATATGTGTAAATCACCTTCTGTATTTTGTCTTTATATACCTTCATCTTGGGGAGGCAAGTATAAAGTATAAGTTCCGAAAATTAAATGTGGACATATCAGAGAACCTGAAGCCAAGTATCACGTGTCTTCTCCATAAGAGACAAAAACTGACTGGATCATCCATTGCACTTAGGAAATCTGGCTTCGTGAGACCTGATATTTGTTTACTGAGGACTCACTTATTTCTTAAATTTCAGTATTTCTATCACTGCATGAAGTTTATAGCTATTGAAAGAACTGTGTGTGTTCTCACCTTCACTATTGGGTGTCCCTTTAATTGGTGTAGTGGTTTAAATGGGGACTTTCCCCATTGGCTCATATATTTGCTCACTTTGGTCCCCAGTTGCTGGTGCTGGTTAGGGAGGTTATGGAAGTTTTAGGACATGAAGTCTTTTTTTTTTTTTTTTTTGGTTTTTCGAGACAGGGTTTCTCTGTGTAGCCTTGGCCATCCTGGACTCACTTTGTAAACCAGGCTGGCCTCGAACTCACAGCAATCCGCCTGCCTCTGCCTCCAGAGTGCTGGGATTAAAGGCGTGCGCCACCACGCCCGGCTTTAGGACATGAAGTCTTGCTGGGTGCAAGTTTTGTGTGTGAAGAGCCTTGTTATGCTCCAAGGTTACTCTGCTTTCCGTGGCAGGTTGAGCTGTGAGCTCTCAGCGTCTTGTTCCAGCTGCCTTCTGTCACACCTCCCCAACTATTACGGACATCTAGGCCTTTGGAGCCTTAACTAAAATAAACTCTTTCTTCTGTAAATTGGTTTTAGCCATGCATTTTATCATACCAACAGAAAAATAACTAACATAATTACTGATCTCCTTTTCCAAATTATTTTAGCATCTTTTTGTTTTTATATTTAGGGCTAAGGAAAGTTAACCTTTCTTTTTGAATGTTTTATATGGGCTATCTCTTCAGTCCCCAATAATCTTAAATTATCTTTTAAAAAAAAGTTAAGATTTAGACCACAAATAGTTTTCCTTTATGGAATGTTCATTTTTAATGTATTTTGTAGAAGAATGTTAATTCAGAACATGGCTATTCTGACAAGAGAGAACATCTAAAAATTTCTAGGTCTGTCGATCTGGCTGGCAGGAGATTACATCCTGTGTGATCTCACTGGAATACAGACAGGCCTGTGTGATCTCGCTGGAATACAAACAGGCTTTTAATCCAGGAAACAAAAGCAAATAGATCTGAGTTAAAGGCCAGCCTGGTATAGAACAAGTGTCATGTAAAGAAAAGCTTAGGTCCAGGTGTGGTGATACATGCATTTAATCCCAAACGAAGGCAAAGTTAGTTTGTAGAAGGAAGCAACCAAGTTTGAAAAGGATGTCTAACAGAGTAGCAGAAAAGGTGATGGATCAGAGATTTGACAGAATAGGATATGTCCAACTCTCACAAGGAGAGAGAGGAAACGGAAGCTACTTAAGAGCCAGTTTTACAGAAAGAGGAGGCAATTTTACTAGAACATTCATAGCGAGATGGGTTGCAGAGAGAGAATGCAAGTAAAGATGGAAGGAGCCAGAAAATGAGAAGAAGCCAGAAGATTAGAGCAGATTGCTGAGTTAGTGTGAGGCCAAGCAGAGAATTCCAAGCCTAGAGAGAAGCCACATTGAATAAGTCAGCTGGGAGAGGGGCTTGAGGCAGAACAGCTGAGTCGAACCAGCCAACTTAGAGAAAGAACAGTGAAGGGTCAGCTTCCTAAATAAATCTCAGAGGCTTGAAACTATTCTAGGCCTAGGTTAGATGGTACAGAGGCTAGAAGCTTCCAGGAGTAGGCCTAGGTTAGCAGAAGGAGGCAGTAAGTCTCCCAGACAACAGGTGAGCCAGGAGAATAAAAGTTACTTTTACATTTTTTCTTTAAGTAATTTCACCCATTTCCTGCTGATTAGTCTTCCTCCAGCCCTCGCAGTCCATACGTGGTCCATTTGTTGAGCGGTTTCTGTTTCTTTGCACTTTCTCACAGCTGGAGCATGTCCCCTTTTGTACACTTCACACTGACACTCTACGTGGACAGAATCCTTGCTTGCCTGTGTTACATGTTTCATTGCATCACTTGGTGTCACATGTACTGAGCGAGATGAGAAAAAGGATGCTTCCCGTGGCATAGTGATGAAAATTTAACAACTGGCTTTGCAAGACCCCTCAATCATTGCTTTTGTTAATTTCCGTGGCATAAACACTCTCAACCTGTATGATTTTAATCTGTCAATTTAACACTAAGCATGCACGCACACACACACACACCCCAGCACACACACACACACACACCAGTACACATGCACACACACCCCAGCACACACACACACACACACACACACCCCAGTACACACACATACACCCCAGCACACATACACACCAGCACACACACACACACCAGCACACACACACACACACACACACACACCAGCACACACACACACACACCCCAGCACACACACACACACCCCAGTACACACACATACACCCCAGCACACATACACAACAGCACACACACACACCAGCACCCACACACACACCAGCACACACACACACCAGCACACACACACACACCAGCACACACACATCAGCACACATCCACCAGCACATACACACACACACCAGTACACACACACCCCAGCACACATACACACAGCAGCACACACACACACCAGCATACACACTCTAGCACGCACACACCAGCACGCACACACCAGCACACACACACACCAGCACACATCCACCAGCACATACACACACACACCAGTACACACACACCCCAGCACATATACACACAGCAGCACACACACACACCAGCATACACACTCTAGCACGCACACACCAGCATGCACACAGCAGCACACACACACACCAGCATACACACTCTAGCACGCACACACCAGCACGCACACACCAGCACACACACACACCAGCACACATCCACCAGCACATACACACACACACCAGTACACACACACCCCAGCACATATACACACAGCAGCACACACACACACCAGCATACACACTCTAGCACGCACACACCAGCACACACACACCAGCACACGCACACACCAGCACATACACACACACACACCAGTACACACACACCCCAACACACACACACACCAGCACACTCACACACACCAGCACACACACACCAGCACACTCACATACACCAGCACACACACACCAGCACACGCACACACCATCACACGCACATACACCAGCACACACACACCAACACACACACACACACACACACCAGTACACACACACCCCAGCACACACACACCAGCATACACACTCTAGCACACACACACCAGCACACGCACACACCAGCACACACACACACCAGCACACATCCACCAGCACATACACACACACACCAGTACACACACACCCCAGCACATATACACACAGCAGCACACACACACACACCAGCATACACACTCTAGCACACACACACCAGCACACACACACCAGCACACACACACCAGCACACGCACACACCAGCACACGCACACACCAGCACACGCACACACCAGCACACGCACACACCAGCACACTCACACACACCAGCACACACACACCAGCACACTCACATACACCAGCACACACACACCAACACACACACACACACACACACACACACACACACACACACACACACCAGCCAGATATGTGGGGCTGTACAACCGACTCTAGATAAGCCGCTGTGTCTCCTTTTGAGTCAGCTGTGACGCACTGCTTTTTGAAGCATGATTATTGTTCTGCACTCTGACTCCACCCTCTCTCCACCCTTCGCTTCTGTGTCTTGTATCCTCTGTAGTATACTTTAAAGTTTACATATCCATCACCCCTTTCTCCTCCTTGACGTTTTCTTCTACTCATTTTCTTTTTAGTCAATGTGGTGTGGATGCTGTTCAACCCTGAACTGCCTTCAGGTCATCTATCCATTTTAAGTTCTTATCTTGTCCACTATCTCACACTCCATCATGCTAAAAGGAGCTTCTTTATCTTAATCCTATGAAAAGTTTATGTATTTTCCTCCATATATTACTAAAAATTACTAAATGTAAACTATAATGCAGGTACTTTTTGAGGTGCCTTACTGAAGAAACAAGACTTGAGAATTATAAACGCTTTATATCTTTAAAACTCTAAAGCTCAATGGAACATAGATGTGAGCATGAGACTTTGGCAGCAAAATTCACCTTCCTTTACAGCATACTACTCCCCATTCAATGGCAAGATCACGTCTTATGGCAGGAGAGGTGGATCATCAGATAAAAGCATTGGTTGTTCTTGCAGAGTACGTGCTTGGTTCCAAGAATCCACATTGTGGCGCACAGCCACTTGTAACCCCAGTTCCAGGGGGTCCTCTGAGGGTGCCAGTCACACACACAGTCCACATACATACACGCAGGCATAGCACTCAAACACACAAAACAAAATAAAGCCGTTTGAAAAAATAATGGAGCCATGTTTCTCTCAGATTTATTGATGAAAATCAGTTGAGAGATACTTTTTGTAATTATTAATCACCAAGTCTTGTTTGTTTACCCATTGTGCTAATGTTTTTCCAACTGTCTGCCTTGTTCCTATCTGTAAGATGCTAAAAAGCAAGAATTGTGCTTGTTTCTCATTTTGTGCCTTGCTCTATAACTTTCTTTGGAGAGCTATATACACTCAGTGAATTTTGATTTCGCAAGTAAAATAATTAGTGAACAAAGATTATTTGCTGTATCACTGTGTGTGATAGTATTTTCCTACCATCTGGGTTGAAAGACACTAGTGATTTTGTGTATCAAACTGAATTTTTTTACTGAAGAAATATGCAGGCTTAATTTGCTGCATTGAAGAACATAAACTGAATGGAAAAATCTCATTCATATTTTAGTTCAAATAAAGATGGTTATCTATACCCCATTGTTTCCATCCTAACACTCTTGTACCCATTTCTGTCTGGGTGTGGTTTAGAATTCAAGGGCTCTCAGATGAGTTTAAGGCAATACCCTCCCTTACATTTCTGACTAATCAATGTACTCCTGGGATCTCTCTCTATATTTTCCAAAGACTTACATAGCGATCCGACCTTAACAACCAATGCATGTTTCCCTGAATTCCCAGGGCTGCCTGGACTATTCTGTGCCCTGTATAAACTGGTTAGTTTGAGGAGTTATGTACTACCCTGAACACGTGCATGGAGAAATGCAGGTTCCAATTTATGTGTCATCTTGGGATATTTCCAGTCTCCAAACAGCACAAAGAAGTCAATTCATATCTGAATGCACCTCAGGTCTTTTCTGAATATGCTAACATACTGTGCTGCAGCAAAGCATGCCATGCAGGGCTTGTCTGCCTCTGAAAGTCACTGGGGTGGTTTAATGGATCACTGGTGTAAAGGCACTTGTATGTACAACACAGTAAAGAACTCTAAATAACCCATTTGAAATCTCCAACACACACCTGCTTTCTCTGATGTTTTATACTAATCTGTACTATCACTGTTACTCACTTCTGGCAGTTACAGCTTATTGTAAATATTTCCAGATACATTTCTTTTCCAACTCAGTCACAAAGGGACATAGAATAGTCTGTGGGCCTACTAAATAAACATAACGTTATGTTAAACAACACATGAAAAATATAAAAGTATTGTCCCAGATCGTTGAGTATTAGTGACTGAGTAGATTCAATGTAAACTATAAATTCAGAGTATGTACCAACAGGGTAAGTCTACAGAGGTTAATCTACCTGTTGAGTACATCTCTGCATGTGCACAGTGACAGCTGAGATAGAGCCTGACACAAGCTTCTGTTAAGATGACTCAACTTGTCTTTCTTGCTGAACTACTAGTAATACCAGTAGTGAGGTGATTTGTGTTCAGCAAAAATCTTCAAGAAAAAAAAAAGACATCACGCTGGTCTTATTTAAGTAGCAGAAGATACATAAACAGGATTGGTGAGGGTAAAGCTTGTATCTGAGGCAGTGGTTCTCAACCTTCCTGATGCTGTGACCCTTTAATACAGTTCCTCCTGTTATGGTAAATCCCTCAATCCGTAATATCACTCCATTGCTACTTCATAACTGTACCTTCGCTACTGCTAAGAGTTGTAATGTAAATATCTATGTTTTCTGATGCTCTTCTTGGGGTTGTGACCCACAGGTGGAGAAGCACTGCTCTCAGGTCTTCTCCGCTTCTATCTCATATATCCTTGCCATGACGTGTCTTTGATAATTATACTTCATTATCTCTCTCTTTTTTTTTAGAATTACCCTTTGCAAGAGAGGTAAGAGAATGGGTGTTCACATTCCCTCAGAAATGCCAACCTGAGCAAATAACATCATATGACCATTTGGGATTTTTTTTAAATGTAGATGAGAAAAGCATAATGGTATCTCATAGAGATTTAATTCTTCTCATTTCAATTATAAACTATATGAGTGTAGTGGAGGCAAGTGAAGAATTATATCCAATTACATGGAATACTGATGTTAATGGAGATATCATTTTAAGAAAACAATTCTGTGCAATGTTTAGCTCAAAATTAGTGCTCTTAACATTTTACAAGTGGTAGAATTGCAAATAAGTTAATTTGGTGAGCCCAAATAAGCAATGAATATTAAAGTTCATATTCCAAATATTCCAATTATATGGCTTGTTATTTTCTTAGAATAAATTAATTTTAACCTGTGTATGTGTCTTTAATCGCACATTTGTCTTATTTGGTTTGCCTTTGTCTTCATTCCATCTGAGCCTGTTGCCTTGGCAACCACCACATATGTGCTTGTATGTGAAGCTCTCCTTTGACGTATATTTATTTCTATGGAAACTGTGATGTCATTGGTGTGGGCAGGTGCTCAGGGGAAGCAAAATAAGGACACAGAATGCTGATCTTTCTTTGGGTCAAAAAATATACCATGAAAGTAAGTTTGCATTAATGAGCCATAATTTTGAGTTTATTTGGGTTTGTTCATCAAGCTGTAGTTTTCCTTATGTAAAGGTATGCTGCAATAGCATGAACTAAAAGTGCACAGCACAATGTCATGACAATTACATAACAATGATATGTAGTATTAAACTCAACACAAAAAATACATATGTAACAAACTTTAATCTTTCGTTTCAATTGTATTTGTTATTATAAAGGATTGTGGTGTTGACAAGATGGCTATGTAGGTAAAGTGGTTTGTCATGAAGGTTGACAATGAGTTCGACCCTTGGGACTCACATGGTCGGAGAGAACCAACTCCAGCAAATTATCCTCTGACCTCCACATGCATCTGAGGCATGCATTCTCCACCCCCTCATACACAAAATAAAGAAAAACATAAATAATGAAATGTAAAAATTCAATGATGAAAGGAATTTTATAGTAACATTAAGGAAATGTACGCTAGATAGTAGATCAAGAAAAACGTCCATACTTATAGCACTATATTTACAAAAAATAAAACACCCTAGTCTTAGAAACACAGAGACAGGCCTGCTCTTCCAAAGGTCCTGAGTTCAATTCCCAGCAACCACATGGTGGCTCACAACCATCTATGAGATCTGGTGCCCTCTTCTGGCGTGCAGGTGTACATGCAGGCAGAACATTCTATAAACAATAATATTTTTTTAAAGCTACACAGGGACATATGAAATGATAGCTATCCTTCTACAACATCAGAAATTCACATAATAAGCATTTCATTTTATTTTAAGTATTTAACATTTTAAAAAATCCCTTCCTCTGTCTCCCTGTCTCTCTCTGCTACCTATCTGTTATTCACTTCAATCTATTTTATTTTATTTTTTTTATAGACGATGTGGAAACCTGCCTATGATTTCCTCTATTCATGGAGTGCTCATTATGGAAATAACTACAGAGACGTGTTACAAGACCTTCAATCAGCTTTGGACAGAATGAAAAACCCTGTCACCAAACGGTGGAGAGACTTAACTGGAACCTTAATACTAGTAAATTCTTTAGAGGTTTTGAGAGTAACTGCTTTCACTACTTCTCAGGAAGTATAAAATGAAGCAAGTTTGTTGAGCAAGGAGAATGGTAAGGGGGGAAAGTGTGTGTGTGTGTGTGTGTGTGTGTGTGTGTGTGTGTGTGGTGTGTGTGTGTGTGTAAGAGGGGGTATGAATTCACAAAGGTGTCTTACATTTTGAAAACTATGTTTTACATTGTGAAACAAAGCCTGGAACTCTTAACAAGACTGGGTTTTATAATCAAAGTCATTTTTGTGTGTGTTGCAAAGGTAAACCATAAAATTCTCTGTTATTGAGAAGGAAAAAAAAAAAACCTTTCTCTCTCTCATTCAAAGTTCCTTCAGTTTTCTTAAGTTAAAACAGATGAGTGTTCAATTAATAACATCAAACAGACACCACAGTAAACTGAAGGCTTTAACATAGGCAGCTGGAGCTTACCATGAAGCAGGAAAATAGGAGAAGAAAAGACACGTTGACCCTTCGAAGGCTGCGTGTCTTCCATGCAAATCTCCTGTACTCTTCAGGGACCTTAATCAACATTGCTCCCATGTTCTAGGTGCAGAAATCAAGGGTGGACGAGAACCCACAAGGCCAGTGTAAAGTAGGTTTTCTGCCTTAAAAGACTGGTTCCAATTTTTGAAAAATCATACCACACAGTAGAGTAGTAAAAAGGACGAAAAATACAAAATGATACTGAGAAACAAAGCTTGTTCCTCTTTCAACAGCTCTTGAGTAATTACCGGAAAGAAAATATGACACTGTCATAAAAACTGACTTCAAACATGGACTAGAAATTTTGGTTAGCTTCCTTCAACATCTTGGGCCTATATGTGATCCACCTAATTTTAAGTTTTCTCCCATGATCAGATGCAAAATAATTCTTTAGCCATCAGTATATTTAACACTGAGTTATTACAAACAATTGCTATCACCAAAACACTTTCAATTAAAATAAAAAACAAAACAAAACACTTTCAATCCTAAAAAATTGGTATCTTTGTGTGTGTGCTCACATGAAGACATTCAGTGTGTGTGTGTGTGTGTGTGTGTGTGTGTGTGTGTGTGTGTGTGTGCGTGCGCACGCGCAACATGTCTCAGAATGCATTAAAAAAAAATTGTGGAAAACAAAGCTAATGAGAGACCTTGAGTCAGTATAGATGTTAATGATTGGCATAGTTGACAAACAATGGTCTCTGTCCAGTCATCTCATGGCTGCCAATGTTTTTATATTTGGACCTTTCTTTACTTATTGTATTTCTCTTAAGGGAAAGTGAAGCAAGGCATGATGGGTCACACCTGTGATCCTAGCACTCAGGTAGGCAGAGGCAGTTGGCCCTTTGTGAATTCTAGGCCAGCCTGATCTACAAGTGAGTCCAGAACAGCCAAGGCCCCACAGAGAAACCCTGTCTCTGAAAAAAAAAAAAAAAAAAGGTGGGGCAGGGACTGGAGGAGTGAATCTAATGATAAGTATGCAGGTGTTTGAGATGTAAGATAATAATGAGGAAGAATGCATGGTTTCTGCCTTCAGTGGTATTAATGATAGGGGCGGGCAACAAAATGACACCATTTAATGTAAAATTACATCTATGATGACAACTGCAACGGAGAAACTGTGATGCTGAAGTAGAGACTATCATATGAACGGGGGAGAAAGCGGATTGCAAGACTTTCCAAGAAACAAATGATAAGCCTCAGAGGATTAGGCGTTGTAGCCTATGCTGTTGGGAGAGGTGAAGCTAAAAATCCAAGGTTCATTCAGACAGTGAACAGAGAGCACAACGTTGAAGGGGATAGAGAGACAGGATAAAAGGATAAAGAGATAAAGGTGAAAGGACCATAGTGAAAGCAGAGGGGGAGGAGACTACATTCAAGTCACTAGAGCCTTAGAACTTAGGAAGAAATGACATAGCTCAAAGTTAACTTGACTAAGCTGAATAAAGTTTTGTTAGTGGATTTATGAATAAAAGATGTTCATTTGGGTAAAAACTAAAAGCATAACATTTTAGAGCTTTTAATGTTTCTACCCCAATATATTTGGTATGCTGGCAAAGATAATTTGAACTAGTGTTTAGAACAATCTTAAGTACATTCACTATTTGATGATAACACAGCCTGACCAAAGGTTTATATACACACACGTTCAAGGACAGAATTTATTTTAGTTGAAAATAAATTTAAACAGAGGAAAAAAAATCAGCCAATTTGTTAGCCTAGGGCACAGTGACTTGAAGTGGTGACTTTGCTTCCTTTAGAACATTATTGGAATGTTATTAATGTGTCAGCAAACTTGAAAATTTCTGGAAGTAGCAAGGACTTAGTATCTGGATTTTCCAGGCTGCAAGGCCAGTGTAGTAACAAATAAAATAAAACAAATCAACAGAAAACTCCACCACCGCCAAAAAATCTTAGGTTTGTGCCTCATTTGACATTGTAGGTGAAAACATTAAGCAGAATTTTTAAAAAATGAAAACCATCTTGGTAATTTAAGGTTGGAACAGTGGTTTAAATATTAACACACATATAAAGCTCATGATCTTGTATTGTACCCTTATCCGGTAATTCTAAATCTATGTTCTGTCTGTCCTTTTAAATTTGTTCTTATATATTTTTATAAATTGTTCCTACTTTTCTTCATTTTCTAATTTCCTTGCTGTGATGAATTTTCCTAATCAGAATAGATTAATTCAGTGGTCACAAATTGCATCTCCTCCTTGGCAGGAACTCAATGGAATTAATAAGGCACTTACAGCCTCTCTTTGACATCATTAAAGTATCAAAAGCTATTAATCTAAAACTTCTCCAAGCATTACAAAAATGGAAAGAGATAGATGGTCCTTTCAGTTCCACAGGCTTTTAATTTAATGATTCACAAATCAGCATGGGATTCTAGTTCAGTCCCTAGCTCAGAATGTGATGATTGTTCTTTGTAATTCCCAGACTCGGCTTCTTTTTTCAGGGCTTCACATGAATCCACCAGAGGATTCCATCAAGCATGCCACTAGCTATACCAATCATAGACACTGCACACTTTACGGCGTGCAGATAATGCTGTGTAAGTTGTGAACTTGTAGATAGCTAAGTGTGTAGAATAACGTATCAACGGAAGCCACTCAACTGAGAAAAGGTGCAGAGAGAGTAAACACTTTGAATATGTGACTTGAGTTTTAAATTTTGAATTTTTAGGCCATATCACTGTACATAAAATATTTGGTTAATGTTTTATGACTAAGGAATATTTGAGATAATAAAAGAAAAGTCAAAACTTAGGCCAATGTAGGTTTTTGAAATTAAGATTGATTTTCTACTGCTTATTCAAGTTCAATTAGTTCCTTGTCTTATGCGCTGCTGCATGTAACATTGGGAAGTGATGTGGGGAGTGTAACACAAAGACTGAACATCACTGTCATGGTGAGTGGGAGACTACATGGACAGCTTTCAAAATAACAAAGTCTGTCTTCTTATCACGTCTACTGATTTACAGAATATGAAGTCACTATGTATACACAAAATGCTGAGTTTGCACAGGTCTAGTATCTGATACATATCTGATAGCTAATGTGTGATATGTTAATATATATGTTTCAGGATTCCACTGGACATTGCTGCAGAAAGCAAATACACAGTACATTTTATATTATTTACATATGCATATATATGCATAGTTTTATAGAGAATAGTTTTTTCAATTTTAATAAAAGTTGTCAGTTTATAGAGAGGGGAGTTAGGTAAAATACCAACATTTGATAATAATTAGAAAAATCAAAGAGAAAACTATGAGTGGTGGGGAAATCTTCCTCTTAAAGTCAATAGTCCAAATACCTACACAATATTTTACAGACATTGAAAGATCAATTCTCAACTTCATATGGAAAAACAAAAAAACACAGAATAGCAAAAAATAACCCTATACAATAAAAGATCTGCTGGAGGAATCTCCATTCCTGATCTCAAGCTGTACTATAGAGCAACAGTAATTAAAATGGCATGGTACTAGCACAGCAATAGGCCGGTGGATCAATGGAATCGAATCAAAGACCCAGAAATGAATCCACACACATATGGCCACTTGATTTTTGACAAAGAAGCCAAACCTATTCAATGGAAAAAGGATATCATCTTCAACAAATGGTGCTGGTCTAACTGGATGTCTACATGTAGAAAAATGCAATTGGACCCATATTTGTCACCATGTACAAAACTCAAGTCCAAGTGGATTAAAGACCCCAACATAAAACCAGAGACACTAAATCAGTTAGAAGAAAAAGTGGGAAAGAGCCTGGAACACATTGGCACAGGAGACAACTTCCTGAACAGAACACCTACAGCCCAGGCCTTAATGTCAACAATTAATAAATGGGACCTCATGAGGCTGAGAAGCTTCTGTAAGGCAGGAGACACTGTCAAGAGAACAAAGCGACAGCCTACAGACTGGGAAAAGATCTTCACCAACCCTACATCTGACAAAGGTCTACTATCCAAAATATATAAAGAACTCAAGAAATTAAACACCACCAAACCAGATAACCCAATTGAGAATGGGGCTTGGAACTAAACAGAGAATTCTCAACAGAGGAATATCAAATGGCTGAGAAACACTTAAAGAAATGCTCAACATCTTTAGTCATCAGAGAAATGCAAATCAAAACAACTCTGAGATTCCATCTTACTCCCATCAGAATGGCCAAGATCAAAAATTCAAGCAACACCACATGCTGGCAAGGAGGTGGAGAAAGAGGAACACTCCTTCATTGCTGGTGGGAATGCAGTCTAGTGCAGCCACTTTGGAAAGCTACCTGGCGCTATCTCAGAAAACTTGGAATAGGGCTTCCTCAAGACCCAGCTACTCCACTCCTTGGAATATACTCAGAAGATGTTCCAGCATACAACAGGGACATGTGCTCAACCATGTTCATAGCAGCCTTATTCATAATAGCCAGAACATGGAAATAGCCTAAATGTCCCTCGGTAAAAGAATGGATAAAGAAACTGGGGTACATTTACACTATGGAATACTACTCAGCTATTAAAAACAAGGAATTTCCAAAGTTTGTGGACAAATGGATTGAACTAGAAATGATCATAATGAGTGAGCTAACCCAGAAGCAGAGAGACTCAAATAGTATATACTCACTTAATCTGGACACTATGCCAAGGGATATGTCTCATGAAAGTCTTCACTTACCAGGAAAATGCGATAGTGATGATGACATTTTAGTGTGGGAAAAATATAGGAGATAGGGAAATAGATGGATCCAGAGGGTCCTAGAAACCTACAAGAAGAATACTATGATGGGCAGATCTGGGCCCAGGGGTTCTGCTCCATCTATGGCACCAACCAAGGACAATATGTGCAGTCATCATCAAACCCCTTCCCAGACCTAGCCAAGGGACAGAATATTCTCCACAGTTAAGTGGAGACTGGGGACTGACTTTCACACAAACTCTGGTGCCCCTGATTTGGCCATGTCCCCTTGATGGGGAGTCCCGATGGCACTCGAAGGATGGATAGCCGACTACCAAGAAGAGACTTGTTACCCTAGCATCATATTCAAAGGGAGGAGGTCCCCATCAGTCACAGTCATAGGGAAGGGGAATGGGGTGAAAGCGAGAGGGAGGGAGGGAGGGAGGGAGGAATGGAGGATGCATGGGATGGAATAGCAATTGAGATGTAATATGAATGATTTTATTTTTCAATAAAAAAAATATTAAAAAAAAGAGTACCCAGAAAAAAAAGTCAATAGTCCAGAAGTAGAGGGCTGTGGCTTCTAATCTTTGCCCATTAGTCTAAATGAGCCTTTAGAACAGTTACTCAGCCTTCTGGACTTTGGTTTCTTAGTAGTAAAAGAAGCTAAAACAAGTAAAGCTCTCCTTGCAGTTTAGTGCATATAAGCTTATAACAAGTTGAGCACGTTGTGGCTTTGTTTGTTTTGTTAGAAGGGAGAGTGTGAATAATGATAATTTGAATACAAAACATCCACATCAAAATAACAACCAGTATGAATGATGGATAGCACATAGATAACACACCATACTGGAATTTCCATCACTGAAGTAAGTAATTAATAAGGAAAACACTGAGGAAGAAAAGTTATATTTTGGCTCACAGTTCATAAGTTTCAGTCCGTCATTTCTTGGCTTGGGTTACTAGGCTGATAGTGAAGCAGGCCAGCATACTGAGTGAGTGTGGGGGAGAGAGGCCATCACTAGATGAGAGAGAGAGAGAGAGAGAGAGAGAGAGAGAGAGAGAGAGAGAGAGAGAGAGAGAGAAAAGAAGAAGAAGAAGGAGGAGGAGGGGGGGGGGAAGGAGGGGGAGGAGGAGCACAAGGAGGAGGAGGAGGAGGAGGCTGAAGCCCAGGTATAACCTTCAAAGATACACCTCTAGGAATTGACTTCCTCAATGCATTAAGTCCCTGGGATTAATCCCTAGAGCCACAACATTGAATTGCTCATAATTGATTTTGTATAGACCACCATGTTTATTTACTAATTTTTGAGAACTCTGTGAATGTATCCTGATTATATTTCCCCTTTCCACAAGGATCCCTTAGAATTGAGGGAGCGAGTGAGGTATAGATGTTCTATTTAGAGCTGAGCAGTCTACTCTCTTATCTTCTGCACTTTGATTGATTGTAGATCTCTGTGTAAATTGCCATATCCTATAAAAAGAAGCTTCTCTCATGGGGTTTGAGAGATATACTGATCTACAGGAATAATAATAAGTAATTAGAAGTCAATTTCATTTAGCACAATAATAAGTTTTTCTCCCAGAACTTGTTTATCCACAGGTTATTGGCCCAACAGGGGTGTAACATATGGGTTTCATCTTGTGAAGTGGGACTTAAATGCCACCAGAGAGTGATTGGTTACTTCCATGGTGTTTGTGCCACTATTGTACTAACTTGACATGGATCTTCAGGGTTAACATCTGGGTAAACTCAGGATTAATTTTCATGATTGGTTCCCATAGTAACTATCAGAAATATGATAGCTACCTACTAGGGATGAAACTTCCAGATCAGTTTGAGTTTTGAGATCTATGCCTGTACAACCTGAGTATGTGATCTCTTCAGTAACAGGGTCTTACCTCAACCTCAAGCAAGAGCATTGGCAAAACAGCCTGTAACATTGTGGACTATAGGACCTCACCGGCCAATAACTCAACACCAAAAATGTGTCTCATTCCATGTACTGAGGTTTTTATTTGTTACCCTTCGAGAGCAAGTAGGCACACTCTTGCCCCATTACAGGGTAACTCCATTTTAATGCTTGATATGTGTGTTGCAGGGTATTTGGTCTTACTGTGAAGCCAAGATTATGTACTGGAAAACCCTGTTTTTAATTATGGTGTGGCTCATCCCTAGCACACAGCTTTAATCCAAGAACTTTCAGTAAACAGGATTAAATAAAGTTAACCTTATGTCAAGAGGTGGATCAGGGAAGCAATTGGCAGGAAGTGAACATGGGCAAAACCATAGAGAATGAGAGGAAGTTCTGAGGACAGATAGACATACAGGAAGTAGAAAGGAGGGACATTCAGTCAAAGGATATTTAAGACAAGTTGGAGAAGAAGAAAAGGCTTTTTCCCTCTGGGACTTCTGCTGAGTAGGAAGGTCAGCTGGGTGCTTTCTTTGCCTCTTTGAGCTAGCAAGTTTCCCCCCAGCATCTAGCTCCTGAGTGCTCATTGGTAAAATCAAATGTTTGGAATTTTCTTTTCTAAAAACTGTGTGTGTGTGTGTGTGTGTGTGTGTCTGTGTGTGTGTGTGTGTCTGTGTGTGTGTGTGTGTGTGTACATGTCTATATTTTAAGAGATTTCTATATGAGTTTTTCAAAAAAGTCTTTAGTGTCAGTTTTTCTCCTCCATATTTCATCTACTATTCTGTTCTCTCAACCCTCACCCCTTTTAACTCTTATTCTGTTTTTTCCTTTAGCCTTGAAAGCCCCCTCTCATGTCCCCATCTTAGTTAATATTCTATTGCTGTGGGAAGAAAAGCACCATGGCTAAGGAATACTATAAAGGAAAACATTTAACTGGGGGACTTGCTTACAGTTTCAGAGGGTTAGTCCATGATCCTCATGGTGGGAAGCATGGTGATAGGCAGGCTGGCATGGTGCTAAAGAAAAAGTAGCTGACAAATGTCTCCACAAACAAGAGACATTTAGAGAGTTGGATTGGGTCTGGTGTGTGGGCTCATGAAACCTCACAGCTCACCCTCCTAGTGACACACAGGTCACCTCTCTTAATCCTTTCTAAGTAGTCCACCAACTCTAAACCAAACATTTAAATGTATCGACCTATTTTCATTTGAACCATCACATTCTACACCCAGGACCCCATAGACTTGTAGCCATATCATAAAGCAAGCTGCATTCAGTCTAACTTCAAAAGTCCCTCTTTTCTTCCATATCTCAATACTATTTAAGGGTACAAAGTCTCCTGAGATTTAAATATAGTCACCTTTCTTGATAGAGCCAGAATCACATGGCTAGAGCTGTCAAATTATGCTGCCTGGTGGGACTGAACCTGGTCTCCTCCATGACATATTTGCTTGTGCTTTGACTTATTCATGAATTCCTTTGTTGAATGAACTTTGCTTTTCATTAGTTGGAAGCTTAGCTAGGTGGAGATATTTAGCATCAGGTTTTCAAACATTACATTTATTGGTTATCTTTTTCTTCTCAAACTGTACATTTTGAATGTCTGTTTGCCCTGCTTGCTCTTTTTCGTTGTAGAGCTGCATAAGAGTAATCACTATCAACTGAATGACACAGCAATACTAAACTGTCTTTAAATTTCCTCTGCCAATAATATTAGTCCAAAAGCAAATGGTAGAAAGAAGCCGCATTTTTTGCCAAAATACCACAAGACTGGTCTCTACTATTTTCTTCTACGAAACCATTTGAGCTGGATGTCCATGGTTGCACTGCTCTCAGCACCACTGTCTTTCATGTTTCTACTAGGATGGCCCATTAAGCCCCACTTACAGCATTTAAACCACTTTCCTAGTCAAAACTCCCACTCTTCCATATTCCTCCAAACAACAGCACGGTTAAGCCTGTTACAACAATACCCCGATCCCTTGTACCAATTTCTGTCTTACTTACTGTTCTATTGCTGTGGAGTGACACCATGATCAAAGTACCTTATAAAAGAAAGCATTTAATTGGGGCATTGCCTTACAGTTTCAGTTAATCTGATTCTCATGGTGGGAAATGTGGGGGCTGGCATGCAGTAATGACAGAGCACCAAAGCAGTAGCTAAGAGCTCACATCTTGACTCATAGGAAGCAGGCAGGGAGAAAAAGAATGGGCTTGTCCTGGGCTTTAGAAACCTCAAGGCCTGTATCCTCCAATGGCACACCTCCTCCAACAATACCACAGCTCCTAACTCTTCCTAAACAGTTCCACCAAGTGGTACCCAAGCATTTAAAAATATATGGGCTTATGAGGGCCATTCTCATCCTAATCACCACAGTCCTATACTCACTTTCTGATCTCTATGGGTATTCCATGTGAAATATACAAATCTGAAAATCAAAGCTAACATCCTTAAATGAATGAAACCATGACATCTGTGTTTCTGGATTTGTCCTACCTCACTCAAAATGATTGTCTTTAGATCTGTCCATTTACCTGTATATTTCATTTTTCTTGGCATCTGAATAATACTCAATCGTGTAATTTGACATATTTTTGTTATCTACTCATCAGCTAATGGACATCTATATTGTTCTCATTTCCTAGCTAGAGCTGCAATAAACACGAATGAGGAGATAGCTCTGTAGTAGGAAACAAAGCCTTTTGAGTAAATGCCCAACAATGTTATAGCTGGATCAGCCAGTGGACATATTTCTAGCTTTATGATTTCCATAGTGGTCTGCACCACTTTGCCCTCTATCAAGCAGCTAATAAGTGTTCCCTTTCCCTCCATATCCGTGCCAATATTCTTTTTTAAAATCTTTGTTGCTCTGACTAGGGTAAGATGGACTCTCAAACTAATTATACTGGAACTGATTGCAAGGGAAATGGCTGTGTGAACAGTACCCTGATAGTGCAGGGTTAAGGCTTTCCGTTTCCCTGGTGGCTGAGGTTCTTGAATGATTTTGAGAATTATTTCAGCCATTTGTATTTCACCTTTTTGCAGCTCTGTTTACTTCCATTCTTTCCTATTTTACAATTATTTTTAGCGTTAGTTGTTTTAGTCACTTGCACATTCTAGATACTAATCCTCTTTATTTGTCAGATATATAGCTACTGAAGATTATTTTTCCCTATTCTACAGGCTGCCTCTTCACTCAAATTAGGTATACTTTGTTGTACAGAAGACTTTTAGTTTCATGAAGTCCCATTTACTCATTGTTGATATTAATGCTTATACTATTGGGTTCCTGGTCAGAAAGTCTTTTCCTGTGCCAGTGAATTTAAGAATGCTCCCTAACTCCTCCTCTGTCAGAATCAGAGTGTGCTGGTTTGAATGAGAATGGCTTTTAGGAGCTCATACAATTGAAAACCTGGTCTCTAGTTGTTGTAACTGTTTGGGAAAGAATAGAAGGCATGGCCATGTTGGAGAAAGTATACCATTTTCAGGCAAGCTTTTAGGCTTCAAATCCCCTTGCTAGTCCCAGTACCTTCATTTCTCTGTGTCTGTCTGTCTGTCTGTCTGTCTCTCTCTGTCTCTCTGTCTCTGTCTCTCTCTGTCTCTCTCTCTCTCTCGTCTCTGTCTCTCTCTCTCTCTCTCTCTCTCTCTCTCTCTCTCCTCTCTCTCTCTCTCCTCTCTCTCTCTCTCTCTCTCTGCCACCAACTTGTGGATCAGATGTAAGCTCTCAGCTACTGCTCTCGCACCATGCCAGAGCATGCCTGACTGCTATCATACTTCTTATCATGATAGGTATATACTTACCTGAAACTGTAAGCAAGTCCCAAATTTAAAACTTTCTTTTATAAACTTCCTTGCTTATGGTATCTCTTCATACCAATAGAAAAGTAACTAAAATACAGGATATCAAGCCTTATGTTGAGATCACTGATAAAAATTGGAGTTGAGTTTTGTGAATGGTAAGAGATAAAGATCTAATTCATTCTTCTACACATATCACCCAGTTTAACCATAACCATTTGTTGGAGATGCTGTCTTCTCTATAATATACATTTGCTGGCCTCTTTGGCAAAAATAAGATAGATGTTGGCGTCTGAGCCTGTATGTGTGGCTCTCAATTTTTTACTAAATTTTAGAAGAAAACTATGAATTTTAGAGTAGTTTCCAGCCATTTACAAAAAAATGAATTATAGTTTAAATTAATAAAAACATGAACATCAATTTTAATTATTGAAACAATTAAGATAATTAAAAAATTGTGTTATCTAAATTATATTAGGTAAATTTCCCTCTTGACTTGTAGTGTGTGATGGCTGTTTTGGTTGTGAATTTGACACCATCTGAAATGAACACCTGTGAGAAATTATTTGTGATTGGTTTGAAGTGGGTGAATCCATTCTTCTTTCCTACCTTTGGAGGTAGGAAGACACACACCTTTGATCTGGATCTTGAGGTGGGCAGACACGCCTTTAATCTGGGCCACACCGTTTGCTGGAAGCCTTTTAAAAGGACACTGAAGAAGGAAGCTGTTGGCTTTTCTTGCCCTTGCCTTGCCCTTGCCTTTGCCTTTCCTTGCCTTGCTTGCCCTTCCTGGCCTTGCCTTGCCTTGCCCTTGCCTTGCCTTAGCCTTTGGTGCCTTGCCCTTGCCTTGCCTTGCCCGTTTGCTTGCCTTGGCCCTTGCTTGCCCATTTTTTTTTTTTTGTTTTTTTTTTTTGCCTTGCCTTGCACTTGCCTTGCCTTTGCCTTTGCCTTGCCTTGCCCTTTGCCTCTTGCCTTGCCCTTGTCCTTGCCCTTACCTTGCTTGCCTTGCCCTTGCCCTTGCCTTGCCCTTGCCTTGCCTTGCTTGCCTTGCCCTTGCCCTTGCCCTTGCCTTGCCTTGCCTTGCCCTTGCCTTGCCCTTGCCCTTGCCTTGCCCTTGCCTTGCCTTGCCTTGCCCTGCCTTGCCTTGCCCTTGCCCTTGCCCTTGCCTTGCCTTGCCTTGCCCTTGCCCTTGCCTTGCCTTGCCCTTGCCTTGCCCTTGCCCTTGCCTTGCCTTGCCCTTGCTTGCCTTGCCCTTGCCCTTGCCCTTGCCTTGCCCTTTCCCTTGCCCTTGCCCTTGCCCTTGCCTTGCCCTTGCCCTTGCCTTGCCCTTGCCTTGCTAGCGCATCCATTCCTTCATTGACATTGCAGCCTACTTCTTTGGGATTCCAACATGCTCCAGTGGGGATACCCAGCCTTGGTGTGTGAAGGGAATGCAATCTTGCCTTAGTCTGGGACCAAGATGAAGACAGTCTTGCCGCCCCACCGAGATTTTTGTCTCTATAACTGATAAACATCTGAGACAGACTCAGAGGAGCTATATCAGCCCAAAACAAAAGACATGGGGCAAAACACCATCTATGACAGGATAGAACTGAAGAGAGAGATGGGAGGTTGAAGGATTCACAGCTGCTGCTCTCTCGGGATACTTCCAAGTTTGCTGCTTGGACGGCGTGGCTTTCTTCTGCTGGATAGATGATCTGTAAGACTCCTGAGAATTACACCAGAGGAATTGCCCCATGGAATGGATACCCAGAAGGTTTCATTCCTTTTCTCCTTAATCTCCTTTCCCTCCTATTTAGAGTAGTCGGGTTGTAAGGGAGGTACATGCCTTTAATAAATTTCTAATAAAGTAGAATCTTAAGGATTCTACTACACTGGTGGACTGAGCAACGACTGGATTTTTGGACTTTCCTTTCACAGACAGCCTGACTGAAGCCTGTAAGTCTTCAATAAATCCCCTTTACACACACACACACACACACACACACACACACACACACAGAGAGAGAGAGAGAGAGAGAGCGAGAGAGAGCGAGAGAGAGAGAGAGAGAGAAAGAGAGAGAGGAGAATAGCATACTAAATTCTGTTAATCTAGAGAACCCTGACTAATACAGCTTGTTTGCTGAGAAATGGGAACAACTTGAAACTGAAATTTAAGTATGAGGGTATTGTTCATATAAAGGCAATGAAGGGTGAGCCTAAAACTTTTGGGCAGGTTTGGGGAAGCCCAAGAGTGAAACCTACATAATAAAAACAGAAGAGGAGAGAAAAAACAAACAAGACCAAACACAATAGCTGAATCACACATTTTAATCCCAGATCACTAGATAGCTGACAGTCATCTAGTTCATCTCTATTTTCTCTCTGCATCTTATCAGAAATATGTGAATTGAGTGTTTGGATTTCTCAGGGATGAATTTGATAGCACCTAAAACTGCTTTTCTTAATTACAAAGAATCTCTGTGTTTTGAGTTGAATATAAATGGACCACAAAGGCTCATATATTAGAAGAATTAGTCACCATGGAGTGGCACTATTTGAAAGGATTACAAGAATTGGGTGGAAGTTCCAATATGGTGGCACCCACTGCTTACTGTTTCTGAGTAGCAGAAGATCAGAGACTATGAACCAAGGGAGCAACCTGGCTGCTGACTCCTGAGTGCCAGTTTCTGTGTCTCCTGGACAGAAGGGGGCATCCTGTAGCCTGGGAACCTGCAGTTCCAGTCCTACCATGGTTCTCTCCCTGGTCCAACAGTCACACACAATCCTAGGTTCACCTTCTGCCTACTTGGGCATGGCTCCTGAGGCTCCAAGCATCCAGACCCCTCCTAACCTCCCAGAGGACAACTCCTGGATATCAGGGACAGGATCCCATCCTTCAGGCCACAGTTTCTGCTGGTCTCTCTGCAGAGAACACCTGAACAATAGGAGCATGCAGGTTTCCCTTTCAAAGATTGCAGTGTCCAGCCAAGTCTAAGGACCAGTGTCTGCTTGGTGAGCAAGCCTCCTTGCTGCTCTGAAGTGCTGCTCATTCCAAAGCACCAGCATACCTTCATGTTCCCTAAAAGAGAGGAGGGGATCCTGGCTGCCAGACACTTAGGCAGCCACCTCAGGCTTCTCAACTACCTCTACCTTCTAGGGCATGACTCTGGGCTCACAAGATGATCATACCCAGCCTGTAATTCATGGCTTTACAGAATGACTTGAGAAGACCTGCAGGACTTGAATGGCTTACACAGTTTAGAAACATACTCACTAATACCTTATTCTAGGCCTATAGGTCCAATTGGGACACAACCAGCAGAGCAGAGCTGTATACCATGGCAAGAGATTCAGGCCCTAGCCCATGACCAAGGGCTCCTCCAGCATGCCCAAGGAAGCCAGCAGGTTCTGGGAACAACTAGCTGACTAGTCAGGGACAACCAGATGGCTAAAGGCCAGCATAAAAATACAATCAATAAAAACCAAGGCAATAGGGCTCCACTAGAATCCCCAGCAAACACTAGAGATCATGATGCAACTGAAACTCAAGAAAATGACCTTAAATCTATGCTTCTAAAAATGTTGGATACACTAAAGAGGAAATTAATAAATCCTTCTAAGAAATACAGCAAAATGCAATGAAATAAATACAAGTCCTCAAAAACATACAGGAAAATACAATCAAACAGGTAAGGGAAATGAATAAAATCATTCAAGACCTGAAAATTGAAAGATAATCAATAAAAAAAAAACCAGAAATTGAGGAAATTCTGGAGATGGCAAACTTAGAGAACAGAATAGAAACCACATAGGTAAGCATTACAATAGAATACAAAAGATGGACGGGAGAACTTCAGGCCAGGAAGATACAATTGAAGAAATCAATACATGTCAAAGAAAATATTAATTCAAAATTTTTCTACAACAAAACATCTAAGAAATCAAGGACACCATGAAAAGATGAAATTTAAGAATAACAGGAATAGAAGAAGGAGATTCCCACTTCCAAGGACCAGAAAATATTTTCAAGAAAATCATAGAAGAAAATTTCCCCAACCTAAAAAAAGAGATGCCTTTAAACAAACAAGAGGCTTACAGAACACCAAATAGATTAGACCAGAAAATAATTTCCTCACACCACACGATAATAAAAACACTAAATCTGGGCTGGAGATGTGGCTCAGTGGTTAAGAGCACTGCCTGCTCTTCCGAAGGACCCGAGTTCAATTCCCAGCACCCACATGGCAGCTCACAACTGTCTGTAACTCCAAGGTCTGACACCCTCACACTACTGTACACAGATTAAAGTTAAATAAAACATTTTTTAAAAACACTAAATCTAAAGAACAAAGAAAAATATTGAAAGTGGCAAGGGAAAAATGCCAAGGAACAAATAAACACAAACCTATCAGAATCATACCTGACTTCTCAACATAAACTATAGAAGCCATAAGGTCCTGGGCAGATGTCATGCAGACCATAAGCGACCATAGATGTCGGTACAGACTACTATGCCCAGCAAAGCTTTCAATCACTATAGGGGTTAAAAAAAAACCCAATATATTCCATGACAAAGCCAAATTTAAACAATGTCTATTCACAAACCCAGCCCTACAGAAGATACTAGAGAAAAAAAAACTCCAACCCAACGAGGTCAGCTACATCCAAAAAAACATAGGATATAAATAACTTCACAACAGCAAAACTGAAAGAAGTACACAAACACATTACTACCACCGATATCATAATGAAAGGAACTAAAAATGATTGGTCATTAATATTGCTTAACATCAGTAGACCCAACTCTCCAATAAAAAGACACAGTCTAACAGAATGGATGCACAAACAGGAACCAGAATTCTTCTGCATACAAGAAACACACCTCAGTAACAAAGATAGACATTACCTAAGAATAAAGGGATGGAAAAAGGCTTTCTAAGCAAATGGAACCAAGAAGCAAGCTAGAGTAGCCGTTTTAGTATCTAATAAAATAGACTTTGGATTAAGCAAATTAAGCAAAATTAAGCAAAAGATACAGGGAAGGACACTATCCTCATGAAAGGAAATATCCACCAAGAGAACATCTTAATCATGAAGATCTACGCCCTAAATACAAGGGTACCCACATTTGGAAAAGAAACATGATTTAAAGATTAAATTACAAAAATAAAAGATTAAATCACACAGCAATCCTCACACAAAGCAAAAGAAAAATAAACATAATCATTTCATTAGATGCCAAAAAAGCATTCAACATAATCCAATACCCCTTATGTTAATAGTCTTGGAAAGACAAGGGATACAAGGCACATACCTAAACACAATAAAGCCAATACATAGCAGGCCTACGGCCAACATCAAACTGAATGCAGAGAAACTTAAGGCAATCCTACTGAAATCGTGGACAAGAAAAGGCTGCTTACTCTTACCATATATTTTCACTAGAGTACTTGAAGTCCTATCGAGAGCAATGAAACAACTAAAGGAGATCAATGGGATGCCAATTGGAAAGGAAGAAGTCAAATTAATGCTATTAACAAATAATATGAAAGCATGCATAAATGACCCCCAAAATTCCACCAGAGAACTCCTACAGCTGACAAAGCCCTTCAGCAAATAGCTAGATACAAGGATCAATAGCCCTCCTGTATACGAATGACAAACAGGCTGAGAAAGAAATTAGGGAAACAACATCATTCACAATGGTCCTAAACAATATGAAATACCTTGGTGTAACTATAACCAAGCAAGTCAAAGACCTGTATGACAAGAACTTAAAGTCTCTGATGAAAGAAATTAAAGAAGATATCAGAATACAGAATGATGTCCCATGTTCATGGATCATTGTATTAACAGTAAAAATGCTCATCTTAGAAAAAGCAATCTACAGATTCAATGCAGCCTCTATGAGAATATCAACACAATACTCTATAGACCTTGCAAGAACAATTCTAAACTTCATATGGAAAAACAAAAGAAAAAAAAAGTTAAAATAATCATATACAATAAAAGAACTTCTGGAGGAATCTCCATCCCTGACTTCAAGCTATACTACAGAGCAACAGTAATAAAAACCTTCATTGTACTGGCATAGAAAGTGACAGGTTGATCAATGGAATAAAATCAAAGACCCAGAAATAAACAGACACCTGAATTTTTACAAAGAAGCCAAAATCATACAATGGAAAGAAGACTGCATCTTCAACAAGTGATGTTGCCCTAACCCTGACATCTGCATGTAGACAAATGCAGATACATCCATATTCTTCACCCTGCACAAAACTCAAGTTCAAGTAGCTCAAAGATCTCAACATAAAACCAGATATACTAAATCTATTAGAAGAGAAAGTGGGGAAGAGCCTTGAACTCATTGGCACAGGACACAATTTTCTGAACAGAACACCAACAGCTCAGGCTCTAAGAACAATGATTAATAAATGGGGGCCTCTTGAAACTGAAAATCTTCTGTAAGGCAAAGGACATTGTCAGTAGGAAAAAAACACAGAAGTCTACAAATTGAGAAAATATCTTCACCAATTGTACATCTGACAAAGTGGTAATATCCAAAAATATATAAATAACTCTAAAAATTAAGCACCAACCAACAAACAAAATAATCCCATTAAAAATAGGGGATAGAGCTAAACAGAGAATTCTCAACAGAAGAATCTCAAATGGCTGAGAAACACTTAAAGAAATTCTCAATGTCCTTAGTCATCATGGAAATGCATATCAAATTGACACTGAGATTTCATCTTACATCTGTCAGAATGGCTGTGATCAAAACCTCAAGTGACAGCACATGCTGGTGAGGATGTGGAGTAAAGGAAACACTCCTTCATTGCTGGTGGGAATGCACACTTGTACAACCATTTTGGAAATCAATTTGATACTTTCTCAGAAAATTGGGAATAGTGATGCCTCAAGACTCAGCTGTACCACTCCTGGGCATATACCCAAAAGATGCCCCACCATACAACAAGGACATTTGCTGAGCTATGTTCATATATAGTTTATTTATTTGTAATAGCCAGAATATGGAACTGACCTAGATGTCCATCAACCAAAGAATAGATAAAGATTCTGTGGTACATTTACACAATGGAATATTATTCAGTTATTAAAGGCAAGGAAATCATGAAATTTTCAGACAAATGAATGGAACTAGACAAGATCATTCTGAGTGAGATAACCCAGACCCAGAAAGACACACATGGTTTGTTCTCACTTATAAGTGGATTTTAACCATATAGTACAGGATAAACATACTACAATGCACAGACCCAAAGAAGATTAGTAACAAGGAGGATCCAAGGGAGGATGCTTAAATCTTACTCAGAAGGGGAAAAAGAATACACAGAAGTAGTGGATGAAGAGAGGGAGCAAGATAGGAGAGAGAGAGCAGAGAGAAATCTGTTATGCCCAAATTTTGAGAGACTCCCTAAACAGACCACCCAAGAGCAGAGTCCAAATGCAATGGCAAGGAAGCTTTATTTCAGGTTCTAACCCGGGCACACCTCCAATGCCCTGACACAGCAGATGCAGAGAAGTGGCCTCGAGTCTCAAGTGAGAGGGGTTTTTATAGGTCTTATGCAAAGAAATGGGCTTTACAGTATATTATTGGATGGCAATTGGGCAGAAAAGCTGCAAGCGGGAAGTTACAAGCCTTGGCATTTCACGGTTGGGTAATAGGTATAGGGGCAAGTTGGCCTATAGAAAAGACTAGTAGAAACAGTCATGGGGTGTAAGGAATTTTGGACTGGCTTCTCCTAACTTGTTGTTGCTATATGCCGGACCACCTGCTGTTCAGCTTGATCAGCAAAGAGTACATTTGGACTTTCCCAAAGTGAACTGATTGTGTTGCTAGGGAATATTTTCTGTTTAGACTAGTTTGTGGTTTTGTTGCTGTTTTTTGTTTTTTTTTGTGGGTTTTTTTTGTTTTGTTTTGTTTTTTGTTGTTGTTGTTTTTGTTTGTTTTGTTTTTGTTTTCTGTTTTGGAATCGGAGTTCAGCTCTTGGCTAGGTTTAACACAAAATGGAGTTTCTTTTTCAAAATGGAGTTTGTTGGGTCCTTACAAAATGAGGGTTGAGATCAGATGTGGAGAGAGCTAGAGTGGGGGGACAGAAGGCCTGCAGAGAAATTAGAAACTGTGGTGGGGCATCTTTGTGACAAGCTGGAGAACCAATAGTTGCCTTGGTCATGACGTGTCTTTACAGCAGCAAAATAATGACTGAATCAGTCCATCTACAGGGAGTAGCAGCCCCAGGTTAAAGTTGCCATTTAGTTCTTTTTGATGATCTGTTCTTGGAACATCTATTCAAATTGCTATACACTTAAAGAATGTGTATTTTTTTAGTCTTCTAGTGATTCTGGGCTTAAGATGTGTGTTTCAGCCACTTTGATCTTGTTTGATGTTTTTCTCTCTCACTTTTTTTATTATGCAGGTTTTACTCTTGGCCTCCCCCAAACCTTCCCAACAGTTCTAGGCTCACCCTTCATTGCTTTCATGTGAACAGCACCCTCATACTTAAATTTCAGTTTCAAGTTGCTCTTGCCTAGAAGTGTGCCATCTTGCCCTACTCTATGGAATGTTTCCCAGAATCCCATGCTCTGATTTGTCCGGCCACAAGATAAATTAGGTTTAGATTTAAAAGGTAATGGCAGTACCCTGGATGTTTATATCTTAGGGACTGGATACAGGTCAAGCCATATTCCAGTCTTTGCTTCAGCTTGTTGATGGAGGGCAGATGAATGATCTGCAGCAACAGTTTCCCAGAATCCCATGCTTCTCATTCTTCAAACCCCAGTCAGGAGTGAGTGCCATTATACAGCTAGACCATTATTTCTCCTGTAATCTCTTCACAGCAAGGAGAGACTAACCTACATACCAGTACCAAACAAATCTCAGTAACTTCTTGAAAGAGAGAGAAACCTGTTTTAGTTATGATCCCAAGTGTGGGATCAGAACGGTCTTGTGAGAACAGGTGAGGTTAATCCACTAGAAGACAAACCACCTCATGCGGGAGCTTGATTGTTGCCAGCTGAAAAGATTCCGTGAACAGACTCTGGGAGGAGATATATAAATGAGCCCAAAACTGGAGGCAGGGCTTTTGGAGACTTGGGATAGTTTTGGCTGTTCATCGCTCCACTTCAAGATGCTCCCCAAGAGAACCACTTGAGGGAAGGCTTTGGGGTTCCAGTCTCCTGCTGAGGTTCCAGGTTCTGGTTACTCCAGGTTCCGGTAGAAGAAATCCTGCTGATTACACTAGGAGAATTGTTCCTCAGAACTGGTATCCTTACGGTTTTGTTATTCTTTAATCCTCTTTTCCTATGGTTTCAGTTAGTTGGGTTATAAGGGACATGCACTCAGTTAATAAGTTTGTAATAAAATATATTGGTTCTGTACCTGAGTTCTGTACCTGAGAGCAGGCAATGGGCTTGTTTCTGTCAACTTCTGCACTAAATCAATGCTAACTAAACAGAATTCTAAAATCCATTTCTGGCCTCCATATGCCAATTTAGAAACTGTGCATTCTAGGACAGAGTCACCTGAAACTTCCTGGAGGCTCCAGATATCTTTGGGTCAGGAGAGCAGAAGTAGATTATTACTTTGTGGGTACCATGTAGACACACTTGACCTGCTGTTGAAAAAAACTGCTGGATACAAAGGAAGAGGAGCTACTCCCCTAATACCAGCTCAGAAAAATACAGTTAGGATCAAGTGTCTTGACAGCAGTTAGAACATCTTACAGATCCCATGGAACAATTCCTGATGAAAATTAGGAAGTAGGTTTAAGCTAGTTGTTTTTTCTACTGTTCTCAGCCACCTGAGATTTTACTGGAGATGATTATTGCCTTATGAACATGTAATAACCCTAAATGCCACCCAAGTGGCAATAGAAATAAAGACTGAAATGACTTAGATGACTTTATGACAAAATGAAAGGAATATTACAAGCAAAGGTGCTGTTTATTTTTTAATGTATGTCAGCTTTATTAAGATGTAATTCAGATATTATTTAATCTACCCATCTGTTCATTTTTTTTAATCTCACAGTCATTTTCCTTTGCATTTAGATCCCATTAAATGTTTGTTTAATTATCATCTTAATTGACTCTTCACCGATCAATGCTGCTCAGGACGGAGACATGTTATGCCTTTCAAGATTGTGTAGAATATGAAATAAAAGCATAGGTGAGCAAAGTCATTCATGAGAGGAAGAGAAGTGGACACTCCTATTGCATTTTGAAAGGTATTTTCAAATAATCTCTGCTCCACCTTTTACACTCCTGACAAGCCCAGTATTCCTTTTCATTTAGATTTAAGAGAATTTACTGCGAGTTAAAATCAAGTTCTCAGCCAAGTGTTATAATCCCACTGAAAGTAGCAAATCTTCTTACTGTTGTTTTCTGCCTCAAGACAGGTTTTAAATCCATTGTTCCACTAATTAGTAAATTCTATATTTATGAAAATATTGAGTTAGTTTGATAAGGCTAACATATCAAAGTACCATAGACTGGGTCATCAAACAACAGCAATGTATGTCCTCCATATTCCATGAGTGAGTAATGAGACGTTGTGTCAAGGCTTCTTGTTTTTGTCAGCGTGTGAGAGAAGAATTTGCTCTGGGACTTTCCCCTCAGTTTCCATCTTCTCCCTTTGCCTTTCCATGACCTTTGCTCTATGCATGGGCCATGACCTGAAGCTCCTTTTTAAAAGAATGCCATTGTGCTGCAGTTAACTACTTTAGTCAAATGAATTTTATAGCAAGTAAGCATGATGATGATGATGATGATGATATTTTTATTACCAGAAAGTTAACAATGACTGCGGACTGAAAGATTACTCAGAAACCCAGAATGACAGAGCTGGCTGATCTCAACAGCTGGAACTGTTTCTGCATCATTTTTTAACCTCTAGCATGCTGTCTAGTTTTAGAACTAACAGCTAGCCACAGCCTTATAAACAATGCATGTTTGTAGGTGAAGTCTAATGGCTGTCTTTGTTGTTCTGGTAAAATCTGGGTGCTATAGAAACCAAAGTGGCTTGTTGAACTTTGTGCTGTGTTTTAAGATGATATACCTATGCTACCCAGGTTGTACTCAGTCTTTGGTGTGGTGGAGTGTTGTTTTGGCAAGTAGAGATTGGGTGTCATGAGTGGGGTCTAAGACTTGAATATGAACCCCCTTTGAGTATCTCTTTTAATTGGTTAAGTCTGAGATATGCAGGAGTAAATGTCTCTAGAGCAAATTGAAGTTATGGAGGTGCTTATTCTATCAGAAACTACATTGAACAATGAAAGGTCATCCTGGTCTTAAAAGAAATTAGTAGATTGAACTGAAAATGTATTTGGTAGAGTGTGTGACAAAGGTCTGAACTGAGGACTTTTATATGAGAGACAGAGTGCCTTCCCTGACTGAAGACTCCTAATTAAAGAATTGGGGTAAACAACTAGCAGATAAGGGGGTGCTGCTTGTCAATTTGGCATAAACCTAGAGATATCTGGGAAGAAGAAATTTTAACTGAGAATATACCTCTGTAAGATTGACCTATAGGCCGCTCTGTTGGGCATTTTCTTGATTATGATTACTGTAGGAGGGGGTGGTGCCACCCTCCACAGGTGGTCCCTGGTTGTGTAAGAAAGCAAGTTGAGTGAACCATTAGGAGCAAGCTAGCAAGACTGTACTTCCATGGCTTCTGCCTCAGTTTTTCCCTCCAAATTCTCTTTCTGAGTTCCTGCCTTGACTTCCCTCAGTGGACCTGTGGCACAAGGCATGTAAGCCAAATAAGCCCTTTCCTCTCCAAGTTGCTTTTAGTCATGGGTTTTTATGATAACAATAGAAATTCTATTTAAACCAGAGGGGTTTCTTGAAACATGGCCTTTTCAGTGGGAAAACCACCAAAGTCCCAAACAAACCAAAGAAGCTGACAAAATTGCAAAAGCCAAAAGGCCAACTGGAAAGGATGTTACATTAAAATGCTAGCAGGCAATTTCAAATAATCACCATAGTAACACATGATAGAATAAAGGGCATGAGTCCTCTTTGTAGGTGAAGAAAATCAACAAAATGCTCAATAGAAAAGTCCTAAAGCAGACACACAATGCAGCACTTGCTAGGGACACAACTAAGAACACTGAAATCTTGGCTGACATTCGGGCCTTCCCAGGAGGATAATCCTCAGAAGGAGATCATGAGTTTGTTACTTAATTAGCCATTTCTATGATTACAGGGTACTGAATTATTAACTAAATAAAATAGCAAATAGCTGTGAAAACAGTTCATGACTTCATATTAAGCCTAACAGGTAAGCCACTGTTAACAGTAAGAAAGGGCATTGTTAACCTTATTTTGATTTGTGCAAACAGCATTAAACATATTTTTCAGCATATGAAAATTTTAAAGAGGAGAAAGCATATGTATTTTTTTTCACTTGAAGGGTTACAATTCATGGTGGGGAAAGAACTGTGGTGGGTGGTGCATCCATGGTGATGAAGAGTGTGGCATGGACAGAGAGAGAGAGGAGAGAGAGAGAGAGAGAGAGAGAGAGAGAGAGAGAGAGAGAGAGAGAGAGAGAGAGAGAGAGAGAGGAGAGAGGAGAGAGAGAGAGAGAGAGAGAGAGAGGGGAGAGAGAGAGAGAGGAGGGAGAGAGAGAGAGAGAGAGAGAGAGAGAGAGAGAGAGAGAGAGAGAGAAGGAGAGAGAGAGAGAGAGAATGGGGGTTGTGTTTCCTGTGGCAAAGGACGGTCTTGTAAAGTAGCTAATACTGGCCATGAGCTCCTGACCCTCTTGACTATGTCTGTCTTCAAGTGCTGTATTTTGTTTTCTTCATCTTTCTCCTCCAATTTCTCCTTCTGTGCTGCTTTCTTGTTTCTTGGTAATGTGAAAACCTGGTGGTGGACCTATTATCAGTAGAAGTTATTACCATTTGAAGTTATTTCTTCTGAGCAACGATTTTCTTTAGACCTATTAAGTTTGAAGCACAATGTATATTTGGGACATGGCAAAAATTAATTTTAAAGATGTTTTCAACCTAGCAGAGAGGTTAACTATTCAATAAATAATTATAGATATGCCAGAAAGAAGAATTGCTTAGTAGTGGCATAATTTACATGTAGAGGCCCTGAGTAAGTGTTCCAACTCCAAAGCTTTATAAAACACACGAATCATGAAATGTTCTGAGACCTCTTGTCATGATTGTGCCTCAGTTTTGTTCCTGCCCTGTGGAATATCAGCAGATATGCTCAGGTTACAGACAAGTTGTTTTTATATATTTTCCTTTAGGTAGATAAAAAGCTCATTTGGCTGTTAGTTTCAACTGTTGCAGTGAGTACAAAGAAAACAAAGTTGATGTTTTTTCTTCTCTCTGGGCTTCTTAAACTCCATGCCCTGGGAGCACAGCACAAGCACAGTTTACAGGCTTTGCTGCCTTCTCGCCCTATTTGTTTATTTGTATCTTCTGTATTATTTAGGAACAAGACGCACATTTAAATGGAATGTTTCTAATATCCTATGTTAGTTTCCTTATTAACTATTACATTGAGAACTACATTAGTTCTTTCTTTGATTTCTCTGGGACGAAAGGGTATTTGAAACACAACATTTAACTTCTGTGTAATTCAGGAATCTACCTGTAAGTTCTTACCCAAGAGAACTAGCCTAAGTTTATAGGTAGAGATTTTAGATTAATGATGGAGGTTATATTTCCACAGCATTCCTGTTTGAAGGAATCTTAGAATAGTGCCCATCTGGGTAAACAATACTCAAGAAGAAATCGTTCTATCACTGAGCATTTGAAGCTATAAAAAGCCTTGAAAAAGTCCCAATTACAACTAGTTGTGAAGATATGGTTTTGACAAGGCCGCTTCTGTTTTTAAAATAATAAATGTCTTAATGACTGGATATAGAAAAAGTAGGTATTAGATAAGTTGATTGGGAAAAATATTGGAGCAGCAAAGATTTTAGCTGAGTTCTGTCTCCCAAAAACACACTACACCATAAGGCTGTAGAGTATCAAGGCATATATATCTATGAAATATTATCTAAGATTAGATTTATGTGAGATTCTTTACATAGGAAAGCCCTTTAGAATCAATCCATCAACTGCAAGTTTTTCTTTAGAGAAATCCAAAATTCAATAATTTTTTTGTGTTTTGTTTATTTTTATAAAAGTCTTGTTCGAAAGAAAAAAAGACATTGTTTTCCCTTTTTTATTATAGTTTATTCAGATTACATGCCTATTGCTATGCCCTCACTTGTATATTCCAGTTCCCACCCTCCCTCCCTCTTCTGTCCTATTCCCCTCCCCTAGACCTCTGACAGAAGGAGACCTCCTCCCCAACCATATGATCACAGCCTGTCAGGTCTCATCTGGACAGCCCCCTTCTCCTTCTTCTGAGTGCCATCAGGCCTCCCCACCAAGGGGAAGTGATCAAACTGGGGGCACCAGAGTTCATGTCAGAGGAAGTCCCCACTCTCCCCACAGCTGTGGAGAATGAGCTCTCCATTGGCTAGATCTGAACAAGGGGGTTAGGCTTACTGCATGCATTGTCCTTGGTTGGTGCAACAGTTTGTACAGGGCCCCTGGGTCCAGATCTGTCAGCCGTGATTGTTAAAGGCACATTATTTAACATGCCTACTACTACGAGTCCTGTAGTGGTCATTGTGACTTTCTTTTGACAGAAATAACAGACTGACATGGCCAATTTGTGTTTCTTTTCTAATATAATGGTGGTATTAATATAATACCACCAATACCAAGATGTTAGATAATTCTCTGGTGATATGGTGGCCCACAGGACAAATTGAACCAGGGTTCACCTGAAAGAGGGAGTGGGGACTGAAAGTGGGGTATACGTGAGAAATAATGAGTCAAGTCTGGAAATTTCTGACCAAGACTCCCTTTAATGCACACAAGTAAGACTATATATAGCAAGGTCAATAGAATCTACTCTAATCCTACTCTCCCTATCTCCCAGGCAAGAATACAGTAGCCTGAATAGTTCCCTGTAGGAACCTTCTTAATCCTCTGGGTGGTTCCCTGTAGGAACTTCCCTATTTCTCTGGGTGGATAATCCAAAGATAGCCTAGAACACAAGACCTCCTTCAGCAAGGGACAGCAACTCAAAGGTCACAGCCTACAGCCTAAGCACAGGATTTCTAACATGGCAGAGTTTAGCATGGCTCCCCACAATTTGTCATATTCATGTTGTATATACATTTTTAGAACTAAAAGGCCCATAAACTAGAAATTCCTCACAACTCCATTGTATAATCAGAATATCTTACAGTTAAGAAACCCATCTGATAATTGTCTAGATTTTATTTCAATAACTTACATATTACAAGCCCAATGATGGTGGCACACACCTTTTAACCCAGCACTCAGGAGGCAGAGGTAGGTGAATCTGAGTATTAAGCCAACTTGGTCTATAGAGAAAGTTCCAGGAAAACTAGGATTACAAAGAGAAAGCCTGTCTCAAAAAATAGACAGACAGACAGACAGACAGACAGACAATCACCCTCTCCCCAAACCCAACCAATATTACAAAAAAGCACTATCTAAAAACACAGGTCACTCAGGTTTTGAGCATTTCTCTTTGGATACAAATCCACTGGTATTTTAGCCACAATTTGCCTTTATTTTTTTAACCCATTCATTCAGGAATTCATTATTTAATATATATTGATCAAATGTAAAATCTGTTCCATATGTCCTGGGGATAAAATTATACAATAAGATAACTTCTCTATTTTCATGGGTTCTGAAGTTGGTAAGAAGTCGTTTTTGAGTGTGCTTCCTTTAGATATTTTGAGATAATTATTCTCTCAAATGTTTAAATATTTCCTCATTAAGCTGGACATCCAAAAAGTCTTTTTATTTCAAATAGTTTTTTGATTCTCCACTGTCTACATGACTTTCCCTGTGGCTTGTTCACACTCCTCTTGGGTACATGCCCAGAACTAAACCCACCTCACCTGGAACACATTCATCTGTTCAGTCATGAACTTAGAACGCTTATCTGGATTTTATTACATGTTACACAAGTATGAATTCATCCATGTTTTAGAGGCTGTTTCTTTCTTTCTTTTTTTTTTTTCTGTGACAAATTTGAGAAAAATAGTTCAGAGAGAAGATTTGTCTCCTACTGTCAGAGGTTACTGACGATGGTCGGCAGATCCCACTGTGTCTCCGCCCGTGGTAAGGCTGATCATCACGGCGCTGAACTACCACCTTCTAGTGACGTCATGAAACTAATGGATGGAGCCGCACTCACATAACCCAGTCAGCTTCAAAAAGCCTGTCACCTGGTGACTGAACTTTTAACGCAGGAGTCTTTGTGGGCATTCTGATACAAACCCAAGCACCATAATTTCTGAACTGAGAGGCTCATGTTCCAAGGGAAGTTTCAGAATGACTGAGCAAGAAAATTGCTTCCCTAATTGTGCCAAAAATACTTCCATTTTTAGCCTGTGCTGTGCAAATAAAGAAATAGATCATCGTAGGTTTGCAACTTAACTTTGTATTTTAAGTTAACAGGTTTGTATCCCCCAAAACAGGCCAAATATAGCAAGTTTACTAAGCTAAGCAGGCAACGAGCACAAGATGCAGCAAAATCAGTATTTAATACATGAGAAATGGAACTAGTCGTGGTGGCACATGGGAAGCAGAGGCAGGTGGATCCATGTGAGTCATCCTGGTCTACAGAGCAGTTCCAAGATGGCCAGAGCTACTTACTAAGACTCTGTCTCAAAATGCAAACAGCAACAAAAGCAACAAAGAGGAGATACAAAATTATTCAACACAAACCTTTACAGGATAGAGGTAAGCTAGAGCATACTGACATGTTTCAAATCAGCATCAGTTTGAAAGGATGCAATTATTTGTGGCATTAAGCAAATAGATTTACATGTCAGCATTAGAGACAGCAGGGTTTTGTCTTCAATTCTCCTTCCCTTCCGTCCAGAAGTGTTAGCTTGTGAGGCAGTCCTCTCAGCAACATCCTAGAGACAGACATCACTTCTCTGCCATTTTAATTCCAACCTGGGAAGTTTCTGTCCATTCTATGCTCTGTGCTAGAGCATTTTATTTTGAGAATAGCTCCTATTTGTGCTACAAAGATATTTTAATTTGAATGGAAAACAGTCTCCCCAATGCTTATGTATTTGAATACTTGGTCCCCAGTTGGTGGCACTGCTTGGGATGGGTTACGGAGCCTTTAGGAGACAGAGATTTGCTGGTGAGAGCGCATCACTGAAGGAGGGTTTTGAAGGTGTGTAGCCTCCCTCCACTTGCTGTATTCTCTCCCTGCAGTTCCTGTGTTGGAATGAAAATGTCATCAGCCAGCTCTTCCTTCCTCCACTGTGCATGGCTCCACTGTGGTGTTGGGCTTTATCCCTCTGGGACCTTAAGCCAAAAATAAGCTTTTCCTTTCCGAAGCTGCTTTTTGACAAGTTCATCACAGCGACAAAAGTGTGACTAATAGAAGAGGGAATAATCATCAAAATAGCTTTGGTCATTTGCTTACTCATACAACCCTCATTTCATTACTCCTTACACTTCTCAAATAAACTTAGTGCTTAGCTCACCCTTGGAGTTAACTTTTGTAGACTGAGTGAATAAATAGGTCAGAGCCTGATCAACCAATCTTAATAGATTAGGTTACTCATTACTTCATAGACAGGAAGATGACTGTGATAAGAGCAGCTCAATGAACCACTAGGATCTGATGGAGACATAATTTCAACAGTGTAGGAGGGTTGATGTCCAGTACTGTATATGTCCACTGCCCCTGCTGTGATTCTGGCCTCTCAAGTGGTTTGCACATCCATAATGTTATACTAAAAGCCATGGCCTCAGAAGGATATTTGGTAAATTTCAGTGTTCTTTTGAGGCTACGTCATGGTCATTGTGAAGATGTTTCCTTACTATTACTTACTGGCTATCAGACATTTTAAGCTAAACTCTATCTACCTGAGATTTCTTTCAGTTCACTACCATTTCTAAATGTTTCTTCTTGCTAGAGTTTGTCCTAGTACTGCAGTCTCATCATGATGGAGGAAAAGTCACAAGTGTGCAGGTAGGCGAAGTGCTGTCAAGCTGATAAAATAGGTAGGTGTCATTTCTAGGATGATAATAGATTTTCTGCTTTGTAAGATGAAGAGTACTCACAGAGATACATTGAATACATTCTGTGGAACTTCATAAGCAAAAGTTGAGAAAGCCCAGACCAGGAAGCGATAAACAGAAACCAATGTAGGAGAAATGCAGAGAGGGCTGAGATGGGGGCGTGTCTGCTGACCTACAATGCCTCTGTGAGGTAGACCTGGAAGTCAGCCATTTCAGAAACTTAATATAAGAATATACTGCTCAGTCAAATTGAACTTCATTGTACTATACCCGTTAGTTACTTTTCTGTTGCTGGGATAAAATATTCTTACTAAAGCAATGTAAGGAAGGGTTTTTTTTTCTGCTCACAGTCCCAGGGTATAGTTCATCAGTGTAAGGATGAATGGTGCAGAATGATAGCAGGAGCTTGAGCAGGCAGCTGCTCACATTGATTCCATGAAGTCAGAAGGCTGAGCATGACAGACATGGGTGGCGATGCTCAGCCTGCTTTCTACTCCCGTGTGTGTGTGTGTGTGTGTGTGTGTGTGTGTGTGTGTGTGTGTGTGTGTGTTCTTTTTAATTTTTATTGATTCTTTGTGAATTTCACATCATGCACCCGAATCCCAGTCTTCTCAGGGTAGAAGGAATCTCTAGTTAACTTTAATTTCAATACTTCACAAAAGTATCGGTAGCCAGTGGGATCACATTAGATGGTGATCATTTCCCTATAGAGCTTATGTCTCTCAAAGTGTTTAGGATGTGCTGCTCTTTAGGTTTTGGCCTCAGTATTCTATACGGGATGTGGCTAGGGAAGAGGGAAACAATTGGAAACAGTGCTCTGCCACTTTAAATGCAGAAATACTTTCAACCTTTCATACTCAGGAACATCAAAAGCGCTAAGACAATGTAAATAAAAGTTATCTGTGAAAGCAACAAGTGACACATACATGCAAATCATTTCTTTGAAGTGCTCTTAGTCTTGGAGGTGCTGTACAAGCATCTGAAATTTAGTTAGGGGTCAGGATCCTCTGGTGTACCTTAGACTTTGATATTAATCTTTCAGCAGACATTTTTATATGAGATGGCAGTAGAGACCTGAAGAAACATCCCAGGAGAAGCCAAAGAGCAATTAAAATTACTTACGATTGCTTTTATTCTAGTCACAAAAGTAGATATGAGAAATGAGAACTTTGTGTCAAGAGGAATAACATGCCTTAGGAGCTAGCTTCTCAGACTAAAGGCATGAATAGTTCAGCAAACCACAAGTGCGGAGTCATTTGTCTTTAAGGTGGGTACTTCACAAGAGGGCTTCTGAGGAAGGTGGAGACTTATGAGGAAAATTTGTAGGCTGCAACATTCCAAGGGAAAGACTGGCACCTCTTCTGCCAGAACTACAGCAGGACTGAGCAATGACCCACAGATGAGTGTTTGTAAGCAAACATGGAGCCGAATGGGCAGCGACTCTGGCCGAGCAGGATGGGTCTGAGGATGTTTGGGTTCTTTACTTTGGTAAAGACGTGAGCGAAACTTTTTGTCTTGTTCTCTTGTCCCATATTCCCAATATTTTATAGACAAGTACTCAGTTTCTAATATATGACATTGTTTTTAGATCTACTTATTTCATTTTGTCAATATTTCATCTTTATATAAGAAAGATGTCACCTGAATTAAAGAAGATGAAAGAGGTATCTTAAGATACACAAGACTGACCTAAAAAGTCTATTACTTGTGTATTTTTTTCTTTGTTGCTGTATCTTGTACTTGTCACAGGCCTTAACAACCTAAACATAACTATTAATGTACCAGAAGACAGCAATTCATGGTTGAAAATGATAACAGAAGCATAACATTGAGTAAGCAGGTCAGGTGAACATGGGTTCATATGGTGGCCTCTCTGGAATCTTTTTAGGCACTCAAAATTAAAATATTATTAAAGAACACATCATACATATGTGGTAAAGGTATGAAAGACATATGCTCAACAAATGCACTGCAAGTTAATATTCAAAGAGGAAATAGTGGGGCACTTACTAGTCTATAAGATTTATGCATTTTTCCTAAATTGACTTTAGAGCCATTTGTACCAAATATTCGTATTTGTTTAGTGACGTTTTTGCAAATGAGTCTTTGGATGAGCAATACATCCTGTATATTTAGTATGCTTTGGTTTTTTAAAAAAGATAAAAGTTATACCCTTTGTTTCTCTTAGGAATGTTCACATCTATTTACCCTTCATGAAAAAAGAAATGAAAAAGTCAAAGAATTCACTAATCTCTAGCTAATCCTACCATTTAGTAACTGAAACTATTTTTTTCACCTAATATTAGGATACAAGGATACAACCTTTTGAGCAATGCTATATGTAAAATATTTTATAAAGGATAACTCCTATGCTAAGAATATAGTATGCAATGAAAATTGGAATCACTATAATTTTCCTATAAAATATTAAAATTGTACAAAAGTTATAAGGGGCATTGTCTCTCATACAAGAAGGTTCATATAAAGCTATGTGAGAATTCATCCTTAAGAGTTGACTCATTCCCCATTGGGATTGTCAGAGTCTACCCAAGTGTGCTAAGTAGCCTGCTCTGAGATGGAGCGGGCTACTTATATTTAATACTGCATAACCCTGGTCCTGGTGGTGATGTTATAATTCCAATGTCCTCAGTGGCATCTCTGTATCTGTTTTCTAGCACTGATAAATCTTGATAAATAAAGTGTTGGAAAGACAAAGTATAAGATGTTTGTTTTAATCTCTTAAGTATGTATTTTAAAAAGTGAGGAAAATACATGATTCTACACTTTTAACTTTGGTGACAGAAAATTGAAACTCTCAAGAAGTGAAAGGCAACTTACGTAGATGGAATTACAAGGCTGTACAGAGAGATGCTTCATGCACATTAGAAATCATCATGATTCTCACATGTTGGATGCTCCTAAAGTAATTGGACCTTTGGAGCTCAGTCCCTAAATAAATAGGACAGTGAGAATACGTCAAACTGAAGTGGTCCAACAAAATGTGCATTCACTCCTAAGTCAATTGCCCCTTTGGCAGCTATACAGCAGGCTGAGGTAGGGTGGCATCAGTTGTTTTCAGAAGGACAGCTAAACAACTGTACTTCTGCCAGGATGACAGGGCCCAGTTCAGTCACCCAGGACTAACCAGTGCCACGTGTGCGTGTGTTTCCTCAGAAAACGTCAGAGATTGATGAGGCATCATTAAGTTTCAGATGCTATGTAAGTTTGATCCCTCTGTAGTGACAGTAGCATGGATCAATGTCCTAGAGTTTGATTTTGTGGGGTTGGTATCAGTAATCTAATATAAAAAATACCTGTTTTTGCCCATTAGGTGTATTTTTTCATTAGCCCTGCTCATTTTCAACCAATAATAAACTTCTTAATCGTGTACTATTGACCTATTCTTTTAGAACAGGATTAGCTTCTTTTATTTTAATAAGATTAGAGTGTTCTATATTCTGCACTAATAAAAAATCCCCTGAAAAGACATAGATAATTAAATAATACAGCCTTGTGTCTGAGATTCTACAGAAAATTACTCAAAGTCAAAGTGAATGACTATCTATGGGATCCATCTGAGAGCAGCTATCACAGAAACATCCTCTTGTCTAAGACAGTGTGCACACTAATATTATAAAATGTAACATGAAAGACTGTGCTCTGCAGGACTAAGACTGATGAGATTCCCTTAGGACTATATATTCAGGAGATGCCCAAATGGTGTATACAGAAGCAACCTGCCAAGAGGAAATCAGAAAAGCTGAGTTGGCTTCATTCTAAGTCATCATTGTCTGTGACCTCGGAACAAATCAATAGCAGTTATTCAGATTGTCTTTTGGAATATGTAGTTAATTCAACTTTCTAGCTCATGTCAATTTGTGGCTATTGATCCTTCACCATGTTCTTGGGATAGAAGTGGTCAACCTTTGTTTCCTTCTGATAACCCACTATTTAGATAGGAAGCCAACCTCACTCATCAAAACTTAAAACAGCTAAGATCACCAGATAAACAAAGAAACATGAAGGATAGCTGAAGATCGGTTAATGCAGGAGAGAAGAGGCTGGATTCACAGATAAGATGCCATTTAATCCAGATAAAGAATAATTCTCATTTCCTAAACTCTGAGAAAATGCTCATTAATTTTTGAATATATCTTTTCTTTTTCACTAAGATTTCTTGATATAAAAATTTCTTCATTTAGTAAAGAATTAACTGAATTGGGCATTAAAATATGGGCATCCTATTTTGTATGTGTCTTTGAAGACCCAAGTTGGAAATAGTTACTCTTATTTTTCAAGCAGAGAACTTGAGGGAAAAGATAATTCAATAGAAAACTAGAAAAGAATTAGCATTTTGTCTATATAAAGAAACATTTTTATTCAGACATTTTAAAAAATAAACTAAGTTAAACTCTCAAACTTATGAGCTTAAATTGTTATTATTTAGTGGGATTATATAAAAACCATATAGAGTCTGAGAGATATGTGGCTAGGTGACTTCTTTATGGTATATTCATACAAAACTAAGATAGTTCATCACTATAATCTTGTGAGATTTACCCTCCTGTATGTGACCCATCATCATGAAAATGTTATGTAAGGTGGTGTGGAAATGGCTCATGATTAAGAACTCTTATAGAAGAACTAGGTTCAGTTCCCAGCACCCACATGGGGACTACAACCAACTGTTAGTGCCCCTAAAGGATTTGATGACCTTTTCTGGAGTCTTGGGTTACATGTATGGGTACCTGCACACACACGCTACACAGACAGACAAGCAGACACACATATACATATAAAATAAAATTTATTATAAACTTTAGTTAACACAAGACTGTATTTGTACATGGATAGGCATTCAACTGTTACTATTTGGTTTCAGAAGTTAGACTGGGATCAATAATTTGATACCGTGTTTGGGCTTCATAAAGGCCCAACAGTCTGAATGGCTCAACATTCAAATGGAACGGCTTGGGAAATAATGAGTTATTATTATGAGAGAGAAGGTCACCACCATTCAAAATAAAGTAAGTAGTACCTCAGGAAGCAATTTGCGTTTTCCCAAATGTTTCAGACAAGGCAAGTGAAGCAGAGAAGTTCTGCTCCACTGGGAGGATGACACGATTGAATAAGAACTGAGATTTTAAAAATAAAATGAGCAGCTGTGAGGAAAAACAGCCAATGATACTGATTCTTCATCCTGAGTTATTCGGGAATGTTATGTGTCCTCAAGATATATAAAAAGCCAAATTGAAAATGAAACAGACATGAATTATGAACCATCTGTAAAGACAAAATGCTGAAGCAAGTACAGTGCTCCAATATGCCACAGACAAAATGACACATCTAAGGAGCCAGTACATAGATCCTCTCACCTTCCTTACTAGGATGTTTATCACTTGGCAAAGGCCACGCCCCAGTAAGAGGCAGTTCCTCTTCTAGTGGACAAACATCACCTCTTCTCTCACAAGTCTGTTTCCAGCAGAAAACACTGCACACCCTCACACAAGTCTGTTTCACATGCCACACTTGGGATCAAAACAAAAACATGTTTGCATCCGCTACAGTCTCCCCAGTCTCAGAGATGCCCTTCCACAAATTTCTATTCTCTCTCTCAGTTTTTTTCCTTCACCCTCTCCTCTGTCTTTGCCTACCCCATCCCTACCCCTGTTACCTTCCTAGCCCCCTCTTCCACTCAGTTCTCTCCCTCCATTTATTTTGGGTATCTATTGTATTTCACGTTCTGAGTGAGATTCTAGCATCTTACCTTGGGCTATCCTTGACTTCTTTGGGTCTGTGGATTGCAGTATGGTTATCCTGTACTACATAGCTAATATCCATTTATAAGTGAGTACATACCAAATCTATCTTTCTGGGTCTTGGTTACCTCACTCGACATGATCTTTTCTAGTTCCATCCATTTGCCTGCAAATTCCATGATTTCCTAGTTTTTAATAACTGAGTAGTATTCTATTGTGTAAATGTAACACAAGCTCTTTATCCATTCTTCAGTTGAGGGTCATCTGAGTAATCTAACCTGGACCCATAGTGGCTTGCAGAGATTGAACCACCAACCAAAGAGCATGCATGAGCTAAACCTAAACCCCCCTACATAAATGTAGCAGATGTGAAGCTACATACAAATACCCTAACAATAGAAGCAGGGGCTGTCTCTGACTCTTTATTTTATTTTATTGTTCATTTATGGATCTAGAAAACAGAAGAAGACAACAGATACAAGAACTAGAGTTACAGGGGCTCATCAGCCAACAGGTGGATGCTGGAACCTGAACCCAAGTTCTCTTCAAGAGCAGTAAGCACTCTTTATCACTGGAACATTTTTTTTCAGCCTTTTGAGACAGTTTCTTACTAAAATGCAAGCTGGAGGTTTCAGCCCGGCTAGCTACCTGCCTCGTCTGCCTCTGTTTTTTCAGTGCTGCGATCACAGGCACCTACAGCCACGCTTTACTATTTACATGGGTACCGAAGTCTCAAACTCAAGTATTTGTGCTTGCAGAACAAGCACTATTACCCACTGAGCCACCTTCTTAGCGTCCTCAAATAATACTTATTGTTATTCCTAATTTCAAATGTGTGCGTGCTCGAGCGTGCACGTGTCTTGACTGCACTATACAGGTAAGAGCAGTACTTGTGGAAGGCAAAAGGGGGTGCTGGATCCCCTGAATCTGGGATTATAGGCATTTGTGATATGAATGAGTGCTAAAAACTGAACTAGGAGGATACTTTGTAAAACTATCTCATGTTCTTAACCACTGAGCTTTCTCTCCAGCACCTGTTATTATAAATTACATATATGCATAACATACATTTATTTACATGAATGTGCCTGAGCACAATAGAACTATGGTGCTTGCATGGAGGCAGAGGACAACTGTAGGAGTTAGTTCTTTCCTTCCATTATATGGGCCCTGAGATCAAACTCATATACTTGGGCTTGGCAGTAAGAGTTGTCTCACCCATCCAAATAATCTTTTTAAAAAATACTTTAATGTCTTCATTTATTCATATGAAATAAAAAGAATTATTTTATTAGAAGTTTTTTCCAGTCAGTGTGCAACTTTGCTCTTTTGAATTACATGCTGATATTACTAAGAAATTACCTGGAGACAGAACTACAGCATGCATTAATTTGAGACACTGCAATAGCTAAGTGATTGCTTCTCCTCATCCCACAGATCTTTGTATGCAGTGGTCTAATGGTCTAATGAAAGAAGAATAAATATAAATAATTAACATCTCATTTCTTTATAAGTTTTTGCTCCATTTTTAAAAATTTTTCTTACACAATGAAGTCAATTTGTACTATGGAAAAAAACTAGTCTATGTTAATACCCATTAAAATAACAATTACTTCCTGACAATAAGTTTGAATTCTATCACATGAAACTTTGGGGGGGTGGGTATTCCAACTACATGAGAACAACAGCAATCTTAAATGCCAAGCTGAGAAGTTTGAATGTTACTATTACACTTTAGGAATTTTATGTATTAATATTAACCTTAAGTTTTATTGGAATGAACTGGTGAATACAGATGTTGATAGGGGATTCAACGGAAAGTTTATTATGCTTTCCATCAAAGGATACCCCCAAATAGCTCATGATCCCTGAGAAGGAGTTCAGAACCACTGGCCTCCAATCAACCTTGGGTAAAAATAGGCCAGATGGTCATTGACGGTTTACTGGACTGAACAGAATACTGAGGATGGAAAAGAGAGGCAATACAAGTAGATGCCACAAGGTCAAGTTCCTTGAAACATGTCAAAGATCATCCAAGGTGTAGTTGGAAATAATGATCTCGCTACATAGGATGGCCTTTCTACATACCCCTCTAAGAGCATGTAAGATTAAGTCTGTATTATATGACTAACACCATTAGCTATTTCTACATAGTTAGCTATGACAAAAATCTGACAGAACAGCATAGAGAGAAATAATTTATTTTGATTCACATTGTCTGAGATTTCAGTTCATAGTTCTCTGCTCCATCAACTCTGGAAAAACCATGACATAGAGGAATTTAATGGGAAAAGTTCTTCAACTCATGATGGATAGGGGGAATGAATACAGGACTAAAGAATAAAAATTAAAGTCATAAATGGATTGATCTAGAAATTATTATAATGAGTGAGTTCACCCAGAAGCAAAAAGAGACAAATGGTATATACTCACTTATATCAAAACACTAGTCCAAGGGATACGTACCATGAAAAACTTTACTTACCAAGAAAGTGGATCAGAGGAGAGGGCATCCTATTGAGACCTTAGGAGGGAGTAACATGGAAGAATAAGGAAATAGTAGGACTCACAGGGTCCTGGAAACCTACAAGAAGAACTTTATGACAGTAGATCTGGGTCCTGGGGTCCTCCTCAAACTAAGGCACCAGCCAAGGAGAATATAGGCAGTAAACTTCGAACCCCTACCAAGACCTAGCCGACGAACAGGATATTCGCCACCGTTGAGTGGAGAGTGAGATCTGGCTCTCACACGAACTCTGGTGCCCCTTTTCTGACCATGTCCCCTGGATGGGGAGGCCTGGCGGCACTCAGAGGAAGGATAGCAAGTTACCAAGAAGAGACTCGATATTCTAAGAGCATATATAGGGGGAGGAGGTCTCCCTCAATCACAGACATAGGGGAGGGGAGAAGGGGGGAAGTGGGAGGGAGGGAAGAATGGGAGGAAACAGGGGAAGGGCTAACAATCGAGATGTAATATGAATAAAAGAATAAAATGAAAAAATTGAAGTCATGCCACCAATGACCTTCTTCCTCCAAATAAACCCCACCTTATTGGCATAGTGTTTTTGTGGACAATGTACAGTTTTCCTATGTTCATTCAAATGCTGATTTCTCTATTCCACTATCTCCATCAATCTGAACATTGCATTGTGGTGTTTATTCAAATTATCTCCTGTTTCAAGTTTGTGCAAACATGTCACCAATTGTTCTCTGTATTGCCAATAAAACAAACTAGCCAATGCTGAACAATAACAGATAATAGGGTGGGGCATCCTGATCCAGTGACGGGAGGAGAAAGAGAAGGGAGGAGAAGATGGAGCCATGAGGAGAGACCAGGAAAGATCAAGAGAAATGAACCTGGCCTAGGAGATGATTGAAAAGCAAGTATAATGTGGGAAATCTGAATGGGAAGAAACTATACTCGCATGGAGATTTAGGATGAAGTAATTATTGTACAGCATTGTGCTATAGGCTAATTAAACAGATCCTGGTTTCTCTGTGTTGTTATTTGGGCAGAAAGCTGATTAAGGAGTAACTGCTGATTACACTAAAATAACAATTCAATATAAAATATTAATAATCATTCAACACACCTCCTAAGATTCTGCAACTGTCCAAAAATTCACCACTAGCTGGGGAATGAACCCTGAGCCCAAGCCATTCAGTTCCAGTCTGTGCTTTAAATGCCTGTTGTAGTTTTGTTTCTGTGGCTATGATAAAATATCCTCACAAAACATCTGTAAGGGAGAAAGGTGTTTAATCTTTCAGGTTCCATTCTAGTTCAGCTCCTTGTTTGTGTCTTTGCACCTTTCCTGGCCAGTGTTTCTTTCTTGGGACCTTCATTGCAGCCTGCGATGTGCCTCACAGCTTCCCACCTAGCCAACAGAGACTGTCGGTAGGGCCTCCAACCCTACCACATACTACCTGTTCTGCTATTCATTCCCTTGAGATGTGGGGAACCTTCGTGATCCCATAATTATCAAAGTCTATGTACTTGAAAACTAGTACCATGGAGACAGTGTTATGGTCTGCTAGCAGCTGAAGCAATAGTTGGATCCACATGAACTATAGGCACATTATCTTTTCAGTGCCTAAATGGTTGAATACATGGAAAAGGATGCTGAGGAAATAATTTAGTAGGTGGACCAGCAGGAGCAGGGTACTCTGGAACGCTTTTCTTAAGAGTAAGTCTTTAAATGGCTTTACTCTTTCATACCTATGAGCCTACCTTGGCTGGGGCTTGAATAATTAATGAATGATACCAAGGCATCTTTGCTATTGTCTTAATGCAAAGTAGATGGCTTCTAACTGGTAACAAGCTCTTGAGAAGCCATGTTTTCTTTAGCCCTAATTTTACACAGACTTTTCCGACACCGCAAGTTTATCAATCTGCTCTAATCTACCACTGCTTTTGAAACTCCCTATAATTTGCCTAAATGTGGCCATCAGAAACTGTTCCATCACCCAAAACCTAGATTCCTTTAAAAGTTCCTTGCTGTGAATATAAGTCCATCATTTTAAAACCCAGCCTTCTACAGTTTCAGGGAACAAACAAAATATAGGCAAATTATTTGCTAGAATATATTTGTGTGACTTCAAGACAGAGTTGTTCTTTTCCATATACATATTAATTAAACATAGTCTTTAATGTATACATTCCTATAGACTTTTGATTATCAGATCCCACAGAATGATCTAAAAGCATTCTAGATTTTCTCTATTCCTCTTCAGAAAACCTATTCAATTTTCTGAAAACCAGTTCCAAACCTATGACATATACAGTCACACCAACCCTGTTTTTCCGGTGCTGAATTTTCATGTTAGTTTACTCTGTGTTCCTGTGACAAAATGCCTGGAAATATATCCCAAAGGAAGAAACTTTGCTCTAGTTCACAATTTCCGAAATTTCAGTCTATGGTCCTTGGTACCATTTAATGTGTTTCCAATTATTAATCACTGTGGTGGAGAAGTTTCCCACCTCACTGTGGACAGAAAACAGAAAATGAGAAAGGCCAACAGGTTTCACCCTCATAGGCATGCCTTCTGGTATAGATTTTGCCTGTGTAGGTCACCCTGCCAAAGTTCTGCAACCTCCTCAAAACAGCACCAGCCAGGAACTAAGTATAACTACTGGGGCATTTCATACTTTAACCATAACTAGTACTTGATAAAGTATATTAAGTGAATAATTTAAAACCCCCTTCAAAATGATAAATAATTTACAAAATAATTATTTATTATTCTGCTTTGGTTTTTTTGTTTGTTGTTTTGTTTTGTTTTTTTGTCAAAATTATTTTGGGAAATAGTTATCTGTGTAAGTTGGTATGATGGTTAATTTTGATTGCCAAAAGTGAATGTGTCTGTGAGGGCATTCCTAAACACAGTTGGGTCACAAGGGCTCTGACTTAATCAATGAATTACTCCTTTAATGGATTCAAATGTGATATCAATATCACAAGGTAGTAGAAGCAAGAGACGGGCTAATTGGAAGAAACAGGTCACTGGCTACCTGTCCTTGGAGCGATAACTCACTCTATTTCCCTATTTTTGCTCTCTGTCCACCAATCAGTGCAGGAGCTCTCCCCCCCACCCCACATTCCTATAGTGATAATACTCTTCCCAAGCATATGAGGGCAAGTGACCATTGGCTGAACATTGTTTCAATAAGGCAAAATAAATTCTTCCTGCATTGTCATGTCTGTCAGGTATTTGGTCACAGTGACATAAAAATAACTAGTTAGGATAGTTTGTTTTCCCACTAAAATATACCTTTAATTATTATAGATATAGCAGTAACATAGAAGAAATTTGTGCATATAAATAATTTCTATACTGAAAGTACATATAGTTGTAACCTGCCTCCCAATTTTTTAAATGCTAAAACTGAAGAATAATGTGTCTTAGAATGAGGGAATGAATGCATACAACATTTTCTTAGATACTTACACTCATAATTGTGGCATACCCTTTTTTCACTCATATTTCCACTGGCTTCCAGGATCAGTTGTTAAGGACTTCATTCCTGCACTTTCCAAGAAAATACCTGTATATTAAAATAGGAGGAAAAAAAGTTCACACATATATCTCTGCACAACTTAAAGCAAAGAGAGTGCTGCCAGACCCCACACCCTTAAAAGCAAAGCCTTCTAGAACAGAAAGGGGAAAGACTAAAATGGAAAAGGGAGGGAGGGAGGGAGCCCTTCCCCGAGCTCTTCTTGGTAGTGTAATTTCTTGCTATTGTCATTTGCCTCACTGTTGTTTTATGCACCTGAAAGACCTTTCAACACACACACACACACACACACACACACCACACACACCACACCACACACACTTGTGTTCACGTTATCTTACTTGTGCTTACTATTACTGTTATTCTTACTATTTTCAGAATTTTCTCAGTGACCCAAGCCTGATGGGCAGATTATTCTCCTCCTGTTTGGACAGTAACTGACAAAAGCAACTCAAGGAAGAGTTAATTTTGGCTTAAAGTTCGTGGATATAGCAGGTCATCTAGAGAAGTCGTGGTGACGGGAGCTTGGGGCAGCTGCTCAGGGCACAAAAGATGCAGATGCTGGGCTCACTTTCTTATCTTTGTTCAGCCCAGGAACCTAGCTTACTATAAAGCGTGTCTTCCCGTTTTAGTTGTTTACTCTAGTTACTCCCTCAGGTGAGTCTGGATTCATGCCCCTTCTGTTCTTCCGTGTGGTAGAGACTGGTGTCTTCCCGACAGGCAAGGCACAGAGTCAGTGGTACCTAGAGGCAACTTGGTAGGCTTACACCACATTCATTTCCAACTCTGGTAAATTTGCCCTCCAATCACATGTCATCAGACTACTTTCTTTTGAAATCTTCACAGTACCCTTCAACTGATTTCTTTCATTTATTTAAACAGGCCTGGCTTTCACAAACCAGTCCACATCTCTTATTTCCTCTACCTATAGCAATCTCTCCTCACCCAGCTAACCTCTGGCCTTCCTTCCTGTGCAGCTTAGTCCATACACTGTATTTTCAACCAACACTATGACTTCTCTGAGATGTCAGTTTTCCAATTTCCAGCAGCATCAATTTTTCATTTGGTTCTATCACCATGGACGTATGTTTGCCTTTGCCTGACTAATTATTGGAACAGGAACTATGAAGGGGAAGATTAACAGTAACTTAAAGTTCTTTTTGTATTTCCTTAAGCATACCCCAGGCAGTTATTCTTTGAACCCCCAACACATCGCTTACCAAATATTCACTATGGAAATTCGCAAGTTCTAGAGATGCTTTTAGCAGAATGTACCCCATCTGCTGGGCCTGCTTGTGTCTATAATATGTACATTTATGAAGTGTTCCTGTGGTGGTGAAGACAGTTAATCCCATAGCTAGAGCAAGGGTATAAAGATCACCGTGGATAAAGGGTGAGAAATAGCAGTGAGACGTCGCCCTACGATAACTCAAGTCATGAAATTCGAGTATCATTCACTCCAGAACTAAAACACTCAAAAGCGGGAGGTATGTTTGGTAGGTCCCTGCTTTCCAGACAGTGCTATTGTGGATCCCATTAATTTCCTCCAACCTTTGCTAATGATCTGTAAAGCTTAATGCTGATGACTCACGCTCTTATTACTACCCAGGCATCACCCTTCTTTCTACATTGTCTCTCAAGTTCCTTAGAAGCCGGAAGGTGACTGTTTTAAGCTGATGTTAGTTTCAGTTTCCTAAACTGTATTTATCATACCGAAGATGGTCAATACATATATGTGTGGCAGATGTTGCCTTTTTTCCAGTTAGACTTTTTATCTTAGACACATTTCTCATATGGAGAAACTTTAGTTCCCTATGAAATTAGAATGGATACCTGTGATAAGTCTGTACTTAGTCTTGGTTGAATTTCAGAAGCACTTCCTCTCTTAGCTACAGCCTAGAAACAATTAAGACCAAGTGAAAATTGTCTATATTATTTTTCCTTGATCTAGCAAAAGATAAAACTTAGGCTAAGGAAGGTTATTTTGTGAGGAAGTGGCAGACCTGGACTTCATTCATTCCTGGGTAATAAGTACAAAATAATGTTTTTTTTTTCTATTTACGTAAAATAGTTCAAACCAGAAATCCTAAGGGATCTTGTGAAGTACTTCATTTCTGAGACAAAATTGTGAGCTAGTAAACAGTTTATGCTTTCTAAAATATAGGTGCAGATTTGCAAGGTATGATTGTGCATGGAAAGCCTCTAGGGAGCATTCAATGTTTTTTCTCCCCTTGATTCTTCCATTCATTGCATTGTTTTCTCTCAGTGAACATCAGTGGATGAGGTTCAACAGAAGGGGCATGATAATTACTGAATTACCATCTACTGAACTGACTCAATGAATGAAAAGGATGTCACAATTTTCTGAGTGCTGTGTGACACTTGTCCTGGGGAGATGTGAATGAGTATCTACTCTCCCCGGATAGGGAACCAACCACAAACCACAGTAAGGGTACCATCAAAGTCCAACTTGGTGAACCAATCCATTTTATTGAGATTACATACAGGAATATGGGTGATGTTTATGGTTATTGATAGGAACAGAAATAGGTCAAAAACAGTATAATCGCCAAAAGCATAGCCTATCAGGGATGACATAGAGCTTACTGCACAACCTACAGGCAGTTCAACGATGTGGGTAGGGGGTGTCCTATCTAGGTTGCTCAGTTGGTTTGAGCCTCTTTCAGACAGCTTGACTGGTTTCTGTTTCTTTCAGGCAATTTGGCTGGTCTAACTTTTGCAGACAACTCATCTGGTCTCAGTCTTTTCTGCTTAAATACACATGGGGGCCGAGGAGTATGGTGAATGTGGTCAGTTTCGGGTAGATTCTGAAGCTTTTGGATTGTTTACATCCTGAGCTTAATGAGATTCACCTCCCTTTAGAACATCTAGTCTTAATGAACTTCTCTCTAACACAAAATGTTTTCTTCAGGAGGAAGCTGCTTTACAACACTCAGCAAGTACATAGTGTGCGCCAGGATCCCTTACAGGTATTTGAAAGTCAGTCATGGAATTCACTGGTCCTTGCCCTCAATGGGCCTGCACATCTAATGACGACTTAAGAAAAATAACTATGCTTAAGGAAGGAGTGGAGAAAAAAGAAGTTCTAATTTATGAAAGGCAGGAAGTTGACTTTATAAGCATAGTGATATTGAAACTAGATCCTCTAGAGGATGAACAATTTTAACCAAAGGCATAGGAGAACATGGCCCACCACTGATAACTCACAGTGTCTTTGGATGGTTCAGTGGATATGGTCCCTGGGGTGAGGATTAGGAACTGAATACAGGAATTGAACTCTCCTTTTCTTACTTTCCAATTCTTGCTGTTACTTTACATATTTTTAGCATGAGAGAATGCTTTCAAATAGTCACTGATATGTCTTGGTAAGTTTGCCCTGAGCATTATAGACAATTTATATTCAAGAAGAACATGAATGGAAAAACAGTGACAACCACCTATGTTCCCATCATTCATAGTTTTGCTTGTCACATGAATGCCACACCTCTCTTCCCTTACTACTTTTATGCTACATATCAAG